>NC_037672.1:131572013-131917502 GCF_003255815.1 Theropithecus gelada | reverse complement strand
TATATATATATATATATATATATATATATATATATGTATATATATGTGTATCAAATCATGTATTTTCTCTACTTAAAAGTGCTGCCAGTTGCTGCCTACGGTACTCAGCATGAATCCATGTTCCTGAGTGCGGCCTACAAGGCTAGGCACACTCTGATCGCTTGATAGTTCTCTGACGCCATCTACTCTGTCCTTTTACTCTGCATATAGGCTGGACACACGGCCCCACTGTTGATTATTGAATATGTGATTCAGTCTCCTCATCTTGGGGTCTTGATGCCTTATCACAACATAAAAGTAGAATCAACTACCCACAAACACACGAAAACATTTTGAAGACAGTTGTGCACATTTTCATTACCCTGCTTAATTTTTGTCTGCTGTGCTTTCTGTCTGTGGGTTTATTACACATTGAATTACTTTTATTTGTCCCCTCCCTCAGTAAAAGGAAGGCTCCATGAGAACAGGCACTTTGATTGTTTTGTTTACTGCGGAGTGTCCATTTCCTGGAACAAAGGGTCTCAATAAACGTTGTTAATTGTCTGAAGACTAAATACAAAGCCACATTTTGTACACTTACCTAATTTAAACTTAATAGCAACTCTAAAATCAGGTGTTATGAAATACATTTTACAGAAAGAAAGTTGAAGTTTAGTTAAATTATATAAATTCCCAAAGGTTGCCCATCTTGTGATTGGTAAAGTAGGGCTTCTACACAGTTGATATATTTCTTGATGCAATAAATTCTCTATTCCCTTCATTATTTTTTAGACTTTGCCAGTTATTTAGTAACTTAAAGGACATTCTAGTGACTAGACTAATAACTCAAAATAAAAAAAAAAAAATCATCATCTATTTTCTAACTTAGTTGAACAGGAAATTGTTCAACTGTTGAATGATCTATTGGACAGGAAAAGTGAAACAACTGCTGGGACCAAATTTGTTTATGGTTCAAGCCCCATATAGTGCCATTTAGTTTTAGTTTTCTCTATTACGTGAAAAGAGAATGTTGTCCTATACTTATGGATTCAGGGAATTGCATGCAGGATGGCTACAGGGCAAAATCAATAAATGTGTATTTCAATACCATCATTCCCAACATTCTGTACCCTCTAATGTTACTAAACCATAGTTCAAAAAGGTGAGGATCGCTCCAACACTTACCCAACACACAATTTGTCAATTCATCATAAATTTCTTTCACTAGGTACTACCATGAAAGGATGGCTTCCTTTTTCTATGCCTTCCCTCTTCTTTCCTAGCTATGCAAGTGAGATATTTTATTATCCCTTAAAAATACCCAATTTAAGTAATGGCCTAGTAATTCAGATTGTCCTATCTTACATCAAGACCTATATTGTCTTTATGATTATTAAATGTCATTGATAATGTTTAATAGAGCTTTTAGCACACTTTCAGCAAATGATACATTTAGCTATTTGTTTTTAGTATTTAAATGATTAAAATACCAAGGTCTTTAATAAAGCCTCAGTCCAATATAAGCAGGAAGAGGGAAATGTTTAGAGGGACTTAGATATTTACAGCTTTCCATAAGTATATTCAACTAAAAATTTCAACTTCACTTTAGTTGTCATCATCCCTGAGTAATATTATTACAAATCTGTAAGAATGAATTAATATTCAGACCCTGCATATATACCCAAGTTGTTTTTCTTTCTTGCCAAAGTAATGTTTGAGAAATTATCCCACAAAATTCTAGCATAAACATTTCTAGACTAAACAAGCATGGAACTACAAGGTTTACATAGGTAGAGAAGTTAGAATTTTAGTTTGTGTGATAAAGCAACTTAGGTAGGTGGTTTCATTAAAACCTAAACAATAATTGCTCTTTATTACCTAAGTAAAGCTTAGCTAACCCTTTTTTCATCCTAATATGTTTTTAAAAGAACTTAACAAGCCATCTTGTGTAAAATGAGTGAAAAGCTGGGTCTACATTATGTTGCATCAACTGTTCTGAAAATTGGAATAAAAAGAATAAGATGTAATAGAAATTGGTTTCTATTTCCCCTCTTTTTTTTTTTTTTTTTTTTTTGCACTTAGTGAATAAACTGGTTGCTTTACTCATTGTTCACTACTCACAAAGAAAATATGTAAATGTGCTTATAAGGAATTTGTTTAGGTCAACTTGGCTGGGCCAGAGAGTCCAGATATTTGGTCAACTATTATTGGAGATGTTTCTGTGAGCATGTTTTTGGATGAAGTTTACATTTAAATTGATGGACTTCATGTAAAGCAAGTTGCCCTCCATAATATGCATGGGCCTCATCCAATCAGTTGTGGGCCTGAGTAGAACAAAAGACCAACCTCCTTGAGCAATAAGGAATTCTGCGGCAGCCTGCCTGTGGACTTCAACTGGAATATTGGCCCTTCCTGGGTCTCCAGCCTGAGGACCATCAGACTTGAACTGTAGCATCAGTTCCTTCCTGGGTCTCCAACCTGCTGGCCTACTCTAAAGATTTCAGACTTGCCAACCTCCGTACTCATGTGAGCCAATTTTAAAAAACAAATCTCTTTTTACATATATACACATTCTATTGGTTCTTCCTCTCTGGCAAACACTGGCTGATATACTTATCCAGGAAGGAGGTGGAGACAGGTGATCAAGGGTACAGGAAAATACTTAGGCTATTTACTTCATACAGAACATTACAAAATATTATATTAATTTTCATAATCCTAATATATTACAAAGAGTATCAATTCAGGGCTTTAGTGAATTTTCAAGCTGTTTTCTGTAACAAAACACAGAGGTAATAATTATTAATGGAATTTTGCCACATATAATAGTTTAGCTCTCTCACATAAATATTGATATGATGCATATGATACAATATCATACTGATTCAACCTTACAGTACATTTGTTTTTCTTTGAGTTTATTATGTATTTTCCCAGATCATTAAGTATATTTTCTCTAGGAATCCAGCAACTTTTTAAAAGAAACATTTTCTAACAGTCTTTATGGTACTGGTAGATTAATAGCATAAAATAACTGTTACTTGAGGCAATGATTAGTGTTGTGTATGAAGCTATAAGGAATACACATGAAGACTCAAGCACAATACATATTAATTAGAAACAGATTTCTAAACTTTCTGATATTTCTACCTTAGTTAATACAATGATGCTCAGTCCCTTCTCATTCAAATGAAAAACATCAATTAACATCTGAAAGGAATAATATTAATCCACATGGTTGATCTTTAAAAGCTGGGAATTTGAAAATATCTACATTGTATGACAAAATAACCCTCATTAAATACTTTTTTCATTTTTTTCTTTTTAGCTAATCTATAAATCAGGCATTAGATGTGCATTTTGTCTGAATTATACAAATTAATATTAACAAATAAAAATTATTTATATGAAATATGTATATCTAGTGCAATATATTATTAACCTTATATGCTATTATTCTTGCTAAGTATATTTTCTTATCTGGCCATCATGCACTAAATAGAAATCCTTGCAATCCTTTTATAAAAGCTTTCTGCTTTTCTGGAGTCAGACTGTCTGGTTCTTACTATCCGATTCATTTAGAGACATTCAACAACAAAAACGAATATTAAGGGTGACAATTCACCACAAAATCTATCATGAAAAATAATAAGTAAACTAAGTGATATTATTTTCAAAGATATGTAATGAAAGGCAGAGATCTCCAGACATCCTGTACTATCTAACTAGTTCACCATATCTCCAGAAAATTTTTTTACAAATGTTACCTTAGAATGCTTGGCAAGAAACTGAATGCAGATGTCAACATTACAGGGAGCTTATGCTGTTTGGAAGCAAAGGACACAATTCTCTTTTCAAACTTGCTGAAAAGAAAGCTCATAAGGAAAAAAAAAAAATGAATGACAATAAAAATAAACTTGGAGCTACATTTTGTATTACAAAGAGGAGGACCTTTTATTTACAAAGAGGAGGTCTTAAGTGGAAAGACCAAACGTCTCAATTTAATACTTTTTCATTCAAAACATGATTTTTAAATAAGAAAACCAAGCTATTCTTTTTAATGAGCATTACTTTAAGTTCCAAGGAGCAACGAGAATGGGTTGCCAAACTGGAAATTCCAAATGCCTGAAGAGAAGAGATAAACCCCAAATGCCTGAAAATATGATAGGATAAAATGTATTCTTGCTACAATTGTTCTATTTAGAATAATTGGGAACAGACAGTTCCTGGAAATTCTTGTTAAGAAGAGTTGTGGCAGACATTGAGGATCACCACCTCCATTTCTGCATAAATCTTTGTAACAGGTGCTCTTAAAAAATATACTTCTGAGGTCTAATCATTAATCTTTCATGTAGCATGATTTCACTTCCAGAATGTTTTTAAGCACCTGTAATAAAATCTATGCCTCCACCACAATGGATAGATTGTTTAGCTGAAGAATAAAATGGATTTTTATAAATATATTTGAATTTATTTATTGATAATAAAAGTGGAAATATAAAAGGTAAAAGGCTAAAACATGCCTTGGTGTAAATTTTTCATAGAAGGAAAATAACATATAATATTTCACATTGAAGCAACTTTTTGGTTATTTAATAAAACAGTGTAATATTTTTGGTTCTTGTTGCCAGGAAATATGTATGTTTTCCCATGTCCCTTTTACCTAGTGTTGTGATTTCTTTCCAAATTGATCTTGAGGTCACTCTGGAGAGTGACTGTGAACTTTAACCCTGCCTCTACAGGGCTTCAGTGGAGGTGGTTATGAATGTTTATAGTGTGTGCCTCCGAAGATACTTCTTTATGCTGGCACATGGCCTAATGTCTAATTGCCTGACCTGTGGCCAGGTGTTCCTCTCACAGGAAGCTTGTTTATACTCTCACTCCAGTGGTTCTTGTCTGATAGTGTGCAGTTATTCTCACCAAGATAATCACACTCTAAGAAAGCCCTTACTGGGAGGAAAGTTAGATTCCAGAGTGGTCCTATGTGGTCCAGTAAGACACAGAGGAAGCAGGACAACAAAACACATGAAATAGAAACAGCTTTATTACTTACAGATCCAAGAGAGAAGAGGGTGGCATGCCTCACAGATCCAATGGAAGCAGGGAGCCATCTGGAACACAAAAATTCAACCACAGTGGGGAGCAAGAGAGAGCAAGGGCAAGTGACCTGAGTGTTAAAGCCCTTATTGGGGTCCACAGTGTTACCCAAGCAGGTTTTCTATATTAACTTCTTATTGGCAGGCTCAAAGTAAGCAGGTTGGTGCTCCATGCAGGCATGCTGTAAGAGGGTGTCACTGTGGCATATCTGCACAAACCATACAGTGGGAGTGGGGGTAGGGGACAAGTCAACTAGGTTGTATCTAACTGTGCCATAGGGAAGCGATTGCCAGGAAACGGTTGCATAAGGCAGATATTTGAATCAAATTACTGTGAAATTGGTAGGAGGTGGAGATCTGGAAGTGTTCCAAGGGTGAATAATCCCTGTTTCTGATATGATAAAGTCAAATTTACATTTAAAATGGATGCCAAAGAAACATAAACTTAGTAGAATGTACTACAACTCAACAATTGAATTTAGGCCTTGCCCAAGTTAAAGTTCAGATATACATTATTGTATGTTTGATAATACAAAAGCATTGATAATAAAAATGAAAACATTTCCCCCTATTGCACAACAACATCTCACTTGCTCCCCTGAAGCTACAACACATTTGGAGCACATTTACAGAGTTATGGAACTGAGGCTCCTGTACAATCTGCCACCCCCAAATCTGGAGAGACAGGCAAATCAAAAGAGTGAGAACCAAGATTTTCTTAGAGCAAATGCTACTAGATTCATAAACTGGTTAAAAAAATAATAAAAATAAAACTTTACATGGTAGTTTTGACAAATTTTTGCAGTATGAGTGTATAATAACTTGAGAACAGTGAGAAACCAGACACTTTTCCACGCAAACTGGGAGGATGTCATTTTTCTCACTACTTCTATTCAGTATTTTATTGGAAGGCCTAGCAAGGCTTTACCACAAACACACAAAAGGAGATAAGAAGTGCACACAATGAAAAGAAAGAAAACCTGTCTTGTTCACAAATAATATAGTTGTCTATATAAAAACCACCAAAGAATTGACAAGAAATCTCTTGGAGCTAATAAGCAAGTAATGCAAAGTTGCAGCTGGACCTTGGTTTCAAATTCTATTCTTTAATTAAAATAATTAGGGCTCCTTGGAGAAATGGTTAGGTTTAATATTGGGGCAGGAAATGCAAAACATGGTTTCAGAGTACCTAGTTGTTCCAGGAAGTAAGGAAGTACCAAATGAACAAACAACTGCTAAAACAAAAACCCACCTACACAAAATGATGGAGATATGCCAAAAAGTATGTGGAAGTTAAAAGAAAGAACTCCCAATAACCAAAGCAGTAACAATTGGATCAACTACAACAATAAAGTAGAATTGGATTATAACGCAATGTGTCAAATAAATATCCACGAGTCCAGAATGATACATATAAATGATTAAATAAATAAATGGGTGGAAGAGACAAGTCACTCTTGAAACAGAGTCCTAAATATGTACATACTCTGCTCTAACAAAGAGGAGGCATAACTCACAAAGGAGGCATAACTTCCAACTCCTTTAGTGTGGGTTGCACATATAGTTATCCCTCAGTATCCTGGGAGATTGACTTGAAGACAACACCAAAATCAGTGGGTAGTCAAGTTTCTTGTATAAAATGTCATTGTATTTGCATATAGCCTACACACATCCACATTCTCTCATATACTTTAAATCACCTCTAGATGACTTACAATACAAATGCAATGTAAATACATACATGCTATGTGAATATTTATACTGTATTTTTAATTGCATTCTTTTTAATTCTTGTATTGTTTTTATTGTGCATTGTTTTCTAAAAATATATGTTTGATCTACAGTTGGTTGAATCTGTAAATACAGAACCCATGAATACTGAAAACCAACTGTAGTAACTTTCTTCAAAAGAATACATTATGGAAAGGGAGAAGAAAATAAAGAATAACTTTACAGTAGTGAAATCTTACAAACAATATTCTAGCGAGGTGATCAAGGTCAACATAAACAGTGATAATTTATGTGGATAGTGTCTATGCTTGATATGAGTTAATTAAAATGGCTCTTTTCCTCTATAACTTGCCCTACTCAAAATTCATAACATCAGTGTAATCATAAAAAAAAAATAGACAAATCCCAATTGTGGGACATTCTATAAAATGCATAAACAGTATTCCTCACAACTTTCAAGTTATTAAAAAAAGGAATAAGGAAAACCTAGAGAGGCCTGATGATTGAATGCCATGTTGTATCTTGGATGGGATGGTGGAAGAGAAAAAGACATTAGGAGAAACTAAGGAAATCTAAATGAAGGGTGGACTTCAGTGAATACAAATGTATCAATATTGGTTTATTAGTTGTGATAAATGTATCATACTAATATAAGATTTCAATAATGGAAAAATATACTGATTTTACTCTTTGCAATTTTTCTGTAAATCTCGAAGTTAAAAAAATTAAAACATTTATTAAAAGTTTATTTAAAATATGTGGTGGTATACTTTTACTAATGTTCTTTAGTTATATGGAGTCATAGTACTAATGGATAGCATCATCCCTCAAATATGATAATCTTTAAGGGTTTGATGTCCAATCACTTTTAGAATTTCATGTGAAATATTTAATATTTGAGGACAATGCATTAAAAGAGCAATTAACCATATATCCTCTAGATGATTTATTTATCTAAAATTTATTTATTGGCCGGGTGCGGTGGCTCAAGCCTGTAATCCCAGCACTTTGGGAGGCCGAGACGGGTGGATCACGAGGTCAGGAGATGGAGACCATCCTGGCTAACACAATGAAACCCCGTCTCTACTAAAAATACAAAAAAATTAGCCGGGCGTGGTGGCGGCGCCTGTAGTCCCAGCTACTTGGGAGGCTGAGGCAGGAGAATGGCGGGAACCCGGGAGGCGGAGCTTGCAGTGAGCCGAGATCGCGCCACTGCACTCCAGCCTGGGCGACAGAGCGAGACTCTGCCTCAAAAAAAAAAAAAAAAAAAAATTGTTTATTGAGGGCCTAGTACATAGTTAGTTTGATAGTCAGCATTACTGATACTGCACCAAAAAGACTATTATGGTGGCCTTCACAGACTATCCAGCCCCCAAATCTAGTTAAATTACTAATAATATAGCTGAAGTTCATTACCTGAAATGCATTTCAGATTTGTATTAAAATATTTAAAAATAATCATCTACTCTTACAATGATGACAATGTTATTTACTGTTATTTATCATTTCAACAATTTTATTTTTCATTCACCCTAAAATTTACTTTTTCAATACTTTTTAGAAAGACTTATTGCTTGTTAAATTTATGATAAAATTATTATATTAGTTAAATATTTGTTTTATTTCATATGAGAAAGTGTACATCCTCCTTATAAATTGGGAGAAACATTATATTTTGTTAAATTCTGATTAAAATCTTTTTTTTCTTCAGACTGGCCGGTCGTGATGGCTCATGCCGGTAATCCCAACACTTTGGGAGGCCGATGCAGGTGGATCATCTGAGGTCAGGAATAGGAGACCAGCCTGACCAACATGGAGAAACCCATCTCCACTATAAATACAAAATTAGTCAGACATAGTGGCGGGTAATCCCAGCTACTCAGGAGGCTGAGGCAGGTGAATCACTTGAACTCGGGAGGCGGAATTTGAGGTGAGCTGAGATCACACCACTGCACTCCAGGCTGGGCAACAAGAGCAAAACTATGTCTCAAAAAAAAAAAAAAAAAAGAATTCCCACCAAATTCATAATATCAAAAGCCAATAAATCGTACATGTAAATATTAGCTAATTCATGTTCTAGTTATTTGAAATCGGCCTTTTGGTAGTGTTATTTGCCAATTTAGTCAAATGAAACTGTTTACCCACTTGGGCTGTATGCCTCGGAAATAATCTAAGCCCAGAGCAAAATACAGGGTCCAGTAAGAAGACAGGACCCACAGAGACCACAGGATCTGGTACAACTAGGGGTTGGTGTCAGAAGAGGAGACCAAGTAATAGAAGACACTTAAAGGGTGACAGTTTGGAAATAATTATTTGGGTTTGGACTTACTGATGATATAAAAATTTAATACCTAATCTGTATAAATTTAATTAAAGATCATTAAGTGAGGCATTCATTTCCCTGGAAAACAAATGTAAGTTAATAGGAGTTTAATATTCTAGATAGAACTACAAAAGATCAACCAACAGAAGGTGCTGGGAGAAAGGAATGCTAGAAAAAAAATGTTTCCTTCCCAAATCAGGGGAGCAATTTCCCTCACATGGGGACTTGATGGAAATGGAGCCTGTGTAGTCTGTGACACAAGCATGCTTGCAGAAGACAGTGGATTCCTTATTCATCCAGCATACTCCATGAAGTGAAGTGTTCAAAAATACTTTTCTCAACTTTGGATGTGCAACCAGGCCTAAATCACAGAGGATTCTGTTACTTGGGACTAGAATTTAACAGGGAAATGCAACTTTAGTTCCTCCTGGGCTGTCGTCTTCTTGCCAGCCCAGGCAGGAAGGGCTGTGCTTTCTAATAGAAAATGAAACAGTTTGAGTCTTCAAAGAATGTGCATTTCAAAGAGCAATAAGAGTAAGACACTTGGAGCTAACTTTTGAAGCATGGAGTTAACTTTTTCAAGACAGATAAAAGAAAGAAATTTCTTTAGTGAAAGTATAACTAAGTTAGCTAAAACCTAATCAACAAATTTTAATGAAAAAGAAATAGAGATTCTAGACATGTCGTTTCCTCTGTAAAACAGAGAATTTCAAAATGGACTTTTTTTCTGGGACAATTAAAGTTCACTGGCTTTGTGCCTGACTACTACTTGATATACCAGGAACCTAGTCCTCTGATCTCAACTACTGCCCTGCATGTGCAGTGCCAGCCTGTTGCACACCTCAATACCTGGAATCACTTCTGGACATGTGCAGTTCCAGCCCTCCCTGTCATAAGCCATAGCTGGCAGCCCCATGACTATGCCAACCATTTGGTTTGTAACTTTGATCATCATCTATGCAATCTGGTTAAACTAACTTTATATCCGGTATCACCTAGATCAATCCATAATGGTCTTCCCATAATTTTACCATAACCACATGAATCTACTGGTTTACTTACTATGTCTTCTAACTTCTGACATTTTCACTTATTTTAATTACTTTGATTATTAAAGACTAACAGGTTAAACAAGCATAACACACATATGTATATATGAACATGAATAATAATATTGTAAAATTTTTCAGCAGATATTTTGAGTAGCCCTATTATATCATCAAGTAGTTAATATCAGCCCTACATGAGCAATTTGATTTCCAATGCATGGAAATTCATTTAATACATATTAAACTCACTTTTTTGAAGGCTATTGATAACTTTTTTCCATGATAATATCATGTGAATGTATGCCATAAAAGTGAAATAATCTGGCTATTTCTAAAAATTGACTGAAGAGTATATAATATTTCTTCTCATTGAAGTTATTACACAAGGAAGAAAAAATGTATGATTAAGAAAAAGAATGTTGAAGTCAAGTAGAATTCTCTTATTTGCTCTGTGACCTTTGGTGTATTAGTTAACTTGCACAGGAGAAAATAACACACACCTCAAAGAGCCATTATAAAAATTAAAAATATGCATCATTTTACAAATATGTATTTATAAAAAGCACAGTATACTGCTTGGGGATTAATAAATGGTTGTTGTAACTAAAAGTATGCACACATCTAAACATTCATTTTGGGTGAGATGAAAATACATCTCCTAAATTAAATCAGTTTTTAAAGGACGTCCAAAAGCCGCTGTGTTGCTGTGTTGTTAAAAGCAAATCACCACACTAACATAATTTAAAACACGGGATTATCATGTCGAAAACACACGACATAAAAAAGGCATCAATTGTTCACAATGTAAGGATAAAATAGAAATGAAATGTAAAAATAGGACTACAGGGGGTCTTTTATTCTCCCTTATTTACTTCTTTAATTGTACCAAACCTATTAGCTAAAAGAGGAAAAAGGCAAGTTACAAGCTACATTCAATTTATTGGTAACATGCATGCCTGGAGTTTTCCATATATTAAACCACATTAGCTAATCACAATTTTCTTAAAGAATAAAACTGGTTAAATCATGTAAAATCTGTTTCTCATATGAGATTGGGTAAAGTAGATATATTGTACCCATTTAAAGATGTATATTTATGGCCTCAATGCTCTGCTGTAGCCACTTTCTGCACAGCGTTAAGCTGTTCGATTTCACTCCCATTTGAAAGATAACAGCTGACAGAGCTGTCAGACTTTAAGCTGCCAATCATGTAGAGAGCTTCATTTGTCTCGACTAAATAAGCACTAGTTATTAAAGCTGGGTCTTGACATCCAGAAAAGCCTGTGGTTGTGTTTACACAAGAGAGGTCTGTCTGCAACAGACTGATGTATCATTCCTGGAACCACTCTTAACAGTTAAGGGGTCAGTGAAAGAATTCTGTTCAATATTGACATCCCTCTTCTCAGTGGAAGCATTCAAGAAGCTATTTTCAACAAGTAAATTAAAAATAAGATTTAATGTATACATTAAAGTAATATATTGAATTACTGAATTAGTTTTATCCAAAAGATAAAATACTGTCAAATTTAGCTGGAAACAAAATATTATGATCATTTCATTCCTGCTTACTAAATGAAGCTGCTGTTACTATTTTTTGGCTAAATAAATTTTTTTGACTGATCTACATTTGCACATTTTACTTGGAAAGAGTACTGTATGTGCCACAGGAGAAGATAAACATCAGTACACATGTAAGCCATTTAAAAGGCTATTGGACAAGAATGCTGTGATTGTGCTGTAGGTAGAAATTGAATATATCCAATTCTCTGAGAAAGAATAATAATCTCAGTATGAAATATGATAATATATTCTTTGCAATCTTTTATCTAATTAAAACAATGCTTGCCACTACAATATAATAGATAAAATATGCCAATTGAAGAACTTCTGTCTTCTTAAATTAATGTATATATTTATTATCCAAGTTTATATCTAATAGGATAGACTTCTGAATTATGTACTGTTTCAGAAACTTAATGTATTCTTAATTTCTAGTTACTCCTCAGCAGTGCTGGTTTGAATAATAATATTCTACTGAAACTAAATCAGATATTGCGAGGGAACTATGATTATTCATATGAAATTTCTAAAGGTCATTTTAAGAAGTATAGAGACCTATATATATGTCTTATCCAAGTACCATAGGGAGGATAATTTAGAAAGAGAAAATAAAGAATTTGTTTTTCTGTGATTCTCTTCTTATTTCTTAGTTAGAAATGAGGTAGGCTAACGTACACACTTTTTTATTATTCAAAGTGGTCTCAACGGGAAATAAATAAGGAGGCGATGAAACAGATCAACACAGCAGTTTTGGTGAACAATAGTCAGTGAATTTAGCTGCTATCATGTTTATGCCATACTCCTTACTGTATTTGAGAATTAAAAATCTAAATATTTTATAAGGTTAAATTACATCATAAAATAAGCTACTTCTATGTAGTCTTCCATTTTCAACCTAACTAGCTTTATCCCATTATGTAGATATTAGCAGTACATAATGTAAGGGTGTTGTCAATGTTTAAGTAAGAATATTTTTAACAATTTTATTTTTTCAGGCCAGTAGTACAAAAGCAATTCTTTTATACGGATAACTGAATTAGAAGAAAGCTTTTGCCTGAACTATTCAAATTATTCAAGTTTCAACACGTTTGTTTCCCAAACTCAGTGACTGAGACTTAAAAAAAAAAATTACAAGGGAATACGAATCTGAATCTAAATTGCTCTATATTGATATACTGATATATCTCAGTCTCCCAACTTGATTATGTCTTTTAATCTAAACTATGTCCAGTTTCTACATACAATTTTACACAAACTTGCATCTAAATTTTAAAACATTAAAGTTTTAGAACCTTCATTTATGAAATTGCGTTATATTTGTTCATACTTTTAAAAAATTGTCTCAAAAGAGAGCCATTCAGTACATTATAAGGCCATATTTTTATAATTATGGGTTAGGCATTAAAGATTAGAGTTGCATATTCAAATATTTTCACATAGTATTTATTTTAATTAATTAAATACACATTACATTTCAAATGTCTATATGTTGTAAACAAACTGCTTTTAATATATACTTAGTAATGCAACTGGATGATGTGGTGATTATAGTCTCATAGGATGGAATACTTCAAATTATAAAGGGAAAATTCATATGCAATGTGTGAATATTTTATTATTTTTAATTATACAAGTGATATGTTTGCATTAGAAATTGATTATCATCTAAATATATGCATGTTTTCAATATTATTATAAAGGAAAATAAATCAGTTGAGCAGAACCGTACAGAATTTATGGACAGATGAGAAATCTGTCGATATCTAGAAGTTGTGCAAAAGTACATATTCTTGAGAGATGATGCAATCCATGTCATTAAATTTCAAGAAACACTTGTTAAAGTATAATTAATTGAAACATATTGTTTGTATATCATCTTCCGTACACAACTACCTTTATGAAAGGGACCAAAATAGTTCAGCTAGGTTAATGCTGAAGTTATCTTTTTATTATACAATTTTTAGTTCATATATAAATAAATTTCAAAAGTAAAAAAAAAATACAATACAATGAGCATAATATGCCTTTATGTGTTTTTGGCATATTTGTTTAATTAAGCCTTATAAGTAGATATTTTGGTTGTTTTCAATTTTTTGCCATTACCTGTAATCCCATAGTGAAAATATACTTTTGGCACATGTATGTCATTCTTGAATCAAAAAATAAGTCCATTTAAAATGGAGATAAATATTGCCAAGTTGCATTCCAGGAAGACTCTATTAATTTATATTTCTATCCATAGCATAAGATAGATAATCCCTAAAATACTACACTTGAAAACTGTAAGACAAATGATATTTCATTATCATTTTAATTTGTAGTTCTTCAGTATAATTTATATGTTTAATGTTAATTTTAATTTACTTTTTCTGAAATTTACTTCATTTATTTTGTATAATTTTAATTATTTCTGAAGTTTTTATGATTTTTTAAGCATAAGATTAGCAATTTATGGACACAGTTTGTCGATCCTCTTCTTTTTGGTCTCTACCTTTGTGTCACCCTTGAAAGGCTTTTATAAGCTTATAAAAAAATAGTGCCAATATTTTTGGTTCTGTGTTTTAAAAGAACTTGATTCACAGGAAATTTATTTTGAATGCAGAAGATTCTTAAGGTAACACTAAGTTATAAGGAGGGGAAACGTTCCTGAATCTTTACTTAAACTTATTTTTTCATGTTGAAATGAAAAATTATTTTTAATCCAATAACAAGGCTTTTTTCTTCCCTTCCTCTTTTCCTCCTTTCTTCTCTGAATTTCTTCCTTCCTTCTTTCCTTCCTTCCTTATTTCCCTCCTTCCTTCCTTCCTTCCTTCATTTCCTTCCTTCCTTCCTTATTTCCTTCCTTCATTATTTCCTTTTTTCCTTCCTTCATTATTTCCTTCCTTCATTATTTCCTTTTTTCCTTCCATCCTTATTCCCTTCCTTCCTTTCTTCCTTCTTTCCTTCCTTCTTTATTTCCTTCCTCCCTATTTCCTTCCTTATTTCCTTCCTTCCTTCATTTCTTCCTTCCTTCCTTCCTTCTTTCCTTCCTTCCTCCCTCCAATAGATACGTATTAATCAATTATCATACATCAGAGCATATGTTAGCATAGTTTTTGTGTCTACTGCTTCAACAATATTTCTACAGTTATACTTTCCTCCTAAACCCCACCACAAGTCTTGCTTTCTAAATAACTAGAGAAAATGTGAGCAGTTGTTAAGGATGTTGCTAAACAAGGGAGATTCCTGGAGGCATGTGGTATATAGTGAAACCTGTCCCTACAACTTTGTCTTTCAATATACCTCATTTCAAAAACTTAGTTTGTAACTTTTTTCAATAGTAAATAGGAATATTATAAAGACACGAAAAAATCTGCTTCTAAATTACAACATACAATAAGTAAAAACTTTTGATTTCAGAATTAATATTATAAAATTTGAAAGATATAAGCATTAAATCCAAATTCAATGTACTAATTAAGAAAATTTTCTCCTGACTTAGATTTGGTTATGTTTTGTAAGTACATGTTCAGCTGGGAGGCAAAAAAAAAAAATCTTTTATTTTCATTTTAACTTTTAATAGCAGCCGAAATCTTATCAAAATCAATTATTTAAGGTTGGTTTTTAAAAGCCAAAATTTTAGCAGTGTTTTTTCTCCAATAGCTCATACAGCAGATTGATTAATTTTATACCCATTATTTAAAATGCTACTCCTAAATGCAGAGGGAGTTGAAAATCAATGTCATGTCTTTTTGTATTCATTTTGTGTACTGAATGCAACCTAATTTTTGATGAATGCATGCAAATAAGTGTGATCTTTAAAAACAATTTCTGTACAGTTTTAGAAGTAATATTATAATAGAGCTCCTCTATGTCAAGTAAGAACAAGGCTTTTTCTTCTATTCCTAAGTATATGCAATCCTTATTTTCAACAGCTTTGAACATTTTCTAATTACAAACTCAGATGCAGGTCCAAATGTCATTCAATTATTTCAGTGAAATCTGAAATCGTTATATTCTGAAACTTTGTGTTGGAAATTGTGGACAGTATACAATTTGACTGAGATTATTTCAGTCTGCCTTTGTGCCTTATAACTGATCTGTGATTCCAGTGACCTCGATATACTCAACAAGCTCATCACATGACTCTTAATGACTCAAATATTTATCTGTGTTTAAGTCACTTACTCATTTTCACCTAGAGAAATACATAAGTAAGACACATCTAACTTGGGAACTATTTTTACTTCAGTGGAAGTAAAGAAAGAACAGAGAAAAGAAACGTGTTTAATGAAATTCTTCATTCTTCAAGTGCATACATTCTTTATATATTATTAATTCTATTACACAAATAATGAGAATATGGTATTAAAAGGTCAAATAGTTTTCTCAAATTATAATGACTTCAAAATTACTCTTCATCAGAATTTTTGTACACTATTTGTAATTAGAAGCATGATATAATTCTTTTGAAAATGATTTGGAATTTGCGTATAGAGTTATAAACATGCATACATCTAATACACCAATTCCACTTTTTTTGTACTTTCCCAAAAGAATTGAAAACATAGGTACACATACAACTGAATAAGAATATTTTTAACAACTTTACTCATAATGTTAACAACTTCGAAATTTTTCTAACCACAAACAGGAGAATGGCTTAAAAACAGAGAATGTTTATACAAATGTAATTCTACTCAGCAATAGAAAGAAACAAACTAATGATATATGCAATAATGTGGATTAATCTCAAGAATATTATGCTGAGTATACGAAGTCACACTGTATGAGTCCATTTGTACAAATTTCTAAATCATAGTTTATCTATATAGATAAAGTCTATAGAGTCAAATAAATTAAAAACACGAGTGCCTCAGCAGCACAGGAAAAGGGAAAAGCAATGGCCTGGGAAGGAGCATAAACTTCAGAGGGGAGACAAATGATCTATATCTTCATCTAAGTAGCGGTTCTATGGTTGTGTACATATGCTAATATTCATCACGCTGTCACACTTAATAGATGTGCATTTCACTCCACGTATACTATACTGTGACTTTTAATATGCCTTGCTTAAAAAATGCTCTTTCGAAACACAGCATATCAAACATGATTTTGCATCTAACACAGGCTAATATACTTTTGTTTGTGTACTTATTTGCACTTTACAAAATTTTTTTATTTTACCTTTTCATTTTTTTTTTGGAAAAGGTAGAGTATTCAAACCGTATGAAAGGTATCAGAGTACCGTCATGTTTCTAGACTTGTCTCTGTCATCCAGTCCACTTCCCACAGACATCAATTGTTATTAACTTTTCCTGTACAGTTCAGGAGATAATTTTTGTATTTAGGGATATATGCATATATATGTTCCCTCTTTAAATGTAAGGGATATTCTTCTACATCTATTATTTGTACTTCACTCTTTTCACTTAATATAGGTAGGAGAGACTTTCATTTCATTACCTACAGTACATAACCATTAAAAATATCCCTTAAGCCTAGGCTGGGTTTGGTAGCTCAGTTGTAATACTTTCTGAAGTTAGTTCAGAAAAGGTCATTTATCTTTCAGCTGGCTTACTTTTGGGAAAGCCAGGTGTCATAGTCAAATGTCCCACTATGTTGAGAATACCAAGCTGGAGAAGCACTATTAGGACCCCCATCAACAGCCCAAATGAACTCCACCTGATATCCAGCATCAATTATGCCACTGTCTTTCTAGAGTGTCTAGCCCAGTGGAGCTTTCAGATGACTGAAGCCCTGCTGGCCACTGACTGCAGTTGCATGAGGGACCTCAAGTGAAACTAGCCCCAACAAATCCCTTCCCAAATTCCTAAGCCTGAAAAACTGTGAGCAAAATATATTTGTTGTTTAAAATATGCATATTTGTGGTAGTCTATTAAACACCACATTGATGCTTGTTTAATATGTTGGTACAATGTATAGAGTCACCCCTTTGTACCCATAAGGGATTCATTTCAGGAATCCTGTGGTTATCAAAATCAGAAGATGCTCAAGTCCCTTAGAGTCACCCTTCATATCTATCTGCAGTAAACCTGTGGACATGGAGGGCCTACTGTGTATGTATAATGTATTGATAGTATTTACACTGGCTTTTTGTGTGAAATAGAAAACACAAAAAACACTGAGAAAGTATCCATTCCTACTTTATTGGGGGGGTGTGTGTGCGCGCGTGCACGCACGCGCACGTGTGTGGGAGAGAGAGAGAGACAAAGAGAGCATGCATGCATTCGTGTTTACTTAGGAATCTTCCCACCAGACCAATAATTTTTCTAATTATATATTCCAAATGGTACCTTCATAGGCTCCCCATCTGTTCCAGTCCTAAGGACCCTGTAATCAATTAGCTTCCTCCACAATTCTCTGCTGGTCTAATCACTCTGATTACTGCTCTGTCCCTGTGGACAGGCTATGGTGATTTCATCCACCATTTATTCTACTGGGCTTCTCAGAAGGTTAAGTGCTAACAACTGGTTTCTACTGCTGAAAATGCTCATTATTTCCACTGAAAGCAGGGATCCCAATTCCACTGAAACATCTTCCATAATCATTTCTTATTAGAAAGAGTGAAAACGCAGAGATTCTCAGAAGTACTGGTGTTCTTTCCTTTTCCCCTTACTCAATGTATTTCGTAGTTTCTTCAGCATTTCTTAACATGAGGGGTATGGATTCCAGGCCCTTCTGTGGAGTATGGTTGAGTAAAGAATGCACGACCACAAATTGGTCCCTCATTATTGAGTCAAATATCAATTATCCAGCATAGAGACTATTAATGTCACTCACAATTTTTTAGCCAATGCATTAAATCCCATATCATTAAGGCAAGCCTTTACTTCCTCTTTGTTAGTCTAATATCCCTAACATCTACTATTCCATATGGAACTCCATCTCCTGACAACAAAAATTGATAAGGTTCTGCAACTCTTTCAATATATAGACACCTTATTCTGGACCAGGTTGGTAGTTCTCTATCTGGGATTTGAGAAATGTTAATTTTAATAGTGGCTGGGAGACAATGAGTAGGTACTTCAGAGAACTGTCATCCCTTTTTGAGACAACTGCTCTAGTCAAAGTCATTAGAATGCATTTATGCAAGGAAAAACTTAGATGTGAGACAAGCACTGCTCTTCTCCAAAAGGAGTATTCTGGGATAATTGGGGATTCTCAGACTTATCTGGGTCCACTCAAGTGTCTCATTCTTATTTTTCAAAGACCCAGTACTTTTCAAACATGTAAGTATTCCAATTACTAAGTGGCATTTTTAGGATCTATGTCCAAAATTACTTCTGTATAAAGTATAGAATCATTGGATATTGAATAGGAAAACAAAGATGGAATACTCAAATAGACATGCATGAAATATTTACAAGGGTATGGGCAGGGTTTAGGAGAATTGACAAGAATAACTGAGGCAACCCAGGACTAGCAAGAGTACTTCTATGCCTGCAGAAAGAGGAAGCCTTGGAGATGTGGACTTCGTGGCAGAAGCTGCAGCTTTAGCATACTGAAATTGCCACCCGATCTGTTAGGGAGCAAGGTGGGATAATAAATACTATAACCTCTTCCCATTCCTTCTATCAGATGCCTTACTGTTCCCTGCCATTGGGCAAAACTTATCATAGAAGTCTCAGGTGTCCTGTTGATGCAGACCCAAAGTATCAGCCTCCTAAGAAACAAAGTTGGTGAGAAAGAGGGGAAGGGCCAAATGGAGAATATGCAGCATCGCGATAGGCTGTCTGCTTTGCCTCTTTGACAATGGGTCCAGACAAGCCTTTGCCATAGATTGACACAACCACATTATTATTATTATTATTATTATTCTTAGCTACAAATGAGGAATTTATGATTTTTAGATTATAGCGTGCCACTCATCCTTAATTAAAGTTATAATGGGTCTTCCACTATGAATTATTTTTGTAGAAAATTTTTCTGTCTTTGCTCTCCTCTTTTCTGTATGCCTCATGATCTATCTCTGCTGCTTTTGGCAGCCATAACCCTCTTTGGGGGCTGCAATTTAGCTGGTTCCTAAATTTGTTTCTCATCCTTCTTGTTGCTATGAAGTAAAGAGAAAAACGCTTACTTTTTACCACTATATTCAGTCTGGATGTGCTCCCATCAAATGCTTGTAAACTTGAAAAAAAGTTGTAATCATGTAGGCTTTTGATATGCATTCTATATA
The DNA here is from genome assembly GCF_003255815.1 of Theropithecus gelada. Classification (NCBI taxonomy): domain Eukaryota; kingdom Metazoa; phylum Chordata; class Mammalia; order Primates; family Cercopithecidae; genus Theropithecus; species Theropithecus gelada. The sequence goes on along the minus strand of NC_037672.1, from coordinate 131,897,585 downwards.
TGAAGAAACTAAGAACCAGAGAGATTGAATAGGACTCAAGTTCATAAAATGGTCAGTTTAAGTCCAGTGTTTTTACTCCAGTAAAAGTATTTTTACTACGTGATCTCTTAACATATATTGTTGCCACCTTCTTGCTGTAAATGCCCTACAGTACAAAACAGTTAGTTAATTTACCTAAGGTCACACCTAGTAAGTGACAGAGCAAAAATCAGAAAAAAATAGCAGTATATTTCTATAAATTAACCTTGTGTGAGTACTATTCATAGTACTTCTTTTCTAGATTTTTCTTTGTTGGATACTCTTTGATCAAAATCATATAGAGCAGTAATTTTCATTGTGGTATAAATGAAGTTTTGATGACTAAAAATTATCATAATTTTCATTTTTGACTGCAAGTTAGAAAATTATGTTCCATCTATACAAATTTGTTTATAATCAATAATTTTAAAATATATACAAAATAAATTAAAAGTTAAGACCCACACAAAAGCAGTTCAAATATATATTTAAATTGTCAAAATATTTAATAAAGCTACACAAACATGTAATGACATTTATATGTTTCATATTGCTGTGTTTATACATACGTTACAGATATATCATAATTAGACCCCTGTTGTTATGACAGTGGCAATTGTTTATGGTATTTCATTTGGAACCACCAGACTTTGTCAAGATAAATTGTGCCAGGTACACCAAGAAATAATCACTGTATTAAGAGGAATAAATCTTGTATACTTCACATACAGACATACTCAGGGTTTTTAATTCTGTCCTAAATATAAAGGAATTCTAATTAATTCCATTTATATTGATTCCTATATAAAAGCATCGCTGTATAGTGCACATATACATGCATATACATATACAATGTTGCACTATCAAATTTATTTCCGGAGAACTTCAGTGTTGACCAGATGTCTTTGAGAACTTAATCCTTATGTTTAGAAGAATGTTTTTAACACACTAGTTTCCAGGACTGTACACTTTAATTGGCCATTCCCATCTACTTCCAGTACCAAGTGACCACAATTCTTTCTAATGACTTATTTCTCTGCCCTACTCTGTCATGACTTTACATGAGTCAGCGCAGTGGGTTTGTAGGAAGATCTCTGAAAGGCACTTCTAAATCAGGACAGTTAGCAATGACTATATATTTAAGTGACTATAAATTCTAGCTAAACATATCCACAACTCAACTTCTCCTTAGCTCAATCTAAAAATGTATTTGCAGGCATTCCAATGCCACCCAACATGACAGGAAGCATGATAAAAAGGAAACTGTAGTGGAAAGAGATTGTAGTTTTAATAGTATCTTACTAACCTAAAAATACATGTCCATTTGAAAGTCTTGCTAGGGCAGTTCCTGGAGCTATGAAGGGGCCCATAAAATAAACATTTTAGAATCATAGACTTCATTAACTTCAAGGTAAACTATTTCTGGCACCTTGATCAATTAGTACCCTTATAGAGTTATAGTCTAATGGAGGCTAGAGGTGTTAATTCAAAACAGTTTTATATGACATGGCTGCCGACCTTACCGGCAAAAATGATATTACCATACCTAAGTATATAATAAGGTAAATAATATAAAGTCAATATCAACATGTATATACATATTTACCTGTTATTTTTCTTGAATTTTAGTTTACTTTAAACACAATTTATTAATTGCCTTTAGTTTAAATCAAATATAGTGCATGTAAATATCCAGTCATGATATCACATTTATCTTTCTAGAAATTCATTTATTTTAATAGAAATTCTGTATATAAAATTCATGTTTGATTCTATCTTCTGAATACTAGGGAAAAGTAGTGGCAAATTGTCTTCTAAGTAAATGTAAAGGCTGGCCATAAATACTATTTGTTCTTCATACAGAAAGTATCTTCCTTATTATTTTCCTTTCTAAATTACTTTCAGACTCCTATTTCACAATTTGTGGACCAAAGTACTCTTCTAACTAAAACTAAAAACATTTTGAGACACAGTCAAAATAAGATAAGAAGACAGTAATATATTGCATAAGATTTTTCAATATTCCTTCTATTAACTGTGTACCAAATTAAAATCTCAATAAATAAAGCAACCCAAAGCAAGAATTCATGTAAGCTGGCAACCAAAAATACTTTCAAATCTGATAAATTTGTATTTAATTATTTACTTATAAGCTAGTTTCCTACATCAAACTATACACTCTTCAACAACCCAAATACCCCCAATGCATCAGTTAGTATTGCATTCACTCTTGTCAAACTTTTCATTCTTTGCCATGCTTTTTTTTCCTTTTTCTTCTACTGTGCCTTTATTCATTCAAACTATATTGAGTGGATTACAACTATATGCTGAGCACACTTCTGGATTTCAACTGATGCTATGTACTGCCTACCATAGGGTAGCCCTTCATTTGTCAAGTCAATAAAAATTAAGATGTATATTTTCTTTTTGCTTAAGAACAGTGACCCAGTGTCCTCCTGATACAGAGTTTGTATGATACTATCAGAATTATCCTTCTCTTTATTGAATTATGTTTCTTTTGATGGGGAATCTGTGAATAGTATTAGACAATCCACAATCTGGTTTATTCCATGATTAAAAGCAATGGTTAAAAAAAGTTTGGAAAAATAAAAAGCAAATATTTCTCCAGGTCAGAACACATAAAAATGTGGAAAATGCCTGGCTCAGCCATGAATGCAGTGCTTAATCAAATCTCACCTTCATTCCACCTCACTTTTGAGATGGCCTAGTTTACCCTCATATACATAATCATCAGTGTACTACTTTTTATTTTACTATTAAGAAGATAGTAGGAAAAATAAAAATCATTAATATTTGGAAGAAAATATGTTCTCAGGACAAAAAAAAAAAGATGCATTAATGAATAAATAAGTAGAAGAAGAAAAATATTTATAGGATTAAGGAGCCATTAAGACAGTACACATGCCAGAATTGATAGAGGAAAATAGTCCTATATATGTTACTCATTTCAAGATATGGACATTTGTATTTCTATCTGCAAGTTTTTTAAATAGATAATTTTGCTAGAATTTTCTAATTCTTGCCAAGGTCTAAGCAGCTAGAGTTATTCGTCTTTTCAATGAGAGTGACAAAGAAAACCAATCTTTATTACTGAAATATTCATCATCATAAAATATGACATACTTTCTTTCATGTGATAACAAGTCACAAAGCACACCAATAGACAACTGATTTAATAGGAATGATTAATGTAGCATCCAGTTAAAGAATCTAAGATCATGTTTTGCAAACACTAGAAAACAACCTTTAAAAATACATGTATTCATTTAACTGGAATAAAGTTTACTCTCGGTATACGTCAGATTTCCCATTGTGAAACATGATTTAAAGTTAATTCAGATTATACAATCTTGTGAAAGTAACCTAAAATGTCATTAGTAATCTGGGAATTAATGATCAGACGTAATAAATGATTCATATGTCTCAGATTGAAGAAATGTTAACTAAAAAGAATAAACAAACTTTACATGTATGTTAAGACATTTTTGTTGTATACAAATTTCTTTTCTACATAAGACCTGAGGTCAAATCAGACTTAAATACAACTTAATATTCCAGGTGATGAAATAGTTTTATCAAGACATTTAGCCTGCCTAAATTCCCACTGAGCAACAGAACTAGAATTCAAGCGTTTTTTATTTCCTATTAGGGTGTCATTTCTTTGTTATTATGAAGTATATAATAAACTAATAAAATGAATACCAGTGTTCTAGGATTGAACTCAAGAAAAACAAAAACAAAATGAGTAAGTGTAGTAATTTAAACGACTTTGGAAATTGTGATCCTGTAGTCATAAAATCTTAAACAACAATAATAATTAGTTTTCATCTTAGCATCTAATGTGACAGAATATATTTATACACATTAAGTAAAAAATGTAGCCATATATTCAAGTTCTTTTAATAACTTGATTAAGAAATTATAAATATCTTTGAGTATAATATAGAGACAAGGACTATGCAACCATTTTTTTGTGTGTTTTATCTATCTATCTATCTATCTATCTATCTATCTATCTATCTATCTATTTATTTATTTATTTTAAAGAGTCATTGACATAAAAACTGTAAGATAGGCTTTCTGTGCCCATCATGGTAACAGACAAGAAACCAATCACAGTTCTGAATAAAACGTAAGTTGGTCTTGAAAACTTGACCAATGTAAATGGGAACCGTGATGATTTTGAAGCCCACTGCTCTCTTAGTGAATAATCCATGTCTAATACAGTTATATAAAAAGTAAATTTAGAAAAGTTTACATCGATCACACTCATAATATTGAAATTTTTGCAGTAATTGATATGCATGTATGTATTTGAGATGGAGTCTCACTGTGTCACTCCGGCTGGAGTACAGTAGCATGATGTCAGTTCACGGCAACTTCCACCTCCCAGGTTCAAGCAATTCTCATGCCTCAGCCTCCTGTGCAATAATTGATACTTAAAGTATTTGTAAAGTTTAAGAAAATTTAGAGGTTCAAGGTGTCTGACTAGATGCCACCAGGAGGAACATCTGCCATCAAGAGACCAAGAAATTGGGAGGACTGGCACACTTTGAGCAGATCTTTGGAGGGAAGGCACTGAGGGTGGACAGAAGGAGGACACAGAGCCAGGGTAAAGGGGGAGGAAGCTGGGGATCCTGCAGTAAGCTATCACACACTGGTACTCTTTCCTGGCCTTCAGTTTCTCCTGGGGAAGGGGTGGGTTGAATTGGTGAGGAGCGGCCTGCTTTTGCCACAGATCTCTGAGATTCTAGCAGCAGGAGACCACATGATCTCCATGGAAACTTGAGCTGGCAAAGAGAGCTGCTTAGAGAGGTAGTAGGAGCAGTACTTCAGCCGGTGCAAAGCCCAGAGGATTTGATGCAAGAACATCTGCAGTGGAGAAAGGTCAGGGAGGCCGTTTCTCAAAGGGTCACCCCCAAGGCTAACCATGCTCTTCTAGGAGACTGTTGCTTTAGGGAGACTATTGGACGTAGACAGAGTAAGGCAGTCTTGAGAAGGGGCCAATCCAATCTGAGCGCCTTCATGTCTGCTACCTTCTCCTGGGGCCCCAGCCCGACCTTGCCCACTTGCAGTGCAACCTCAAATACCCAAGTAGGGTCTTCCTGGGCCCCTTACTACAGCAACTTTGCCAGCAGACTGCACCTGACCACTAAGGAGCTCCCGCAGAGCAGCCCGTGCTAATACACACCAGCCCACTTACACGTGACACCACAGACTCCCCGACACAGCTTTGCTGGCACATACTTGCCCATGACCACTATTCCACTGCTTTACCAGCATGTGTAGGCAGGTGAACCTCACACACATGCTAGCAGGCATGTGTGTGCACACACACAGTCACACCACTGCAGGCAGTATGAGTGCACTCCACACCCCACCCTATGCTGCCCTTGCCAGTGCAAACATGCACTTGGTAGCCAGCAGTCCTATATTTACCAGTGCCCTGCCCCTGCTGCCACCACCATCACCAGTGCAAGCACATGCAGGAATGCCACACCACCATTCCCACTGTTACTCCACCTTAGCCAAGGAACATGCACCTTGCTATACCACCACTGCTTCTAGCACAAATAAACAAGAACAGATCCTGCTGCCACCACCCCAAAGAAGTGCTTTGGCTGGCACCACCCATCAGATTGCTGTGTCCAGCACTCTGGAAAGACCTTGGCCCCTCCAGTGCATGAGGTTCCTAACCTCAAGGGTCCAAAGAACAAAGCTGGTGGCCTGACACCAACTCCCCACAATGGAAGTATGAAGCCCAGTGGTGTTAAGCTGAGACTTGGTCTCCTAAAATGATTCAGAAATGAAGTCAGTTGACTGAACCCACCTTATAAAACAATCCATCTCCTAAAGGTATCAAACAAGGTAAGAGAAAAAAAAAATCTAAAAGACAGCAACTTAAACAATTGAAAGAACATATACCCACACAGGTGAAAAAGAACTAGCACAAAAACTCTGGCAACTCAAAAAGCCAGAGTATCTCCTTACGTCCAAATGGTCACCCTAATTTCCCAGTGATGGTTCTTAACCAGCCTGAAATGACAGAAATCGAATCCAGAATACGAACAGGAACAAAGATCATTGAGATTCCAGAGAATGTCAAAACCCAATCCAAAGACTCTAAGGAATACAATGAAATGATACAGGATAGGAAAGGTGAAACGGCCATTTTGAGAAAGAATTGAACCTATCTTACAGAGTGAAAAAAAAATCACTTCAAGAATTTCAGAATACAATCATAAGAATTAACAGCAGAATAGATCAAGCTGAGGAAAGAATCTTAGAACTCTAAGACTGGTTCTCTAAAATAACTTAAACAAAAATAACGAAAAAAAGACTACAAAAGAATGATAAAAACCTCTGAGAAATATAAGATTATGTAAAAAGACCAACTCTTTTACTCATTGACATCCCTGAAAGAGACAGAGAGAAAGCAAGCAACTTGGAAAACATATTTCAGGATGTTGTCCACAAAAATTTCCCCAACCTCACTATAGAGGCCAACATTTAAATTCAGGAAATGCAGAGAGCTCCTTCAAGATACTGTACAAGATTACCATACTGAAGATTCATAGTCATCAGGTTCCACAAGGTCAAAAGGAAAGAGAAAATGTTAAAGACAGCTAGAGAAAAGGGGCAGGTCATCTACAAAGGAAACTCCACCAGGTTAACAGTGGACCTTTCACCAGAAACCCTGTAAGTCAGAAGAAATGTGGGGTCTATATTCAGCATTCATAAATAAATTAAATTTCAACCAAGAATTTCATGTCCTGCCAAGGTAAACTTCATAAATAAAGCAGAAATCAGATCTTTTTTAGACAAGAAAACGCTAAAGGAATTCTTTAGCACAAGACCTGCCTTATGGGAGGTTTTCAGGAAATGTAAAATATGAAAGGGGAAAAACTGTTACCAGCCACCACAAAAAACACACTTATTTACATAGACCATTGACAGTATAAAGCAACCACAGTTTGCATAATAACCACCTAACAAGGTGAAGACAGAATCAAATCCATACATATTACGTTCAATGTAAACAAGCTAAATGCCCCAATTAAAAGGCACAGAGTGGAAGGTTGGATAAAGAAACAAAACAACTTTATGCTGTGCTCAAGAGAACCACTGACATGTAAGGACACACAGAGGCTCAAAGTAAAGGGATGGAGAAAAATCTACCAAGCTAATGGTAACAGAAAAAAGCAGGGTTGCCGTTCTAATTTCAGACAAAACAGACTTTAAGCCAACAATTATCTAAAAGACAAAGAAATGCATTACATGATGGTAACTCAAGAAGACATAATTATCCTAAATATATATACACCCATCACAGGAGCACCCAGATTCCTAAAGCAAGTTCACAGAGATGTACAAATAGACGTAGATGACTGCACAATAATAGTGGGAGACTTTAACACTCCGTTGACAGTATTAGATAGATCATCTAGGGAGAAAACTAACAAAAAGATATTCAGGGAGAAAACTAACAAGAATCGCACCTCAACACTTGACCATATAGACCTAATAGACATCTACAGAACTCTCTACCTGAAACAACAGAATATACATTCTTCTTATTGCCCCATGGCATGTACTCTCCAATCGATCACACAATCAGCTGTAAAACAATCCTCAGTAAATTCAAAGAAACCAAAATCATACCAACCACACTCTCAGATCACAGTGGAACCAAAATAGAAATCAATACTAAGACAATTTCTCAAAACCATACAATTACATGGAAATTAAACTCCCTGCTCCTGAATGACTTCTGGGTAAACAAAGAAATTAAGGCAGAAATCAAGAGAAAGTAATGACTAGAAAGATATGACAGACCAGAATCTCTAGCACATAGTTAAAGCAGTGTTGAGAGAGACATGTACAACACTACATGCCCAAATAGAAAAGGAAGAAAGATCTCAAATTAACAACCTAACATCACAATTAGAGGAACTAGAGAAGCAATAACAAACCAACCCCAAAGCTAGTGGAAGAAAAGAAATAACCAAAATCAGAGCTGAACTGATGGACATTGGGACACACAAAAAACATATAGAAGATCAAATCCATGAGTGTGTTTTTTCAAAGATTAAGTTAGATAGATAGGCTGTTAGCTAGACAAATATATAAAAGAAGAGAAGACCCAAATAAACACAATCAGAAATGACAAGAAGGAGGTTATCACAGACAGCACAGAATTACAAAAACCCTCTGAGACAGCTACAAACACCTTTATGAACACAAGCTAGAAAATCTAGAATAAATTGATAAATTCCTGGAAACATACAGCCTACCAAGATTGAACCAGGAAGAAACTGAATCCCTGAACAGACCAATAATGACTTCCAAAATTGAATCAAGAATAAAAAGCCTACCAAACAGAAAAAGCTCAGGACCAGATGGATTAACTGAAACATTTATCAGATAAACATATATATATGTATAAAGAAAAGCTGGTACCATTCCTTCTGATTTTTTTCCAAAATATTGAGAAGAGACTCCTCCCTGTCCTTCCTAACTCATTCTTTGAAGCCAGCATCATCGTGGTACCAAAACCTGGCAGAGACCTACATAATAAAGAAAATTTCAGGTCAATATCCTTGATGAACACAGATGCAAAAATTCTCAACAAAATATTAGCAAACCAAATCCAGCAACACATCAAAAAGCTAATCTATCACAATCAAGTAGGCTTTATGTCTTGGCATCAAGTTTGGTTTAACCTACACAAATCAATAACATAATTCATCACATAAACACAACTAAAAACAAAAAGCACGTGATCATTTCAATAGATGTATAAACAATTTTAGATAAAATTCAACATTACTTCAAAACTCTCAAAAACTGTCATTGAAGGAACATACTTCAAAATATTAAGAGCCATTTATGACAAACTCACAGCCAAAGTAATACTGAATAGTCGAAAGCTGGAAGCATTCCCCTTGAGAACCAGAAGATGACAAGGATGCTCACTGTCACCACTCCTATTCAACATAGTCCTGGAAGTCCTAGACAGAGCAATTAGGCAAGAGAAAGAAACAAAATGTATTCAAATAGGAGGAGAGAAATTCAAACTATTTATATTTTCAGATGATATGATTTATACCTAGAAAACCCCATAGTATCAGCCCAAAAGGTACTTGATCTGATAAACCACTCCAGCAAAGTTTTAAGATAAAATATTAATGTGTGAAACTTAGTGGCATTTCTATACACCAACACCACCCAGGATGAGAACCAAATCAAGAACATAATGCTATTCGCAGTAGCCACAAAAAGAATAAAATACCTAGGAACACAGCAAACCACGAAGGGGAAAGATCTCTACAATGATAATTACAAAACATAAAACATTCCATGCTCATGGATAGGAAAAATCAATATTGTTAACGTAGCCGTATGGCCCAAAGCAGTGTGCCGATTCTATGCTATTCTTACCGAACTACCAAAGACATTCTTCACAGAATTAGAAAAAGCTATTTTAAAATTCATATGGAACCAAAACAAACAAATGAAAAGCCTGAATATCGAAGGCAATTCTAAGCAAAAAGAACTAGGCTGAAGGCATTATATTACTCTACATCAGACTATACCACACAGTTACTGTAACCAAAACACCATGGTACTGATACAAAAACAGGAACACAAAACAAGACCGAATAAAGAGCCCAGAAATAATGTTGCACACCTACAACCATCTGGTGTTCGAAAAGTTAACCAAAAAAAGCAAGGGGGAAAGGACTCCCCATTTAATAACTGGTTCTGAGATAACTGGCTAGCAATAATGCAGAAAATTGAAACCAGACTGCTTCCTTATGAGGTGTACAAAAATCAACTCAAGATGAACTAAAGATTTAAATGTAAAATCTGAAACTATAAAAACCCTGTAAGATAATCTAGGAAATACCATTCTGGACATAGGTGCTGGCAAAAAATTAATGATGAAGATGCCAAAAGCAATTGCAACAAAAAGAAATATTGATAAATAAGACCTAATTAAATTAAACTAAAGAGCTCTGTGAAGCAAAGGGAACTATCAACAGAGTAAACAGACGACCCACAGACTGGGAGAAAATATTTACAAAGTGTGTACCTGTAAAGGTTTCATATCAAGAACTTTGGCCAGGCTCAGTGGCTCGCACCTGTAATCCCAGCACTTTGGGAGGCCGAGGCGGGCAGATCACGAGGTCAGGAAATCGAGACCATCTTGGCTAGCATGGTGAAACCCCATCTCTACTAAAAATACAAAAAATTGGCCGGGCGTGGTGGCGGGTACCTGTAGTCCCAGCTGCTTAGGAGACTGAGGCGGGAGAATGGCGTGAACCCGGGGGGGCGGAGCTTGCAGCGAGCCCAGATCGTGCCATTGCACTCCAGACTGGGCGACAAAGTGAGACTCTGCCTCAAACAACAACAACAACAACAACAACAACAACAACAAAAACTGTAAGGAGCTTTAAATTAACAAGCAAAATCAAGCAACCCCATTCAAAAGTGGGTAAAGGACATAACAGTCACTTTTCAAAAGGAGACCATATACACGTGGCCAACAAGCAAATAAAAAAATGCTCAATACCACTAATCATTGAAGAAATGCAAATCAAAACCAGAATGAGATACAATTGGAATAATCTATATTCCAAACCGCAGTGATGCACAATTATCTATTTTACAAACCTGCATATGTACTCCGGAACCTAAAATTTAACTTTTTAAAAAAAGAGGAAGATAATTTAGCCTATTGGAGAAAAATAAAATAAAATTAGTAGTTCCAATTAAAAATAAGTAGTTACATTTCAATTCAAAATGAATCACTTGATTTAAACTTTCAGTTATTTCTTACTAAATATTTATATAATATTGAAATACTTCTAAAGATTACAGAGCATATATGTATAACTTTTTAAATGAGTATTTAAATATTTAGGAAGATGTTAAAGTAGGTAATTGTAATACTTAAGGTGATAACCTGAAGGTATAAATTTACACATATAGTCTAAAAGGGTTTAATTAGCTAAGTGCATAATAAATTTAACTAAAGTCCCTAATGTTAAAATTGCTAAAAATGTACTAGGCGTAAACAAAATAATGTCTCTAAGAAAATCCTGCTATTGGAATTAACTATTTTTAAAATAAGTTAAATAGTACACTATAAAACCACAGTGAACTTGGATATGAAAGCCATTATCTGTAATCTTTAAATGAAGTTTTATGCAGAATAATGTTTGGGAAGTTAGAAGTCTCAAAGTACCATTTCTTGGAGGAAAAAATAATAATAATTAAATTGAGCCTCTTATATTTCTTTGTAAACTTCACTTTTAATTTCTAATTTCAGCCATGACATTTTATTCCAGTGATTTTTATTTGTTTTCATGTTGAGGCACACACAATTTTCATTTTTTATTTAAAAAATGTTAATTCTCTATAGAAGATATAATTTTTGATGTAGTTTTTTTGTTTTTACACCTGAATTTAGATTCAGTAGAAGTAAAATGAGAAATTCTACACTTTCCTACCAAAATATTTGAAATTCCAAGCTATTCATGAATTACATTGCAAAAGTAAAATAATAATAATAATAAAATAAAAGGAAATACTTAGTAATAGAAGGAAAACTAATCAGAAAATACCAGGTAAATTCACAGGAGGCTCCTTATAATCCCTAGGCAAAATCAAAATCTGTAAATGTTACCTCATTTTTTTTTTCTTTCAGATATATAAACAAAATGTGTTAATGTTAAATCTGTGAAAGGAAAATAAAATCTCGGGACACCAAACTCACTAGCCAATGGGAAAAGTTAAGCTTTGAAACTGAATAATGCAAAAAAGCTAAAAGCTGCCTTTCATTTTGTTTCTAAACAGATAGCTGCAAGATAGAAGGCACACATCTCCCCAGGTGGCCTCCCTCACCTTGGCAATGTAAATTAACAGCTTATCTTCACAGCAATGGTAGAAAGAGAGATTAGAAATCATCTTTTCACCCACCCTAAGATGACAAAGCCATGTTTAACTTTTTCCTCTACTCTATGTTTTTTTTTTTTTTTTTTTTTGTGAGACGGAGTCTCGCTCTGTCGCCCAGGCTGGAGTGCAGTGGCCGGATCTCAGCTCACTGCAAGCTCTGCCTCCCGGGTTCCCGCCATTCTCCTGCCTCAGCCTCCCGAGTAGCTGGGACTACAGGCGCCCACAACCGCGCCCGGCTAATTTTTTTGTATTTTTAGTAGAGACGAGGTTTCACCTTGGTCTCGATCTCCTGACCTTGTGATCCGCCCGCCTCGGCCTCCCAAAGTGCTGGGATTACAGGCGTGAGCCACCGAGCCCGGCCTACTCCATGTTCATCTTATGTCAAATGTATGTCAAATGCAGATTTGGTGAGCTCATGAGATAAATGCATAATTGCCACCTCCTTTCTCATGTAACATGTGGATTCAGTGAGTGCGAATCAAAGGCTCACAAGAATGTCACGGTTTATATCATTACCCACCCTCTCTCTTTTTTTTTTTAATTTCCTACTTCTCTTCCCAGCTACTTTTTCCCCTTTTAATACTGAAGTTCTTGAAAACCTCTTTAGAAAAGGAATGGATCACAGATACTACTGTAATTTGTGTTTTTTTTCTCCCATGTGCACAACCTCAAGCTTTGCAAAATAAACCTCTAACTGACTGAGACTTGCTTTAGTAATTTTCTTTAGTTTGCAATTCTTTTAATTGTATTGTTACATCATTTTAAAAATCTTTACATTAACTTATTAGCACTCTTAAATTCTCTTTTGTTAAAGTAAGCATTATTTTTAGGAGATTAATAAAGAATTTCTATATTAGTTATAATGATTTATCAAAACATATGTAAGTACAAATGTTAACTCTTCCTCAAGCTACAGCAATGATATATGTATAGGCCTAATGTGAATCACACCCATTTTTTAAAAAAATAATATTTTTGCTTTTATATTAAATTGTTATAAATTTTTAAAAATAAAATAATTTATGAAAATATACATTTCTGTAAACAATATATTTTATTAAGTAAAATTATCTGCAATTAGCTATGATTGACGAAAGTGACTACTATTAAAATAATATAACAGCATTTACATAAGTTACAGATTATTATATTATTCACTCCATCATTATTATTTTAATATTTTACTTTGTATTAAAGTCTTTATAGAGCTCTTCTGAGTAGCTAGATAACAAGAATAGTAATCAAATTAAACACATTCAGTAATTATTTATTAATAGCTAATCCCATTAAGTTATTTTCAAAGATGGAACATTTGTAGTTTATGTGATTACAATTTCATAAATTTATCAGACACTGCTGAGGGTTGCAGAATATGTCACGTTGGCATAAGGATTATATTGAGCTGAAAGTAACGGAAAGAAGCAGATACAAGAAAAACTCCCTCTATTTGACTAAATGAACAACACAAATTTGTAAAGGTGTCCTTTATCGCTTCTCTACAAGAAAAACAGCTTTAATCACAGAGAAAAGCCTAGACTCTTACCAGCTGAAAAAGAAGATCAGAAGAATTTACATAGCAAACTTCCCTAACTAGCCCTAATCTTCCATAAGTTTCTCCCATATATTTACCTTTCTGCAATTTGCAACCTTAGAAACTCCAAAGTCCTTTTCTCAAATTTTTTCTTTCTTTAAGATGCTGTATTGTCATCAGTCCTTTGAGTTAGTCCTGAGTGCTTCCATATGAATGTGTAACGCACATGTTAATAAACTTATTTGCTCCTCTCCTGTTACTCTGTCTTTCCACACTGTAATTTACATGGCCCCAGCAGAAGAACCCAGGAGGGATAGAGGGAAATAATTTTTTTCTCTCCTATATAGTGTAATAAATGTTTTTTTCCTATATACACATTTTCTTGTTTAAAAATATTAATTAGTTCAATTTATCATTTTATTATTTATCTTTCCATTTACTTAATAAGTTAAATGAGTTTTTTCAAAGTAAAAAATATCAACAGTAATTATTTTAAAGTATTATATATGATCATTTTCCAGTTTAGCAAATAAAGTTATAGGGGTCCTAAAAATTTGAATTTCAGATAAAAAAAAATGAGCATTAATTTATTTAGTATAAGTGTGCCTCATGCAATATTTGAGTATACTTAATACTAAAACAAAATCTGAAATTCAGATTTAATTGGGATTTTCTTGCTTTTAAACCTGATATTTTATATCTAGTCATTTTATGTTTGAGTGCATAGAAATATTCCTATACCTGAACAACGTGCTTTATAAATTCTCATATAAGACATTTTTACTTCATGACCTCCATGTATTATTCATAGATTTACAGTATTAATCAAGACAAAGTTTTTTTTAAGTACTCAAGGTATACTAGTATTACTGACTGCAGTAATAATGCTATTCTTCAAAGAGCCAAATTATTTCCTGACACAATCTTTTCACTTAGCTCTCTTTTTTGATATCCAGGGGCCTAAGAACATCTACAATAAGTTAAACAGCATGTCTGTGAGGTGTGCATAACTTCAAGAGATTTAATTTGTACTTCTTTTAGTCTTGAAGAAAGGGTTAACATTCCCTTATTAAGCAAGCTGATGTTTCCAAACACTAAGCATCTAATCTAAGTCATAGAGCTATGCAGCTGATAGATTCCACAAAGATTGAGTGAAATAAAAATAAACACATGAATAAACTATAAAAAGTAAATATAAACATTATTGGATTATAAATAAAGATATATAAAATCTGTTTACTAATTATCTTTACATTGAAGATAGTATTTTATACCTTATAAATATTATTTAACAATGATGAAACAAAGATATCATGCTACAAAGGAATATAGCGTTAATTTTCATTATTGAAAATGAAGTTATCCAAAAATAGTTTAAATAACTTAATTTCAAGTAACTATTTCCACATTTTAAGATGTTATGTTTATAGTTAACATATATTTAACATGCAAATTATGTATTTTCCATTCAAATACATTTTTTGCTATGTATATTATAAAAATAATCCTAGAATCTTCTGGAACTAGTATCTTGTAATTTATTATTAAGTATTTATTATAGAACTATGCTATTCTAAGTTAAGATACTATTACTTCTGGGTTCTTATATTAACATCGATTTCATAGGCATTCTTCTTTTGAACTTCAGACATTCAAATACAAATTATCAGCATGAACAGATTGACATAACCATTAATAAATTTTAAACAAGATGGATTTTTTTTCAACTTTAGAAAATCCATAAACAAATGGCTTATTCTGTTGTCATCACAAAGCACAAATTTTAGAGACATTTCATATTCTTGGCACAACTGCATGAGAGCAACTGCAAAAGCTTTTATTTTTTATATAGGTAATAGAGAAAAAATATGGAATATTCTTAAAAAGCTTACCTTTTCTAACAAAAAATACATATATTTTATATGTTTGATAAAATCTTTACCTTAAGGAGTTAAAATTATAAAAGCTCCAAGCCCCGCACAGTGGCTCACACCTGTAATCCCAGCACTTTGGGAGGCCAAGGCAGGTGGATCATGAGGTCAGGAGATGGAGACCATCCTGGCTCACATGGCAAAACCCCATCTCTACTAAAAATACAAAAAATTAACCAGGCGTGGCGTCATGAGCCTGTAGTCCCAGCAACTTGGGAGAATTGCTTGAACTGGGGAGGCAGAGGTTGCAGTGAGCCGAGATCACACCACTGTACTCCAGCCTGGGTGACAGAACAAGACTCCATCTCAAAAAAAAAAAAAAAAAAGAAAAAAGAAAAAAAATTATTAAAACTCCATAAAAAAATCTTTAGTTTCTTTATGGATTGAAATTATACTCTTTTAAAAATTATAGTATAATATTAATTTAAGAAGAAATATAGCTACAGAGACAATTTCGTGCAAAAATTCTATGCAAGATGTTATTACTACATCACAATGTTTGCTCCACTATCTTAAAAATGTCAATAAATGAGTCACTTTTTGAAACTTATAACTCACTAGGAATACATTCATAAGATATAAGAAGTGAATAATCTATTCTCCCACTAAGACTCCATACAAACAAATTATGCCAGTCCAAACTGCGGAATATAGCATAATAGATACTGAAATAGATTAAGCTAAACATCATTAAAAGAGACACACACGTTTCTTTTAAACTCAGAGTAAACAAAAAAACAGAAAATGCCAGGAACATTTATATCAGGAAAATTGTCAATGTTAAAATGAGCAATTAGGATACCAAGATCCTATTGCATAAAATTGCATGTACTTGAAATGAAATTATTTTATAAATATCAAATAAGGTAGCATTTCTAATAAAAAATATGCTTTCATCTGCAGGCGTATTTGAAACAGAAGACGTATGGTATCATCTGCTATATAAAGTATTGATAACAGCCACAATTTATTACACAGTCACTTGACGCCAGGCAATATGAAATGCTTACAAGATATGTAATTAGTCAGGGTATGCTAATTGCCATAACAACTATCTTAAAATATCACTGGCTTAACATAACAAATGTTATGGTTCACCCATGTTATAGTGTAATGGGGTTGACAGGAGAGACAGCAAGGAATGAGTTTCTACCTCATATATTCATTCAGGGACACATGTTCCTTCCACCTTATGATATGTAACCATGTTTTAATACGTTACCTCTAAGGTTTTCATTTGTGGGAAGAGAAGAAAATGGAGAAAGCCTATCCTCTCCTAAATACTGGAGCCCAAAACTGATGTACCACACTTTTGCATTTTCTGTGGCAAGTACTAACCACATGATTCTATCTACATGTAAAGAATCAAATAATCGTATTGTAAAAGTTTGTCCAAGAAGAGACAATCTCTGTCACATGCCTATTATCTCAAGTGATACCTTATAATATTCTTATGAGGAATGTTATAAACAGGAAGGAGATATTTTCCCCAAAAGCTGAAAAACATAACCAAAGACTGCAAAGTTTGTAGACATATGACAGCATTACATTTTGCTAGAATAATTTGGCCATAGAAAAGAAAAAAACACCTAATAACAGAATAGCTGACTAGTCAGTTCAAAATGATTGAAAATATGAATGTTAAGAAATGTTTGACTTGGTCTGAGGGCTTGTTTTAAATAAATGTTTGTGAGGTTTCATAAGGAGTTATTACCTTGGGGTGCTTAGCCTAACAAATTGAAAAAGACTATCTGGATGAATATTAAAGTTTTTTCAGTCCTTTATAACAATATCTCAATGATTCCTCATTCTCATGGACTCAATGCCCTCTTTGTATAATAAATATTTTGTACTGTGCCAAAAGTTAACTAACAAATAATCTATTATATATATATACACGCACACACACACATATATACATATACATGTATGTGTATTTTTTAAAAGCCAATACAGTGACTTAGTGAAAAAGAAAAATTAATGTATAGTAAAATAATGTGTAATTCAACGTGTAAAATCTTGAACACAACTATAATAAAACAGCAAATTGCTCACACACACATATGGGAAAATGTTTGTATCTTAAAAATACATAAATCAACCAGCCAATATTTTCCCTTTCTATTTGGCATGTTTTGATAAATAGGAACTTTTTATAGTAACAAGAGCAGTGCTGCCATTTGTGATGGTTAATTTTATGTGTCACATGAATCGGTCACGGAGTGTTCAGATATTTCATCAAACATTATCTCTGTGTTTCTGTGAGGATGTTTTTGGATGAGATTAATATCTAAATTGATGGACTTTTTTTTTTAGTAAAGCAAATTGCCCTCCTTAATGTGGGTGGGCCTCATCCAATCAGTTGAAGCTCTGAATACAACAGAAAGCTAGCCAACTCTGAGCAAGAGAGAACTCTTCAGCAGATTGGCTTCAGACTTCATATGTAACATTGGTTCTTCCTGTGTCTGCAGCAGACAACCTTCAGATTCAAACATGAAAATCAGCTCTTCTGGATTTCCGGTCTGCTGGACTACCCTTGCCAGCTTCCATGGTCACTAGAGTAAATTCCATGTAATAGATCTCTCTCTCTCTCTCTCTCTCTCTCTCTCGCTCTCTCTCTACACACACACATACACACACACACACACATAATTAGTCTGTTCTTTGGAGAATCCTAATACACTATTGGAGGTCTAATTTTTCATAATGGTGAACTATTCTTTATTATAACTAAATCAAAAAAATTAAATTATTTCCTCAATTTATGTAAGTGTATTTCTGGTGAATTTGGAGTACTTTGAAAGTATGCAACAATACTGTGTCTGTAAAATGGATATACATGATTATTTCAGATAATTATAACATGTTTTTAACTACAGAAATATTAGATGACATAGAAATTAACATAGACCATGTGTTAATCATTTATTTTTGTTACACTGTCCTACACATTGGAATACCTCTAGCTTCCATGGCCCCATTCTTTTGAATGCCATTGATGCTAACCAATCAATCAAAACCAGCTCCCTAAATGTTAAAAATTCCTTTTACAAGATAGTAACTCATTGTTGGGAATGACTGAAGAAGAAAAAAGGTGATCAACTTCTTTCAAGCAAATTTGAGGAGGCTATTTTCCAGTGGTTATGTTTAATAGATAAGAAAATATATGAGAACCAACTGAATTATTGCTTTAAATTATAGCAAAACTGGCTTATAAATGGAAAATTGAGAGCCCTTCTCTATTCCCACTGACTTCAGTCTGAATTTTTTTCTATTTTACTGAGCAGGGAGGCCTCTTATACCTATAGGAATTCATGTAATTACTAGAACATTGTCTTTGCTTCCTTAGGTTTTGCCCATGTCATTCTAGGTGCTCAGCTCAGCCTCTTCACAGGTTAACACACACATTCATACACACACACACACACATATATGTACATGCGCACACACACACACACATGCGTGCACACACACATACACACACATCGTACACTGGGAAGGTGCAGTAAGATGGCTGAAATCTTTACACAACTGTCTGTCTTCAGCCTCCCCAAACTTTCCTTAATATCTGCCCTCTTTTCCTACTGTCATCACTCTTTGATGAAACAGGACAATTCTTTCCCTTTTCTTATACAGACTGTTATCCACATTGAGGCCCCCTTGAGAGATATACCTGCTTCTCAAGTACTCTCCCTAACTAAATTTTGCTTTTGCATGAGCTACTATTAAAATCCTAGCTCTGTGACTCAAAAACCATAATAATATTCAAATGTGTATGCTACCAATAAAAACTGACCTTGCTACTGAGTTGATAACTTTAGGTAAGTAATCCAATCTCTCTGGACTTCGGATAAGAAACATCATCTCTGTGAATCTCTGTCTTACATTTCATATGGAATGTTAAAATCAGTGAAAACTGGACCACAAAAGGGAACAGAAAACCTGATGATAAAGTCTTGGTGACATTTACAGTCAGACTTTTCTGTTCACATATCCTTTTCATAAACATTGTTACCCTTGTGAGGTTCTTTTGAGTAAAACTTCATCCTAGCAGCTGAGAGGCTTAGACCCCGGACCAAAGAGCACCAGCCAGGATGCCTCGTATGAGTCTCCTCAGGGGTATCTCACTGTCAGGAGTGAGATTCCAGGAGGCCACACTGTGAGAAGTGGCCACTTTGAGTTCATAGGCAAATGTCTGATTGGTCATTTTAAATACAACTGCTGTGAGAAAGTGGGGAGTCCAGTATACTAGGTGGGAGAGATACTGTTAAGTTTGTCTCTGGCCACCAGTTAAAGCCATTCTGGAGGGTGTAGCATTGGAACCTGTGCCAAGGGTGGCTCAGTCCTGCGTCTGGTATGAGGAAGTGAAACATATTTAAAAATGGATGCCGAGGCAACATAAAATTATAAGCATTCACTACAGGTTGATATAGTATTACATCTCATATTTGGATAAATCCTATACCAACCATTTTGGAAACTATAAATCTACCAAGATATGATTTCCTATTGGGTATATCAGAAGCTCAGAAATGCCTGATATATAAAGCTACTGAGCTAATGGAGGTAATATCCTCTAACACCTTTTTGATTACAGTTTATTATAAAAGCTTATACAGAAAACACTACTGAAGAAATGTAAAAAAGGAAACATTTATTAAAAATATATACAGAAAACACTACTGAAGAAATGTAAAAAAGAAAACATATTTATTAAAAGTATTGCCCAAAATCTGTGTGCAATTTTGAGTTAAACTTGACTTGTTACTTAAGAATAAAATGTTTATGGATTGTAATTTGCTAACCTCAATATTACACAATGACAGTTTTTAATGCATTTGGTTTTCGAAATTCTAACAGAATTTCTTAGTTATCTTTTCAACTTTTGTTTTATAAAGTATTAACAACTTTTGGAATGTTGAGGACAAGTAAAAATCAATTTTTTCGTCATACCTAAGAGTGAAAGGTATTCACACTATGATATTCAGTACTTCCAATCATTCTTAAATGCGTATGGAGGAAAACACTTTCTACACTTTGATCAACTGATGAAAAGAGCTAAAATGGGAGAAATGTTGCTGATTTCACATAAAATAAGACTCAAGAATAGGTTTTACTCCATTTTCCTTTCAGTTACATTTAACATATAGCAAAGTAATAAATGTTTGTTAATATGTATTGAAAACATTTTAAGGATATTTGTAATGAAATATTTTAGAGAGTGGTATGAATAAAGCAAATATTTCAAATAGCTTCAAATAATAAATATTATCTATTTTAAAGATAAACTCCGGGTAAGAACCTGTTTCTCAGCAGCATGATGATTATGCAGAAGTTGTTTCTTGGCATCATTACTTTTCTTTACAATCCATAGAGTAGAGTGGTCTACGATGAAAATTTAAAAACACAACACACATCATGGTTATTTTCTTTTGCAATCTTAAAATGCTACTTACCACTCTCATATAATAAAGTAACAGTAAAACTACCATTTGACATGGTCAAATAATTTTGTCAGACAACTTTATCAATTCAGTGATTGATATAAAGACCAACTCATAATAATATACTTTGATTCCTGTTTAAGCTAGTTAACAAATGGTGATTTTGGTTTCCAAAAAATAAATAAATAAATAAAAAATCATCCCTAGTATTTTCCATTATTCCAAACATAATATAACTATTTGTAAAACATATGCTGGCATCACAATAAAAATTTGTTATATGTTCTTGCTGATATTTTGAACATAAAAAAGAGAAAGGAAGGAGAAGCATTTTTTTCTATATTTCCACATATCTGTGTTGTTAATATTTATGGCAGTGGCAGCCCATTTGGAGCAGCCACTGCTATGATGCCAGCTGCAGTTTGGGAGGCATGGCTAGGGCTGCACGCTCCAAGCAGCCTCCAAGCAGCCTACAGGAGCCAGAAACAGGCAGAAGTCACATTTGCTTCCAAGTTGGAAAGGTGGGAGCCCCGCCCTTCTGGGCGCAGCTGCGGCTGCCCAGTTGCAGTGGCAGATTGGGCATCTCTGCACTCTTGGGGCCCTGGAAAACCCCTTGTACCAGCAGGTTTGGAAGTGCCTGCTCCCACTGCCTGGCCTCTCCCGGCTCCCAGTGCCTGCTCCAATTTCAGAGCAAAGTTGTGGTAGAGCCCAAGAACTGTCACAACCCAGCTGGGTGTGCACACGTTCAGGGCAGCACTGACACACCAGCCTCCTGCTGCCTTAGCCCCCTCCAGACTTTGGGAGCCAATGAGCAAGGGTGGGAGGCTGAAGAGGGGCCAAGGGCAGCTTGGTGCAGGACTGCAGGCTCTCCATAGCATTAACAGCCTAGGTACCCTGGGCACTGCGAATGCAGGTGGATAGCAGATTGATGGTGGCAGAAGGTAAACAGGCTTGTGAGCAGAAAGGAATATGTCCCCAGTGAAGCTCCACCTTCAGGCCAGAGAGGGCTCGAGTTCTGGGGGCTAGGCTGCCACTTCTTCTGACTGGAGTGCCAACTTAATGGTGCCTTTTCTGGGCACCCCCGTGGCCAGCCATGAACCAATCAGCACACACTTCCTCCCCTCTGAAGTCCATAAAAACCCCAGACTCAGATAGATGATGGGACAACCTGCCTGCAAAGAGGAGATACCTACTGTGGATCTCCTCTCTGCTGAGAGCTGAACACTCATGGGTACAACCAGCCTTTGGAGAGGAGCTACCCACTGTGGGTCTCTTCTGAGCTATTCTGTCACTTAATAAAGCACCTCTTCACCGCGCTGACCCTCCACTTGTCTGCATACCTCATTCTTCCTGGATAGAGGACAAGAAATAAGGACCACTGAATGGCAGGGCTGAAAGAACCATAACACAAACTGAGCTGAGACATACCCCTTGCTTACCATGTTGCAGGCAACAAGAAGGAGAGAAGAGAGGAGAGAAAAACTGCGGCTCTCCTAAACCCAGACCTAGAAGCACCCCAATCAGGGCTCTTACACTCTTTTGGGGGCTCTGCAGTTCCTGGCATCTCAAAGCTTCTGGCTGCTATCGTGTTCCCTTGTGCCTGTCATGGAAGCTGCTTGTGGTACACCTGGTCCAGCTACAGTCTCACAGGGAGCTGGCACCCGTGCTGGTACCTGGAGGTGCCCACCCTGCCATAAATGGCATGCCTGGCTGTGCACAGTGGTCAGATCCCACACTACCAAGCTGGTAGTGTGAGCCAAGTTCTACCTGCCGGGTCGAGTGGGTGAAACGAGCTCAGCAGACCCGAGCAAAACACAGGCAAAGGTGCCACTGGCCACAGATGTTTCCATCTGGATTAGCAACACTGCAAGGATCTTGTGACAACATTACTTATGAAAATACACAATTTAAAGACATTTTTATATTTCATGTAATCTTGATGTCATGTAAAAATGTCAAATGAGGGGAAGCTAGTGTCATTTATGTAATATTGTATACAAAGCAACATTATAGTGCCACCATTACCATAGTTCTGAGCTACTCTTTGCAAGGAAGCTTATTCTTATTAAATCATTAGATTGAAAAAAAGGTTAATAATGGTAAATCCATTTCTAGTTTGTATTTAAGGCAGAAAGTATCCTTTATTTTATTTTTTTTTAACCAAACAGGCTTATAATATTACTACTGAAGCCCATGAGAGTAAATATTCCAGAGAGTTTTTGAAATCAAGACAAAATCAAATGTTAAGGCTGTGATATCACGGAGATGGAATATTGTAGCATGAACCAAAATTCATGAAACTCAGCCATAATGTTATCAGCCAACATTGTGCAGACAGGAGGAAGCAAGTTAAACAGATACAAGTCCCTCAAGTAAAAAGGTGGCAATCTAATACAAGCAGTGCTGGACAAGATAGATTTGACATTCATAGAAGAGAATCCAGATCTGATTCAGTAAAGAGAGGCCCCTGAAATATCTCCTAATAAAGTTTATCAACATTCCTTAATGCAGAGATACTATTCACTCATGACAGAACAGTCTGAGCTTTCTTTTAATTTTAATATTTAACATTTTAATATTTATTTAGACATTTCAGTATTTATGTATGCTTTATGGCGTGAGGTACAGTAATTTCCAAACTTTTCTTAAAAAATCCATTCCAAGAAAATGGCTTTTCAACTTTTGTTAGGTATAGATTGTTGAAGTCTGAGGACCCTGACAAGTATAATCAAGATGTCACACCCTTCTGGTAAAACTACAAATGCCCTAGAGAGTTTAATAACAGTTTTATTTCAATATTTATCAAAGATGTAGAGTTATTACATTACACAATGTTTATTCTTTTCAGATGAAAATCATGTAGGCTAATCTGCATATACTCCAATACATCAATCACATTTTTTCTAAATGCAGGCAGTTGTGCACACTAAAGTTTCTCTACATTACCTTTTAAAGGATTCAAGTATATTTTTAAAATAATCTGTAGAACAACAGTTTTCTTGAGGAAACATGATAACTGTGTCCTCCAAGAGACAAAAGGTAAAGTAAATATTTCATTTTGCCATATATCTTAATTTTTGCTGGCATGAACCTGTAGTCTCAGTTACAGATGAGACTGAGGTGGGAGGTTTGCCTGAGCCCAGAAGACTGAGGCTGCTGTGAGCCATGGTCATGCCATCATGCCACTGCACTCCAACCTGAGTGACAAAGTGTGACCTTGATCCCAACAACAATAGCAACAATAACAACAAAAACAAAATCTTAATCTTTTCCAAAAATTGTTTTTCATTCTTCGTGATATTTATTTTACTTACCAAAGTTAGTGAGCATCTGTTGTATGTTAAGCACTGTGTTAGATTCTAAAAAGAATAGTAAAGCCATCACTTTCTTTTTGTCACGCATTATTAGACACCAAAAGTATGCCGTATTGACAGGGAAAAGTAGCCTGGCAAGATGGTTGAAAGAAAGCACTCTGGTCTCTTTTGACAGAAAGCACACAGAGGTAATGGCTCCTAAATGAAATTCAACATCTAGAGAACAAGTCTAAATGAGAATAAACTAGCTTAATCCCATATCTAGTGTATGCAGAGGTTCCAGAGCTCCTCTTTGGTGCCATGTCCCAGGGATAGAAGTACTATGAGCAAAAACTTAGGCGGAAGGTGGAATGGGTATGTGATCTAGGTTTCTTATGAGGACATTCAAGGGGATTCCACTAAGGATACCCCAGAAGTTTGTAAAGCTCTGTCTCAGCATTCTACTGCTTAGGAAAAAAAAAAAAAAAGGAATCTGTTCTTTCTGAAGAACTGCTCAGAATTCCATTCTCTATAAGAACTAGTTAATTACTTTTCTACCTCTGAAATTATATAACACCTTCGCTTGAATACAGGATCAAGAATATTGGAATAACCTCATCTAGAGCATAAATTAAGAGTGCGTGCACATAAGGACGATGGTATGATTACTCCCAAATCTGATCACACTCCCTAACATGCAGACTCCTAGCCCAACCTTTCAACTTACAGTTTTTCTGAGATATGAAAAAAAAAAAAGGAAAAGGCAAGCAGATGGAAGAAACATAAAGTATTGAAAGAATACGGAGGTAAATAGTACAAGCTAAATCTCTTGCCTTATTGAAATTGAAGGGAAAAAAATAGAGAAAAAATTTCTAAAACAATAAAAACTTCTGTTATGTCTAGCTACATATCTTAATATTTAAACCTTTGACACAAAGTGCAATATTTGCATTTAAGACATGTACATGAATAGTGTAAAAATGTAATTTATAACATGTAGCATTACCCAGCATCAGCAGCAGCAGTGGTTGAGATTAGGGTCTTTTTAACCATTAACATTCTAAGTAAAATAACACAATGTGTTGAAAGTTGCAATTGTGCATCATGAATTTATCTACATTTATCCTTTCCTAACTGTTTGGAGTTAAATTCTGGTTCTGAAGCAAGGTTTTAAACCTCTATCTGTTGGTTTTCTTAATTCTAACTTGAGAATAAGAAGAGAACCTACATCATACAGTGGTTATGAAAGTTTATACATGCAAATTTGTATAAATTGGTGAGTGGAAAGCATGATAAATAATAAGCATTGGGCCTGGCGCAGTGACTCACTCCTATAGTCACAGTACTTTGAGAGGCCAAGGTAGGCAGATCACGAGGTCAAGAGATGGAGACCATCCTGGCCAACATGGTGAAGCCCCGTCTCTACTAAAAATACAAAAATTAGCTGGGCGTGGTGGTGCGTGCCTGTAGTCCCAGCTACTCAGGAGGCTGAGGCAGGAGAATCACATGAACTGGGAGGGGGAGGTTGTAGTGAGCCGAGATCGCGCCACTGCACTCCAGCCTGGCAATAGAGCAAGACTCTGTCTCAATAATAGTAATAATAATAATAATAGTAATAATAAAACATCGAAGAAACACTACCTGCATTATATAGAAAACCTCATTAGGCATTATACTAGATAATGCCTTTAACAAGAGGTGTAAAAATCTTAAAGATCATTCATGACATATGTTGGCTTACCATAAGAATAAAAAAAGAAAATAATTAATTGGAAGGTGATAGAATATTTCTCATATTTTGAAGAGTAAAATTCTAATTTTATTTAAAATATTTTTAAATTGATATATAGTCATTTAAAAATGACAGTTGTTTATACACAAATCTCTTACACAGAATTTATGATTAATGTTCATTAATTCACTTATTTCTGAAGAAACAAATAAAAAACAAAAGAGAAATTTTGAACCTCCTACTCTTGAGTAAGAAACTGTGCTCCTGAATGTTTCAATAAAATAGAAAAGTGAAAACAAAGTTTCAAGGAGAGATTTTTAAAATTTCAACTTTAGCTAATGTAAGGTCAAAAAGTTTCCTATTATTGGGTTCTGAGAGTGAATATAAACAAGGTTATTATTGAATTTTAAGAATCAAAAAAGGTAAAGATATAAGAAGTCATTTGTTTTTTTCCTTCTACGGGTTTCCTTCTACCAGATTTTTTTTAATACATTTCCAAACATTCTCCCCCAGCATTTCTAAAATTTCCCAGGGGAAATAATATGAACTTAAATTAAAGGCATACAACAGTTATCATATCTCGTAAGTTTCTGGAGATCTCAGCAGAGAAGGTGATATGATACCACTGTAAAATGCCTTGGGATAAAAAAAATAGAAAAAATAAACCAAGGTTTCTTTTTTAACCATTAACATTCTAAGTAAAATCACACAATCGGTTGAAAGTTGCAATCGTGCATCATGAATTTATCTACATTTATCCTTTCCTAACACATTACCCTTTAGGCCCCAATAAAACGCATCAGCACGTTTGCTGTTGCTTTAGAAGAAAGAAATATGCCTTCACATATTTCCATTTGAACGGGGTCTGTGCTCTGTTTCAATAAAGAATTGCCCATTCATGTTAACACATATTTGGGACCTTATGCCATTACTATATTCTAAACGGTATTCTGGAAAGGTAAAAGAAGCACCATTTTAAAGTATCAGTATACCTGCTCATCTTGTGTTTCTTTAGGAGATAGAGCTAACATGCACAGGAATATCTGAGATCTACATCTGCAGATTTAAAATTCATTAGCCAAAAATCCAGAAGATGAAGAATCAGTTTTATTATGTTTTTGATTCTCAAGTACATTCTAAACAATAATTCCCTGACCTTACAAATATTGTTTGAAGTTGTTCAGTCAAGCTGCACAACGACATTTATTTGCTCTCCCTTTCATTTATCAATGCTGACATTATTTATTCCCTGATTTATACTTCTTGGATCTCTAATTTGTCTAGACCTTTTGCCACTCTTGTGCTGAAAAAATGAATAGAGAATTCTAAGTTAGTGCATATTTATGCAAGTTTTTTAAAAAGCATATTTTGGTTTGTAATTGAAGCCACAGAAAGCATCTTTTAAAATGAAAAGATAAAGGAGTCTTTTCAATATGTAGTCTATTTGAACGAATGGTTATATTGAACTTGTGACTAAAGTTGTTTCTTATAATGCCTGATAAAAATGGACCAGAAACTGCTGCTGTCCCTAATTCACAAGATTGTTATGAGGATCCAAAATTGTAATATATGTAAAAAGCACTTTGAAAATCATAAAACATTCTGCCTAGGGATGGCATAGCCATTACTATAAATAAACCTATGATCCACTTCTCTGAGTATCCAGTGAAAACAGGAGAAAAGCAAGTGCTAAAATTAAATACAGCAAATATACATCTACCCTCCAGAATGGGCAATAA
Source organism: Theropithecus gelada (assembly GCF_003255815.1). NCBI lineage: Eukaryota > Metazoa > Chordata > Mammalia > Primates > Cercopithecidae > Theropithecus > Theropithecus gelada. The sequence goes on along the minus strand of NC_037672.1, from coordinate 131,869,915 downwards.
TGAACTCTGCAGCCAGGCTCTATAATAGGAAGAAAACTTTCCTTTCTCTGCTGATGGCACTTTCCTCTGCATGTGATTGCCATCAGTTCAGTTAGCGTCATTTATGCATGCAATCATTTCCTCCCCATTTGGCTTATTCTATAAGACATTATTTTAGATAAATTAATGAATATAAAGACATCTGAGATACAGCTGAGGCTATCAAGGTGCTAAAATATATTAAGAGCTAATAAGCCATAAACACAAATAGCACATTATAGGAAAACATTTTATGTTAGTTTGTTTAGTTCATTTTCTTGGAGAAGATGGAGCTTGAGCTAAACCTGAAAAAAAGGGAAACATTTTTTAAGGAGGAGGTGAAAGCAAAGAGCACTTAAGTGAAAGAAATGGTATAGAGGTAGGGAGAAGCAGGTCCTATTTAAGAAGCAGTGAAATCTGTTATTTCTGGAGCAAAGGTGTTATAAAGGGAATAATACTGGGAAAGCTTGCATGCACAGAATAGTTTTAAGATATGAAGTTTGAAAAATCAAGCTGTGGAATATGTCATAGGTACATGGGCAAATTCTAGGTAACATGACCAATGTTAGCAATGTCAAATCTCTGAAAACATTAAAAGGGCATAGTGGCGTGCTTCTGTACTCTCAGCTACTAGGAAGGCTGAAGAAGGCTCAGCTACTAGGAAGGCTGAGCCTAGGAGTTCAAGGCTGCAGTGAGTCACGATTGCACCACTGCACTCCAGCCTGGATGACAGAGCTAAACCTAGTCTCAGAACAAAATAAAACAAACAAAACAAAACAACAACAAAAAAAGAACGAACCTAACTGTGTTGGTATACTCCTGAAGATGTTTCTCAGAGAATATTTATTCTTCCCTTACTAAAAGTAACTAGCCTTATAAAATGAGTTAGGGAGAAGTCCCTCCTCCTGAATTTTTTGGAATAGTTTTAGCAGGAATGGTACCAGTTCTTCTTGGTGGTACATCTGGTAGAATTTAGCTGTGAATCCATCTGGTCTTGAGCTTTTTTTTTTTTTTTTTTTTTTTTTTTTCGGTTGGTAGGCTATTTATTACTAACTCAGGTTTAGAGTGTGTTATTGGTCTGTTCAGAGACTGAATTTCCTCCTGGTTCTGTCTTGGGAGGGTGTATTTATTGTATGTGTCCAAGAATTTATCCATTTATTTTAGATTTTCTAGTTCAGGTGCATAGGTGTTCATAATATTCTCTGATGGTTGGTTGTATTTCTGTGGGGTCAGTGGTAATTTCCCCATTGTTGTTTTTGATTGTGTTTATTTGAATCTTCTCTCTTTTCTTATTATTCTAAATAGTGGTCTATATATTTTACATATATATATATGTGTGTAGATATATATATTTTACAACAAAAGACAGCTCTTGGATCTTTTGAATGGCTTTTTGTGCTCAGTCTCATTCAGTTCAGCTCTGCTTTTGGTTATTTCCTGTCTCCTACTAGCTCTGGGATTTGTTTGCTCTTGCAAACCATGCAAAAATCCTCAACAAAATACTGGCAAACCGAATCCAGCAGCACATCTAAAAGATTATCCACCATGATCAAGTAGGCTTTATCCCTGGGATGCCATTGTGGTTTAATATACCCAAATCAATAAATGTGATTCATCATGTTAAACAAAACCAAAGCCCCAAACTACATGATCATCTCAATAGATGCAAAAAAGGTTTTTGACAAAATTCAGCACTCCATGTTAGAAACATTCAATAAACGGCTGGGTGCAGTGGTTCACTCCTATAATCCCAGCACTTCGGGAGGCTGAGGCAGGTGGATCACAAGGTCAGGAGATCGAGACCATATTGGCTAATATGGTGAAATCCGGTCTCTACTAAAAATACAAAAAATTAGCCAGGAGAGACGATGTGCACCTGTAGTCCCAGCTGCTGGGGAGACTGAGTCAGGAGAATGGTGTGAACCTGGGAGGTGGAGCTTGCAGTGAGCCCAGATCGTGCCACTATACTCCAGCCTGGGCAACAGAGCGAGACTTCGTCCAAAAAAAAAAAAAAAAAAAAAGTTTCAATAAACTAGGTATTTAAGGAACAAACATCAAAACGATACAAGCAAACTATGACAAACATCCAACCAAAATTATACTGAATAGGTAAAAGCTGGAAGCATTCCCCTTGAAAACCAGCACAAGATAAGGATGTCCTCTCTCATTACTCCTATTCAACATAGTATTGGAAGTTCTGGCCAGGGCAATTGGGCAAAATAAAGAAATAAAGGGCATCCAAATAGGATAAGAGAAAGTCAAATTATTCCTTTTTGCAGATGACATAATTCTATATATACAAAACCCCATAGTCTCAGCCCAAAAGCTCCTTCAGCAGATAAACAACTTGAACAAAATTTTGGGATACGAAAGCCAGTGTTCAAAAATCAATAACATTCCTATACACAAACAACAGTCAAGCCAAGAGCAATAACATGCTCTAAAACTGACTTAGTAATAAATAGCCTACCAACCAAATCAGGAACACTATCTCATTCACAATTGCCACAAAAACGAATACAATAACCAGGAATACAGCTAATGAGGGGGGTGAAGGATCTCTACAGGAGAATGACAAAACACTGCTCAAAGAAGTCATAGATGTCACAAACAAATGGAAAAACATTCCATGCTCACGGATAAGAAGAATCAATATTGTTAAAATGGCCATACTGCCAAAAGCAGTTTATAGATTTGATGCTGTTCCTATTAAACTACCATTGACATTCTTCACAGAATGAGAAAAAAATAAATTCATTTGTAACCAAAAAGAGCACGAATAGCCAGGGCAATCCTAAGCAAAAATAATGAAGTTGGAGGCAGCATGCTACCTGACTTCAAACTATGCTATGGGGCTACAGTAACCAAAACAGCAAGTTACTGGTACAAAAACAGATATGTAGACCAATGGAATAGAGTAGAGAACCCAGAATAATTTCACCAAACAAGCAAGGGAAAAGTGATTTTCTATTAAATTACTGGTGCTGAGATAACTGGTTCACCACATGCAGAAGATTGAAGCTGGACCCCTTCCTTACACCATATACAAAAATCAACTCAAGATGGATTAAAGACTTACATGTAAAACCCAAAACTATAAGAAGAGAGCCTAGACAATACCATTCTCAATATAGGAATGGGCAAAGATTTATGACAAAGATGCCGAAAGCAATTGCAATAAAAGCAGATTGACAAATGGGATCTAATTAAACTAAAGAGCTTCTACACTGCAAAGGAAGCTATCAGCAGAGTGAACAGACAATATATAATGGGAAAAAAATTTTCCAAACTATGCATTTGACAAAGGTCTAATATCCAGCATTTATAAGGAACTTAAACAAATTTATGAGGAAAAAAAAAGCAACCCCATTTAAAAGCAGTCAAAGGACATGAACGGACACTTCTCAAAAGAAGACATTCACGCAGCCAAGAAACCTATGAAAGAAAGCTCCACATCACTGATTATTAGAGAAATTCAAATCAAACCACAGTGAAATATCATCTCATGCCAGTCAGAATTACGATTATTAAAGTCAAGAAACAACAGATGCTGGTGAAGTTGTGAAGAGAAAGGAATATTTATACACTGTAAGTGGGAGTGTAAATTAGCTTCAAACATTGTGGAAGACAGTGTGACAATTCCTCAAAGACCTTAAAATCGAAATACCATTTGACCCAGCAATCCTAATATTTGGTGTTGGTATATACCCAAAGGAATATGAATAGTTCTGTTATAAAGACATGTACACACATAGGTTCATCGCAGTGCTAATCACAATAGGGAAGACATGGAATCAACCTAAGTGCCCATCAGTGGTAGATTGAACAAGGAAAATGTGGTACATATGCACCATTGAATACTATGCAGCCATAACAATTAATGGAATCATGTCTTTTGCAGGGACATGGATGGAGCTGGAGGCCATTATCTTTAGCAAGCTAACAGAACAGAAAATCACATCTTCTCACTTCTAAACTAAAGGAACAGAAAATCACATCTTCTCACTTCTAAACTAAAGGAACAGAAAATCACAGCTTCTCACTTCTAAGTGGGAGCTAAATGATGGGAACACATGGACACATAGGGAGGAACAACACACACTGGGGCCTATTGGAGGGTTCAGGGTGGGAGGAAGGAGAGGATCAGTATAAATAACTAATAGGTACTCAACTTAATACATGGGTGATGAAATAATATGTACAACAAGCCTCCACGACACAAGTTTACCTATGTAAAAAACTTGCACATGTACACTTGAACTTAGAATAAAAGTCAAATTTTAAAAATTGCTGCTAAATTTAATTTGTTGTAAATTTTCCTTTTAACACCATATTCTCTGTCTCTCTAGATAGACAGGTGATAGTTGGATGGCTAGATAGATAGATTATATACATAGATATACACACATATATATACACACACATATATACACACACATATATACACACACACATACATACACATATATATATATATGAAGTCGTTAAAGTGATACATCTTTTGAAAAGTAACTAGCAACATTTTTTTTTTTTTTCCAAAACAGAGTTTTGCCCTGTCATCCAGGCTGGAGTGCCGTGTCACGATCTTGGCTCACTGCAACCTCCGCCTCCTGGATGCAAGCAGTTCTCCTGCTTCAGCCTCCTATGTAGCTGGGATTACTGGCTAATTTTTGTATTTTTAGTAGAGATGGGGTTTCACCCTGTTGGCCAGGCTGGTCTCGAACTCCTGACCTCGTGATATGCCTGTCTCAGCCTCCCAAAGTGCTGGGATTACAGGCATGAGCCACTTTTCCCAACCTTAATTAGCAACTTCTAAAAGCAGTTTACAAAATGTAACATAACTGGTAATGTGCTTACTTTTCTAAATATGTTTTCCCCAAAAGGAGAGAGCTTCATAATAATATATGACCTATCACTTGGAAAGTTTTAAGATAATGTGATTCTGTTTATAACTACAAATAGGTAGATATTAGAAGGGAAATAAGTGGTTGACTAGGGTGTAAAACTACCTTAGCAAAAAAAAAAAAAAAAAAAAATTAAGCCTAACTTCACAGAAAATCTACATATTCCAGATATTATGATCCCCACCATTTTCATCTTGATGAAGGCTTAATTTCATGTCTAGAAAAGCAAAACATCTTAATTAGAATTATATCAATTTTCATTAATAAATGAAAAAATTGACTGTAAAGAACACACTTATATTCATTCTAGGTAAAAGTCCCCAGATAATGTCATTTGTCTTTCATGTTTTTCTATTTAATTTTGTGACTTATTAGGATCAGTTGTTATCACTATAAATTTATCAACTATGGTATTCATCTAAATACAAGTTTTGTTAGTAATAAAAACTAATATTTTTAGTGATAAGTAAAAATACCATTGAGATTATTATTGATTCTTTTAAATTGATTCTATTAAATATATGCTTTCCTTGGCTAATTTTTGCATCTATTATTTTTAGAGAAACACTTTATCAATATTTTTGCCAGTAACTAGATATGCTTATGTGTTTCACCGACTTCAGTTTTATTTTTACTATTTCAGCAATAGTCACCATTCCTATAATACTTTAGAAATATAAAATAGAAGAGTCAAAATTTTAATGTTACAATGCTTTGTTTGGGGAGCAGTAATAATCAGCTTTCTACTGTTAATGTTACATCACTTTTTTTTTTTTTTGGAAAAATAGCATTATATTTCTAGTATTATTTTACAAAGATTTCTGGAAATAACAAAATGAGGGAAAAGCAATAAAACTTCTGTGAATATATAAAAGTAATTTAACATAGCAAGTCTCCAAAGATTTAAAACAATGATTTAAGCAACCTATAGCATCACTTGTGGATTATCAAAATGGAAGGACATAAAGGCTATGATTATGAGACAAATTCAATTTTTTAGGAAAAACAGTATTAATTTATATTTATGTTTTGTAAAGTGTAATGCTATTAATTCATGCTTTTAAAATCAGGAAAGAAAGCAGGAAAGGCCTCTGTCACTATTATCTTTCAATTTTTTAATAAGAAGACAAATGAATATTCTTATAAACTTTGAAATAAAATAGCAAAACTTATTTATACTGTATACTATACAATTGAATACCTAGACAAGGCATGGTACTAGATGTATATATATATTAGTATTTGAAATATGTATGTATTTATTTTTAAATATCATATGTTTATATTTATTTATATGAAACATATTTTACATAAGCAGTGCTATAATATACAATAGAATTTGGTAAGACTACTTGAAACAAGAAAAAGTCCACAAAATCAGTAGCTTATAGCTACTAAAATTATAAATAATATGGTCAGCAGTAGAAATTAAAAATATGTATCTTGTACTTTAGCAATAAGCCCTGTGTAGTCTGTAGAGTACTAGCACAGAAATACATACACATATAAATATAGACATCAGACTTTTATGTAAGTCTATAAGGAGTTTGAAAAATCACATATATATCAAATATGTACTGTAAGTTAATGAAGGAAACATGGCATTTAAATTTATTGATAAAATAAGAGCTGGTAAAAAAAAAAAAAAAAAAAATCACCACAAGTGTGGAACGATAAAACTATAACACTTAATTTAAGTTTTTTAATATAGAATGAAAGTTCAAGGCAAAATCAGAAAGAAAGAATCTATGCAATAAAAGATAGTTATATTTCATGACATAAGTCCTAATTAGATAAAAAGATATATTGCATAATGTGTGCTTCAATTTATTTTTTAACTAAGCATTGTTAAGACAATAAAAGCCAGGGAAAATATTTGCAGCATATATGACAGACAGTAGATCATATGTCTTATACCAATAATTCTTACAAATGTCCAATAAAATATTAAAGATTGGTAGGAAATTGAATGCAATTTATGAATGGTACACAGATCAATAAATCATTACTGGAAGGAAAGAAAATGCAAATTAATTGATAAATGATATACTCTTTTCATATTAGACTAAGTAAAATTAAAAAGAATGAAAATACTTCATCAGGAGTCCCATAGACATTAAGGGGGAATGCACTCTTTGTTTCTGTAGGAATTCTGAATTCCTACAGTCTTTTGAGAGCATAATCTGTTAATACCTGTATAAATGAAAACAACTCCCGAATTGAACATTTCCTCTTTCAGTAATCAAACCAATGAAATTCAAAACACTGTTATCTAGGCTATATGCAAAACTACGTTTATTATCATAATTTTGTATTTGGGCTATGTTGGAAACCACTTTAATGTTTAGCATTACTAGAATATTTGAATAGGTTTTAGAATGTTGTGCAAATATTGCATAAAATGGGTTGCATTTGTAGTTACTATCTACTACAACATGGGTATTCACAGTGTAATGTTATTTGGAGATGTTGAAGCAAAATCCTGAACATACATATACATTTAAATTAATATATTATGATATTTTCTTTTCTTATTGGTAATGAACAAAGACATCTATATAATTGGATGTGTTGTTTAACTGCATAAACATGGAAAAAGTTGTGAAGAAATACACAGTAATTGTTATTAACTGAGGAATTATAGCAAGAGGAAACAGGTAGTTGACTAACACTAAACAAATCTGAAGAAAAGGTATAAATTATTCTTTTGATTAATTGAAAAAAGAGAACCTAAAATTCCTCTACAAAAAGTACATAATATATATGAAATTTAAACATGAACATATATAAGAATTAACCTATAGTATGGCCCACTGAAAATACAGATTCAATTACATTCAATTACATGATAGGAAATTGAATATTAAGGGTTTTAGATTTTTGTCATTACTCAAAAAACACCCATAGAGAACTACCTGCCTCGGCATCCCAAAGTGCTGGGATTACAGGCATGGCCACTGCGCCCAGGCTTTAAAATCCTTTCTAAACCATGTATAGGAACTTGATATATTTTCCAAAAATAATTCTATATTCAAATATACAAAATACTTCAATAAGAAATATACAAAATGCTGTTTAAATGACACAAGTATTGACTAATACATATTTTTTCAGAATACTTCTTTGAAGATTGTTTTCTCAGCATAGCTAAAATTTACATGTAACGTTGGCATGCAGAGAGTTTAATGGCTAAAATAATTTAGTCATCACTTATAGTACATGTTAGCATATATATTTCTGGTAAGAATTAAATATATTTTTGTGGATACTTTAGCTTTATGAGGGTATTCAAATTTATTGGGAAGTTTCCATTTTAAATTGGTCAAGGTTGAATGTATACAGAACAAAGCAAGTATAATCTGTAACTATCTAGTTTATAGATGGAAACAAATTGATAATATACAAGTCAGAATACTCATTCACGTCTCTGATGATCAAACTGCCTATATCATCACTAATTCTCCTTTTCATTTTGTGCTATTTATTTATTAATAGGAACACTACCATTTTGAAACTTCCTTGAAGGAATTGATTCTCTTTAAAAGAAAAAAAAAAAAAAAAAGAAAACCTTAGAACTAGTATTTCCCTGGAGTATCCCATATCACTTTTCCTCTCACAGAGGAAACTCAACTCACAGAGTTTCTGATTAGAAAAAACTCTGTGAGATTTCCCTGTAGAGAAAGATCCTGCCTTGGGGAAAAGTCCCAAGTCAATGTGAGAAGTCACAAGGAAGAGAGCATTCTTTCTAGAAATTTAAATCAGCTTTCAGGGGGAAAAAACGGAAAGGAAATTTATAACAAAAGGGAAAGCTAATTCTTAAGAGACTTTACATTTGTATGTTCATTTCTAAGATTATTAAGGACATTTTTAAAAGAGAAGAAATAGAACAATTATGAAATTTTAATTGCTGTTTTAAGAGATTGGGCTAAAGACATAAAGAAAATATATTATGAGTTTATTCTTTCATCTTAAATAATCGAATTGAAAAACAATCAAATTATATAATAAAATTAGGGAATTCAGTTTTGTTAAATGAAAACATTATGGAATGTATATTTTAAACAGAATATTCAGTTTTATCTTAATATTTACTGCTATAATCCGTGAACATAATTAATAATTTTGTTACTCTTGGGGTCTAGTGCTTTGATCTGGATAATAAATCATTTATAAAGAAGTAAACCCCAGGGAAGTATGTGTAAATCATTTCTCTACTCCATGCTTAAAACGGTTTAGACATTTTAGATTAGAATATATTCCTGGTGGGTTACATAAATTCCTGTGTGTATATTAGCCTCCAACTAGACTTGACTGACCCTATGCCCTTTGTAATTGGAATGAGAAAATAAATTACAATAATTTTTAAATTTTAAAAATCAGGTCAGGTGCGGTGGCTCACGCCTGTAATCCCAGCACTTCGGGAGGCCGAGGCAGATGGATCACCTGGGGTCAGTAGTTTGAAACCAGCCTGGCCAACATGGTAAAACCCCGTCTTTACTAAAAATTCAAAAGTTAACTGAGCATAGTGGCAGGCGCCTTATCCCAGCTATAGGGAAGCAGAGGCAGGAGAATCACTTGAACCCGGGAGGCAGAGGTTGCAGTGAGCCTAGACCACACCACTGCACTCCAGCCTGTGCAATAAGAGCAAACCTCCGTCTCAAAATAAATGAATGAAATAAATTTTAAAGATCAAAAGACTAATAGATACTTCAAAAGCGTCCATAAATCACATAATATTTATTTGTATAAACCTTGATTGTCTCTTAATGTGACAAGAAAATAGAAAAAGAGTCAGACTTTCCTCCAGCTTGTTTTTCTTTTTCTTTTTCTTTTTTTTTTCTCCGGAGGGTAAGAGGACAGTTCCATCATGGCTGGTATAGCCAAAATTTGCATAAGGATTCTATGTTTCTATTGTGCAGAGAGGCAAAGTGTGTGGGCAATGGGCTGATACCGTAAGTGAACATGTGAACCATGTAAATATCTCCCAAGTGCTCCATACCAGAGATGTATCAAACTTTGCTTAATTTATACCTCAAAATATCAGTAACCAGTACAAGGCCACAAACACTAGGGAGCGCTGTTGGGATGCAAAGTTACGATGGAAACAGATGAAAATCTTACACATTTGGTATTAAAATCATCTTACTTTTGTAACTCTTCCTGGGGAAAAAAAAAAAAAAAAAGTAACCATATAAGCATATTGCAAGGAAAGAACATTGAACCTTAATTTTTGTTCGCTTTAAAGTAATCTAGCTTATTACTATTGCTCTATTTATTAGAATATTATGGAAAAATTCCTAGGCACAGCCTGTCCCATAAACTAAATAATAGTTACAGAAAGCAACTCTCCTGGAACATCTGGGATTGCCTTGGTAGACAAATGATTCTCCATCTATCTCTCCATATATCTCTATATGCTTACTGTTTTTTATAACCTTAAATTATTGTTTTGAAAAGTTTCGATTTGAAAATAAGTTCAGTCCATGATAATTTCTATAATAGACTATCAAATATACAAAAAGAGATGCTTTCAAATTTGGGTATCCTTTCGATTATTTCTCATACATATACAAGCTTATACAAAGATTAATACATTATCAATATCAATAAATGTAAAGATACAGGAATTATTATAGATCTAAACTAGATACAGCCCTATTGGTAGTAATACAAATAGGGAATAAGTAAATTACAGTTGTAATTTTTTAAAATCGTTCCGTTGTACTAAGTATCCTTATTTTAGACAGTAGTTTATTTTCTGACATTTTGGTTTTGTTGATGTAACCTTTTAGTTCACACTCTAAACGTTCCAAGAATAATGCCAGGTAATAATAGCAATTACAGTGCCTAGAAATTTTACCCTACCAGTAGGTAGTGTTAAAAATCCTAATATATTTTTGAATAAGTGAATATATTTTATGGATTTTATAGATTTAAGATCATTTTTAAGAGTCATCAAATTGATTTTATTAAAATTTCAATTCTCAGCATGGCTGGAGGTAATGGATTACTCAAAAATTTATCCTGCAATGACCTCAAGTTCAGGATAATGATATCCTTGCTAGATGCAAGACTCTTCCATAATTTTTATTTGATATGTTAACTTCCAATAATTTCCAATGACCTTTACCATATTATTTTAAATTTTAAGTATCAACAGTTTTCCCTAAATTGATTATACTACAAATACATCAAAATTATTTCAATAGTTCACAAATGCAATAAACTATAAAATGAAAAATGCCCTTGTCATGCCCATTTTAACTACCCAGAAGTAAACATTGTTATTTGTGTCTTGTTTCTTCGTCTAGTTGTATTTCCCACACTTTGAAATTTAAAATAAATGAAACTATGTAAACTTTTTGACACTTTGATTTGTTTCACTTATATTAGAGATATTTTTAGCTCAGTAATTTTGGTGACTTTTATAAGAACATGTCTCCTGGCTGGGCGCGGTGGCTCATGCCTGTAATCCCAGCGTTTTGGGAGGCAGAGGCAAGCTGATCACCTGAGGACAGTTCGAGACCAGTCTGACTAATATGATTAAACCCCATATCCACTAAAACTACAAAAATTAGCTGGGCATGGTGGCATGAGCCTGTAATCCCAGCTACTCAAGAGGTTGAACCAGGAGAATCGTTTGTACCCAAGAGGTGGAGGTTGCAGTGAGCCAAGATCGCACCATTGCACTCCAACCTGGGCAACAAGAGCGAAACTTCCTCTCAAATAATTTAAAAAATGTATCCCATTGTACAATGTAAAACAAGAAAAATGTATCCCATTGTACAGTAACATAGGAAAAATAGTGTTTTCAATGTTACACAGTATATTGCATCTTTCAAACCTACTCATTCATAAATAATTTACTTTGCTGATTGCTATTTCCCATATTTGAGTATAATATCTGAAAGCACATTTGCTCTCTGCTTTTTAGTTTTCCTTCACTTTCTGCCACCAAATTTCCCCAGTCCGGCAATGTAGTAGTCTTTGTAGAAAAACACAATAGTGTTTTTCTTTATTTACAGATTTTCTTTAATTTATAAATGGCCTTTTTAATTGAGGCATCTCTTTAGGTCCCTTATATTTTGACGTTGGCAGCTAGAGCCTCTCACAAAACTAGCAAAATGGCAATTTATGTTGTACTATTTAAAGGAAATAATTCACCAGTTCAGGAAAGTCAGTATAAAAAGTTATTTTACGTGGCATAAAATATTGATACCCTAGATATGGTGTTGCTGTGTGACCCCCAGCCAAATCTCATCTCGAATTGTAATCCTCATGTGTTGAGGTAGAGACTTGGTGGGAGGTGATTGGGTAATGATGGCAGTTATCTCCATGCTGCTCTCATGATCGTGAGTTCATTCTCAAGAGATTTGATGGTTTAAAAGTCTGTGTCAGTTTCCCTGTCATTCTCTCTTTCCCATCACCATGTAAGAAGTTGCTTGCTTCCCCTTCACTTTGTGCCATGATTGTAAGTTTCCTGAGGCCTCCTGAGCCATACAGAACTGTGAGTCAATGAAATCTCTTTTGTTGATAAATTATCCAGTCTCAGAGAGTTATTTATAGCAGTGTGAAAATGAGCTAATACAATTCCCATAATCAAAATATGTTCAAGAATTTTAAGGTGCCACTTATACACATGAACATTACTTGAAAATTAAAAGTTTCATTACCTTTTTGAATATTTATCCCATATAAAACATGCAGTGATATGAGATTCAATTTATCAAAGTCACAAATTTTGACTTAATTTGATCTAAAAATGAAGAAATAAATTGAAACTACTTCAAATTCCATTCTTAAACATAAATACTAATAATTCCACACCAGAATTCACTATTATTTAGCTGCATGTTCTAATTACATTTTCCATAAAGGAAGGAAACCTCCTATAGGATGGTATGATACAGTGGTTAACAGTATTAATTTCATATCACACAAATTTATGTTTAAGTTGCCAATTCAATACTCAAGTGTTTGCATCTATAAATAAGATAATAATTTAAACTTAGTATGGCAGCTAAAATGAAAAGAGATAACATATTATATAAAAGAAAGCACTCAATCCATGACAAATATTTTTAAATGGCTCAGATTTATCTATAGGTTTATTAAAGACTTTGTCATATTGTATAATTATGTAAATATTTGTCAATACAAATATTTAATTCTATCCCATTTGTATTATTTCCTTGTTCTGTACAGGTGCTAAAGGACTTAATATTCAGAACACACATACAGATACATAAATTAATGATTTGCTATTCAGAGAAAATACCTCTAGAACATTACAGTTTTTTATTTATTTTAATGTATTACAAATGAAATAACATCTATTATTTGAGAATCAATTATATATCATAGTATACTCCTTGGAAGGCTACTATCAGATTATTATTTAGGCCATAGAAGGTTATCAATCAATTCAATTGGTCCTCCAAAACCAAAATGTCTTTCTGTAAATTTTATCCTTTTTTTTTTTCTGGAAAAACAAAATTCAACCTGTGCATGTCTCAATGTATCATTACATCTAGCCGGATGATTAGTCCAAACTTTTCACAGATGCAAGAGGACATGCTGTGTTTTAGAATAAATCCTACATTCTTTGTAATAATCTTATATTATATTTTAATTCTGTAAAAAACAAAAAAACAAAAAACAATGATCTATAGTCAGAGTTCACTGTTAGGCATAAAACTTTACATTGTAATCCTTGGTACAGCGTTGATTTAGGGTGTTTGATTCTTCAAGTCACAAAACTTCAGTTGTATATACTCCAATGTATAACTTATTAATATGTGCACACATAATATGCTATTATTCATTCATAAATATAGCTTTGGTTCACTTTTCTCAGGACATCCACTTTGTTTTCCACTAGGAACAAGGCTGTCGTACATTTTCCCCAAAACTATATCCAATAGAACATATCTGAAATATTACTTCAGATAGCCCATATGCTTAGGAGTTCATCATAAACCCTTTTCATTTGCAAATTATTTTGACATATAAGAATATTACATGTTTAAATGTGGATGCCTACAGGCCATGTTCTAATAAACTTGAATTGTCATTTCAATTAGCTCAAATATTTCATTATAGCAGGCTCATTTTTTCCATGGTTGTATCATTGATCTACTGTAGGTTCACTTTCATTGAATATTCCTGGAAAAAAAATGGTTAGTCTTGTTGAAATGACAGTTGGGATCGTATAATAGAGTATTGTAGAAACATTCACATTTTGTGAAAGAAAAGCATTTAGGTTTTTAAGATTCAGCTACAACTTGTAATAAAGATGCAGCAGTTCTAGTTGCATGCCTATTGCTCCTGCTCCTCATGATTAGCTGGTGTCATCAACAGCAGGGGGTATGCCAGTAGCTTGAACAGAAATAAGCACTAGAGAAAGGCATTAACTGTGGGCCCTTCAGAGGATAGGGACAGATACTGTTGATGGTCATAAGAAACCATTATAGATATCCTATAAACATTTGATGGTCTCTATACAGCACCAAAGAAGATACTTGTACATCAATAGCAGTAAAGTGTTATAAATTTAGGTCTTTGACTTTGAATGCTTCCTAATCTGTTGGAGAGAGGAACAGTTCAGTGATCATGGACTATCTTTAGATAATCTCATGCCAATGAAATCGTTCATTATTAATCAATGACATATGCCAGAATCCGATTACTTTCCTCAGGAGCATAGCTTGAATGCAAAAGGATTTTCACTTTTTCATCTTTCAATATCCACATTTATCAATCACTTTCCAAGAAAACAAAATTACATCCAGCCAAATGTGCTTAGTTCAATTAAAAAACACCTATTTGATGCCTAAAACAAGACTTAAAGTGTTACAAATTTAGGTCTTTGACTTTGAATGCTTCCTAATCTATTGAAGAGAGAAACAGTGCAGTGATCATTTCACTGTATTGTAGTAAGAGCAGGAGAACAGGCCTGGAGAGTGCTTAGATCAGCTTACAGAATCATGGAACAGATCCCAAAGGAGATCTGTGAGCTCTTTGAAGTGAGGTTTGAATGATGCATGAGAGTTAATAAGGCAAAGATGGGAATATGTGGGGTTTTTTATTTGTTTTAGAACAAATTTCATGTTTGATATAAATTTGATTAGAACTATTCTTATAAGTCCATTTACAAAGCAAAATCTATTGTGTCCATCATCTATATTTTATATATGTGCATATATACATATATACACATTTATGTATATATGAACACATATAACTGTGTATATGTGCATATATGTATAAATACATATATTTACATATGTATATATAGTATATACATATATTTATATATGTGTGTATATACATATATTTCAAAATTATATAATTTTAAAATATACATCTAAATTAATTATCTAGTATTTAGAAATTGATGAGCCAGATAAGTATTATTTGCTGCATAGTTATATATTTTAATCAGATTTTTAGCTAATATTCATGGATTGTTATTTCTCAGAAAAGAAACATATTTGATACTGTCTTATTTCTAATTTTTAATCTTCATCAATGTTGCTTTTTATAGTTAATGAGATTATTGACATTTTAAAATTACTTACCTGTAAAATATTTTTATATATACCGGTGTAATGCTGTCATTGAGAATAATGAATTTCCAGAAATATTTTACAAGACAAAATGTGTAAATATTTGGCCAATTTTTCATTGTGCTTAATTTTCTCCTTTACAATTTTGTGTTCCACTTCAATATAGAATATATCTATGTATGCAGTTGAAAGAGAAATTCCATTTGATGATTCATCCCAACATTTGACATTTCAAATTGTAATTACATGATTTAATATTAAAACTTCTAACCATATTCCAGTAGTTATCATCTAATTTTTCAGTGCCTGTCATGTGGTAGATAGACCAAGCATGGAGGATGTCATAGATCAAAATGATGATTGCTGAGTTTAGGTTGTGGGAAACATGGAAGAGATCTTTCTTTGGACAATGTTATGTTAAAAACTTGAAATTAACTGAAGTCTTCAAAAACTTAAGTTTTTTAAAACTTGGCCATTCTATTTATAAAATATTTTAATGAAAGAGTTCCACTATTTTCTGAACAAATGCAAATAAAATTTAATACATTATTTATTTCAAATATGATGGGACACATCGAGTGATTGAAAAAGTTTTTCAAGGACTCAAATGGAAACACATTTCATATTCATGGATGGGTAGAATTAATATTGTGAAAATCCCAAACTCAATGCAATTCCCATCAAAATACCATCATTTTTCATAGAACTAGAAAAAAAATCCTAAAATTCATATAGAACCAAAAAAAGAGTCCACATAGCCAAAGCAAGACCAATGAAAACAAATCTGGAAGTGTCACATTACCTGACTTCAAACTATGCTATAAGGAAATAGTCACCAAAACAGCACGGTACTGGTATAAAAACGGGCACATAGACTAATGAAACAGAATAGAGAACCCAGAAATAAACCCAATACTTGCAGCCAACTGATGCTCAACAAAGCAAACAAAAACATAAAGTGGGGAAAGGACATCCTGTTCAACAAATAGTGCTGGGATAATTGGAAAGCCACATGAAGAAGAATAAAACTGTATCCTCATCTCTCACCTTATACAAAAATCAATTCAAGATGAATCAAGGGCTTAAATCTAAGACCTGAAACTATAAAAATTCCAGAAGATACATCAGAAAAACTTTTCTAGACATTGGCATAGGCAAAGACTTTGTGACCAAGAACTCAAAAGCAAATGCAACAATAACAAAGATAAGTGGGTAGGATTTAAACTAAAGAGCTTCTGCACAGCAAGAGGAACAGTCAGCAGAATAAACAGACAACCAACAGAGTGAGAGAAAATCTTCACAATCTATACATCCAATAAAAGACTAATATCCAGAATCTACAAACAACTCAAATTAACAAGAAAAAACAAATATTCCCATCAAAAAGTGGGCTAATGCCATGAATAGACAATTATTAAAAGAAGATATACAAATAGCCAACAAACATTTTTAAAAAGGCTCAGCATCACTAATGATCAGGGAAATGAAAATCAAAACTGCAATATGATACCAACTTACTCCTGCAACAATAGCCATAATCCAAAAATCCAAAAATAACGGATGTTGGCATGGATGTGGTGAAAAGGGAACATTTCTACACTACTGTTGGTAATGTAAACTAGCACAACCAATACAGAAAACAGTGTGGAGATTCCTTAAAACATTAAAAGTAGAACTACCATATTATACAGCAATCTCACTACTAGGCATCTACCCAGAGGAAAAGAAGTCATTACACTAAAAAAAGATACTTGCATACGCATGTTAATAGCAGCACAATTTGCAATTGCAAAATATGGAACCAATCCTAATGCCCATCAATCAATGAGTGGATAAAGCATTTGTGATATATATATACACACACACACACATATATATATATACACACACATACACACACACACAATGGAATACTACTCAGCAAAAAAAGGAACAAATTAATGGCATTCACAGCAACCTGAATGGAACTGGAAACTATTATTTTAAGTGAAGTAACTCAGGAATGGAAAACCAAACATCATATGTTATCACTCATAAGCAGGAGGTAAGCTATGAGGATACAAAGGCATAAGAATGATAGACTTTGAGGACTCAGGGAGAAATAGACTTTGGGGACTCAGGGAAAAGAGTGGAAGAGGGTGAGGAATAAAAAAAACTACAAATTGGGTTTGGGTGCTTGGGTGATGGGTACACCAAAATCTCACATATAACCACTAAAAACTTACTCATGTTACCAAATAGTACCTGTTCCACAAAAATCTATGGAAATAATTTTTTTAAAGAAAAGCAGAAATTATGCAATCAACATTTTCGAAAAATGATTTTTAAAACTCTTAAAAAATAATATTTACAAGCATAAGCAAAGAGAAAAACCTTGTACCCCAAACTGAAGTGTAAGTTTTTTTTAACTGTTTCACAAATTTTATCATTTTGTTACTATAATTATAATATGTATGCACATACAAACATATGTAGATATATTTACACAATTTATATATATGCCAATTAGTAGCATAACACAGGCTTTGAGAAGAACAATTATAAGTTATATATGCACCACAAACAATGCCAATTATATTTCCACTCTTTGATGACTACATTTACGTGTGAAATAATTTGGAGGGTGTACTGGGATGATATTAATATTTAAATAGGCGAACTCCGGTTAAAACAGATTGACCTCTATAATGCGATTCAGCCTCATCCAATTAGATGAAGGCTTGAATAGAAAACAAAAACAAAACAAAACACAACAAAAAACTGGCCTCTCCCAGCAAGAGGAAATTCTTCAGCCAACTGCCCTTGGATTTAATCTGTACCATTGACACTTTTTGAGGCTCATCTTGCCAGTCTTCAGACTGCAACTGTACCATTGGCTTTCCTGGGTTTTGAGCCTGCTAGCCTACTCTATAGATTTGAACTTGCCAGGATCCATAATCATATAAGCCAATTCCTTGCAATAAATCTCTCTCTCTCTCTCTCTGTCTCTCTCTCTCTATACACACACACACACACACACACACACACACACATGCATATATGTATGTGTATATATGCATATATATAAATTACATATATATACATTTTATATATGTGTATATGATATTCATTCTGTTTCTCTATAAAATCTGAAATTGTTAGCTTTCTAATTTAGTAGATCATTGTTTTATATAAAAAACAATTCTTCAAAAATGTTTTATTTGTATTATTAGTATAAATAAAAATTCTATCTCAATATTATTCTTTTAATTAAATTTAAAACAACATTCAAAATATTTCCTTTGGGCAGGCTGAACTTAAAATTTGGTTTGTGTGCTAAGACTGATAACACACATGCCAAGAGGATATGAAAGGATTTATTGCACACATAAGACTTTCTGGAGAGAATACGAAAAGCTCCAAGCAGGTACAGAAATGGTCTCAGCAAACAAAGGGCTAGAGTGACTCTGATTTTTACTGTGGTCAGGAGGTGGAGCTCAGATGTGTGAGGGGCAGTGCACTGCCAGAGATCTGCATGCTTTGGACTTCCTCCTACTGTCCAGGGATGTAGTGAATGGGCTTTTTATCCCTTTGCCTACATGTGGAGCAAGAGAGGAAATGGGAGGGCTGAAACTTAAAAGCCAGCAGCAATCAGACATCAAAAATTGAGACAGGCTCTTTATTACATAGGTAGAATGAAATAATATCAACTGATGAGTGAATTTAACTTATTATTATTTTTTTTTTGCAAGATCTGATGGCATCAACATAAAGCTGGCATCATTTAACTGTTTGTAAAAATGTTTCTTCTGTAAATGAAGCTAACACATTAGAGCTACCCCTTACTTCTTCTCGTCTGTACAAGAAAACTTGGAATTAAAACAGTCTAAATTAATTTGAATAACATCATTTTAATTTAAATGTCAAGTTATACTTCATAGACTGATGTGAAAATGCACATCCTTCTTCTAAGTGTGTTTTGCCATCATTTTCAAGCACAGTCTTCTTAAAAAGATACTCGCTAACTTTTGAAGTACTATGAAGCATCTTTGGCAGATTTGTTCCTTCTCAATATCACTCATGTGGTAGATGATATCACAACTCTTACAATAGATGACAAATATCTGCAAACATGTTATGGAAATTATACATTCACTATAAACTTCCTTAAGAAGAGAAGCCCCATAATTTACGATGATCTTTCTTGTTTCTTTATTTGTTTTTAGAGCTAATTCCTCTGAAATGATCTATTGAACAGCAACTAAAAAGAAAAAAAAAAGTGTCACTTATCAGGTAGTTAAAGGAAAAAAAAAAATTATTAGATTTACACCACACAATGAACGACCCAATATTTGTATTAAGAGTGTTCTGTAAATGAAGCCATTGATGGCAGACTGCTTAGCCTCTATATTCCACATATATTCTATGAATTTTCATCTTACAATGCCTCACATTTTCGTCTGACACCACAGTTTGGTGGTGTGGCACATGGCACATCATATACACTGAGAAAGGATACATAGTAACAACTGGCTGGGACCCCAAGTGAATAGCAGGGGCAGCCGTATGGAATACTCAAGAAGAGATTCACTTCTAGTGGTTCCTGGATAAGCAGTTTGATATTGGTCAACACCTAGCAAACTGTTCTTGAAAGACAGGGCTTAGTTGTCTGTATCTGGAAAGAGATATAAATAGTCTATCACATTCTTCAGATAAAAATACTAGTTAACAAGGTTCTCATATCCTACTAGACAAGACTATATTGGAAACTGGAAGAAGTGAAGTTTCCACATGCAGCTTGGTTATTTTAATGCAACTATTAATGTAAAAATTCATAAAAATTGTGAAGTGTTGTGTTAATACTGAACTGAATGTCATGCTAAGACAACAGTGTAAACAGGGACTATACCAAGAAATCCAAATGAAGGTCACTGGACTTATGAACCAGTTGATATTAGGTTGGCAAAAGCACAATTACTTTTGCACCAAACTAATACAATTATCATAGTATCCAGCAATGACTCTTTCATACATAATTCAAACAGTAAATGCCAGAGCCTCTATTTTTACTCAAACATTTTGACATCAAAGCTTGAGCTCCTCACCACTACATTATGAGGCAGCTTGAAGACAGCTAGAGGAAAGCTAATCAAATGCACTGAGGTGATTTAGAGAGAACTGAATAATGGATGGGAAGAAGTACCAGAACAGGAGCCTGAAGATGTAGGTACCTAGTAATGGGTAACTTCTTTAAAGGAATGGTAAATACTGCAACAATTTTTGCCATTACTCATCAGATTTAGTGACCCAATATTAAGCAGTCTATGTCCACGTTCATTTATTCAAACATTTAATTAAGTAAGTAATTGAATTGAGTACTGGCTGCATGTCAAATTTTTCTACACTCTGTGGGTAAAGTTAATTAATGAAGCAGCTGTGGTCTCATGAAATTTATGATACAGTGAAGTAGACAAGCATTCAGTACACACTACCATTGTCTTGAAAATTTTTGCATAAAATTTCCTTGTCAGTAAAAATGTTTAAGCAAGCTTGAGAGAGGTTTTCACACATTTTGGGAAATGAAGGGAAATGAGAATCACCAAAGAGAATGAGGGCAATGTGCTAAGAGATGATGCTGGAGAGGTAGGTAACAGTTCATTTCAAAGTTGTCTTCTGAAGTCATCATTTCTGGATTCTAACCTTAAAGTAGTGAGCATTTAGTGAAAGACTGTAATCAGGAACATGACTTAATAACGGTTGATTTTTAAAAGGTCAACTTGAATACCTTGTTAATTTGTAAAAGTGCAAGACTAGATGTAAGAAACCAAATGGGGGATCAAAGTATTAGTGAAAAATATAAAAACTTATTTCAGGGTAGTGGGAGAGCTAAGACAGAATATTTTAAATAGTCTAGACTGCAGAACAGCTCAAACTATTCAAAATTTATGCCAGAGCTAGGATGGGCATTACACCTATATTAGTTTGCTAGAGCTGCAGTAACAAAGTCACAAAGTATATGGCATAAGAAAGAGAAATTTATTGGCACACAGCTCTGGAGAGTATAATTTTAAAACTGAGGTGTCGGCAGGTTCAGTTCCTTTTTCTTCTTTTTTTTTTCTTAATTTTATAGTAAAATATTCCTTAGAAAAAACTCAGTTCCTTCCAACGGCTGAGAAGAAGGAACCTGTTCCAGGCCATTATCATAGAAGGCCATCTTCTTCTGATGTTTGTGTCCCTTCACATTGTCACCTCTCTATGACTGTCTCTTTATCTTTGTATTTCTTTTTATAAGGACACCAGTCATATTGGACTGGGGGCTCATCCTACTCCAGTATAACCTCATTCAAACTTAACTAATTATATCTGCAATGACCTAATATTTTCAAGTAAGTTCAGATCCTAAGGTACTAGGGGTTAGGATTCCGACACAGGATTTTGGGGGAAAGCAATTCAACCCACAAGAATACCTATCCAGGGCTAGGTGGGGTGGCTCATGCCTGTAATCCCAGCACTTTGAGAGGCCGATGCGGTTGAATCATGAGGTCAGGAGTTCGAGGCCAACCTGGCCAAGATGGTGAAACCCCTTCTCTACCAAAAACATAAAAATTAGCTGGGAGCAGTGGCACACACCTGTAATCCCAGCTACTCAGGAGGCTGAAGTAGGAGAATCGCTTGAACCTGGGAGGCGGAGTTGGCAGTGAGCTGAGATGGCACCACTGCAGCACTCCCTCCTAGGTGAAAGAGCAAGACTCCATCTAAAAAAAAAAAAAAAAAAAAAAAAAAAAAAAACAGAATACCTATCCAGAAAAATACGGCTATTGTGTAATTGATCGTAGACATTGAGTATTCTGAGCCACAAGGTTATGAAAATCAGTTCAAAGGAAAGTGTGAGCTTGAAATTGGCCCAGGAGACTTTGCATTTCCATAATAAACAGCAGAGGATGTGATTGTGAATATGTGTGTAAGGACCAATATCATAACCATCAATTAGTTTTCTAACTAAAAAAAGGAAAAACTACTGAAACCCGTGTTATTGGATTTCCTGATTATCAGAAATATAAACTTCACCACAGAAAGTATGTCACTCAGTTTCTCCCAACCAAAGTGAGAAAAAAAAATTTAAAAAAATTGCCTGTTGGTGGCATCTATTTCCCTTTGTGGTAGAAAGCAAATCATGGACAGTAGGTAAACGGGAAGTTAGCAAAAAGGGAAGTTTGAAGAGAGTGGAGACAATTTGAGGTGGTTATTGGAAAGGGTAGTTGCTGCTATATGCTGCTCTAAGATTCCTTGACTATCAGCAGCTGCCTCCCCCAACAATGAAAAGATTTCCTTGTTCTTTTAGAACTTGATACCTGGCAGAAAAGAATTGCCCCTCCCTCTGCCCCATAGAGTTTTGTCATTCAGAACAGTAGTTATAACAGCTATATTCTTGTCTACAAGGTTGCCCTGACTTGGACATTTTTTCAGAGTTCATACAAAATACAATTTATCTAGTTACAAAAGAAGGAAGCTTTGACATACCTTTATCATCACACCTTCAATTAAATATGCTGTTACTTATTTTTCTCGCCTGCACGAACAAAATTTGACATTTCTATGCGGAGAGAAAAAAATTCCAGCAGCAGCAGCTCCCACTGTAACCAAACTTCTTATTCATAACATGTCAGCTGATAGGCTCAGTGCCTATTCAAGGGTTGCTGGTTAACCAGTAATTCATTACAATTTGCTATTGCAAGATAGTATGAATGAACGTTATCATTTAAATTGGTGGATCCATAAAGAGTAGAAAATCAAGAGTTAAAATCAGCAGTAGAGAGTTATGTAATGAATCAATCATATTAGCATGAGCTTAAAATAACTACCTTTTATACGTTTTGTTCCATCAAACAAAAGCAGCTGTTTAGCTATCTAAAATGAGTTACATCTATTTGCATTTATCTCCTTTATAATAAATTAAAATTTACTATGCTAAGAATAAGTCTTTTTAAAAATATGTAGATCACAGGTGTTCAAGATATTGAGCTAGTTCCCTAAACGGCTTTGGTTCAAGTTTCTCTAGATTTAAAATATTGAAGATGATGCCAGCAGCTTTACCTAACTCTTAGACATAAACTAAATGCAACTACATAATCTCGGGAGGTAAGAAATCTTTATTGATTTTAATATCTACCATCTTTTTATATTTGTCTGTTATCTAATAAAATGCTATAATTAATGAAAAATCTCTAGCTGGTTAGGCAGTCTGGAAAACTGTATTTACTTCACCATTACCTAATCATAGCCTAAACAAATGAATTGGTGTGTATATTTACTGGTTGCTTCATTGTTTGAATCTAAATGCATTATACAGTTAACTCAGTACTTGGTGAATATAAAACTTGTTCCAAAGTTGATTGCACATTCTTCTAGGACAAAGTAAAAGTACAAGTTTAGACATGTAGAAGATATGCAATAAACACTGCTTTTTCTAATGTTAGAGATTATACTTGTAAAATAGTTTTTGTAGTTAAGTCCCACAATTTAGTGAAGCAAGGAATGGAATAGGCAATACTATCATGTTTTCTACAAAATACTTTTCATCCAATTTAGATAGAAGGAATATATCTACAGTTATCTGATTAAATTATTGTTAAAGTATCTGTGTATAAATATACAATCATTGTTCATACATCCTATAAAAGCAACATGCATTCACTAGCCAGACACAAAATGAAGTTTACAGGTACATACAAATTGATTTCAGCATAGTACATTTATTTTATTTTTATCTTATGTCACCAATGAAATGATCAAGATAATTGAACTAAATTTGTGACCTGGTAACAGACAGTAGATGCATCTGTTTTGTAATCAAATATAATCTCTGAAACCTTATATTTCTCTGCTATATCACCCTGACAATTAACATGCTATAAAATAAGATCTATGCCCTGAACACCATATGGTGTACCTTTCCGTTAGACCACAGTGTTAATTTTTTGATAATAAAATATGGAATTTTTTTTATTACAGAATTTTCCTGCTTTGAAAAGGTAAGAATCATACTAAATCATAGAGGAAGCAAGTTGAAATACTCAGCTATATGCTTCCTGCTATAGATTGTTATTTCTAATATATGTGTATGCAATTATATATCACTAATAACAAATACATATTGAGTTGTTAGTACATGACAGACATTTTACAGAAAAAGTTTACATGTATAATCTCATTTATAATTACACTGATTCAGTGACATTAATGCAATCATTATTCCTATTTTGCAAGTCAGGGAAGTAAAGCATAGAGAGATTAAGAAAGAAGAAGAAAAATATTGGCCATCAGAAATGCAGAATTTGAGAGAAAGAGAGAGAATAATGAAAAAACTTATCCTCAAAGAAGATTCAGGAGTAAATATTTCTACCTCTTCCACTTTTACGGGGGAAAAATAACAAAGCAATAGTGCAGCAGCATTTTCAAGAAGCTTAGGAAAGAATGCAGGAACCAAAGACATTATACCCAGCTAAGATTTCTTTCAAGTTTCAAAGACATAGATAAACAATGTTGAATGTTGAAGAATGTTGAGGCTGGGTACGGTGGCCAATGCCTGTAATCCCAGCACTGTGGGAGGCCAAAATGGATGGATGAATGGACCTCAGGAGTTTGAGGCCAGCCTGGCCAAAATGGTGAAACCCCTTCTCTACCAAAAATACAAAATTAGCTGGGTGTGGTGGCACATGCCTGTAATCCAGTTACTCAGGAGGCTGACGCAGGAGAATCGCTTGAACCCAGGAGGTGGAGGCTGTAGTGAGTCAAGATTCCCATCTGGGCAATACAGTGAGACTCTGTCTCAAAAAACACACACACACACACAAAAAAAACCTGTTTTTTGTTTGTTTGGTTGGTTGTTTTGGTCTGATAAATCCGTTAGACGATGAATTTTATCCAACCAAAAAATGACTAGGAAAATTTTGGCCAAAAATTGATATTGGTCATTTTATGTATTTAATTTATTGAGCTAAGACTACCACAAGGGTGGGGTTTTGAGGTTAAAGAATTATATGTAAACATACGTACTCTGCCAAAGTAGAAAGGATGCAACTAAAAACTGGGAGAGAAGGAGTAGAATGATTGTTGCCTGTTTGATATGTAGTAGGTGCCAGTCAAAAAATGCTATATAAAATGAACACAAATGATAATAAAGTGTTAAATAAGAAAAATATTTTTAAAAATATTAAAACAAAGGTAGTTACTAAAATGAAAATACAGACTTTCCTAAATACTAAAATAACCTTTTAAAATGGTGCAAAGACACAGAAAATGATTTTTTAAAAAACATAGTAAATATAACACTCAAAATAATTCCAAGATAATATGACAGATTTGAGACCAAACAAAACAGTTATGTCAATAATGTGAGTAGGTTTAACTCAGCTACAAACAAACAACATAAAGCAAACTCAACTTTATGCTCTAATCAAGACAACAATTTAAAACAGTCATTAAAAAAGACTAAAAATAAAGGAATGGGCAAGTATTCACAATCCAGCAAGAAACAGTGAGACAATAAAGGGTTGCAATCTTGATTCCAAAGTACAATTGGAGGCATAAACCTTTTAATTGAGATTTTTTTAAAAAGTGAATGATCAAAACTATAAAAATGAAAATATTGTTTAAGTATATATGTACCAAATAACACAGAAACTATTTGTAAAAAGCAAAAAATATGGAGGATGTCATAAGAAATTATAAAAACACAGTACTAGTAAGAGATTTTAAGATATCATTTGAAAGTAGTAAGTCAGACAAAATTTAAATTAAATTACATAAGTCTATAAAATACATAACTGATAAGATCAATTTTTTAGATATTCATTCAACAATATACTCCAGTAATAGAACATAATTTATTTTCATTTCCATATGAAAAGACCAAAATATTTACATTAAAACATAAAAAAACAGTAATTTTTATAATGTAGAAACAAGACAAAACAATCTAAAAAATAGAATTAAACATGTCTTGCAAATGGATATTAAGACTTCTTACATAATTAGCTTTGAGATAAAAAGGAAAATACACAGAAATGTTAGAATTTCTGAAAATATATGATAATGAAAAGCATTACCTATGAAAATGTATGACATATATTTAAAGTAGTGATAGGCCGGGCGCGGTGGCTCAAGCCTGTAATCCCAGCACTTTGGGAGGCCCAGGCGGGCGGATCACGAGGTCAGGAGATCGAGACCATCCTGGCTAACATGGTGAAACCCCGTCTCTACTAAAAATACGAAAAACTAGCCGGGCGTGGTGGCGGGCGCCTGTAGTCCCAGCTACTCGGAGGCTGAGGCAGGAGAATGGCCTGAACCTGGGAGGCGGAGCTTGCAGTGAGCCGAGATCGCGCCACTGCACTCCAGCCTGGGTGACACAGCGCGAGACTCCGTCTCAAAAAAAAAAAAATAATAATAAAATAAAATAAATAAAGTAGTGATAAAAAGAAATTCTCCAGTCCAAGAGATGTTTATTAGCAAAAATATAAGTCTAACAATTTAAATGAATTTAATTATCCCCTTCAAAATTTAAAGAAAAGTAACAACAAAATTAATCCAAAGAAAATATAATGAAAAAATAAATATAAAAGCAAATTCTATTAGAGAGAAAACAAAATGACAGATCAATTTAATAAATCAAATTCCTATTATTTTGGCAAAAATTTACAAAATAGGTTAAGCACAGGTTAATGGGAATAGAAGAAGAAAAATGCTACAAAGGACACTGTTAAATTAACTGACAAAATTATAATATGAATGGTAGATTACATACAAATATCCTAAATAATAACTGAAATACAGTTATAACCCAAAATGTCTACATTCTTAGAAAATATGCATTAAAGTTTTGGGGATAAAATATGCTAGGTAAATGGCTCAAAATATTATTCTTCTCCCTCCCCTTCTCCCTCTCTCTCAAGAGAAAAAGACAGAAAGCAAATGAGAGAAAAGTTTAACTATTAGTGAACCTGGGAAAAGGGTAAATAGATGCTCTGCACTTTTTACTTTTGGAATTTCCAAAATTTATTAGTTTCAATTTATTAGTTTCAATTTATTTCCAAGTGTAAATTTAAAAATTGTGAAAGCTTTCTATGCTCACGGTAATTTGTATCAGACAGTTTTTGAGCCCATCATTCCTTCTACTGGCTCCCTCAGACTACATACAGCCTAAAGTCTCTACTTCAAGAGCATAGCTCTCATATTTCTTCCTTGTGGCTTTTTCAGAAGTTAGAATTTAAGTAATTACACCTGGGCCTAGCAATGGGGAATGAGCCAATGGATAATTACCTCAGCCACATCTCTTTATATGGACAATTCTGGAAAATACTCCATGCTTCTCAGAGGGCCCATAGGAGTCAAGTTTTGTTGTCTGCGGAAAGGACCTTACTAATGCACGCTTTATTTTATTTCCTTGCCCAGACACCCCGGTCTTACTTTCTTCACGCATTTATTTGTGCTGCTTGGAAACACTTCCAAATAAATTACCTCCATGCAAGTCCTTGTCACAGGCTTTGCTTTCAATGAAGTTGTTACTAAAATACATTGCACCAACCAGTCCAACAGTGTTTGGGCTGGTTAAAGAAGACAGTTAATCTGCCCTCTCGCCTTTTAGGAAAGGCACTGATAATAGCCTGATTTTTCTCTGTCCTCAGATATTCCTATACTACATATATAAACATATATGCAATTTTCTTGGCCAAGTACAGTGGTTCACGCCTGTAATCCCAGCACTTTGGGAGGCCAAGGTGGGAGAAAGGAGGTGGAAGGGGGAAAAGTGAAGGAGGAGAAGGAAAAAAAAATTTAAAAAACCTCCTCAATTACTCTTCAGTTCTTCACATTACCTCTCTTACGGCTTCTGCATTCACATATAACTGGCACTAGACCTGCATGAATACAACATCACCCATACCATAAGTACCACTGCCGAAAGTCTATTAAATAGCAGAAATCAGTTTTTCCAAATAAGTGACTGTGCACTACTTGTATTATCCAATATGGCTATTAAAAAACGAAAAAAAGGTCTTGGACTTCACTGTAAAAGAGTTGGGATGCAATGTAAACTTTTAAAACTAAAGTATGATCTATTCATTATTATTATTAAAGTATAGTATTTAAAAAGTAGACACAAATAAATACAGCAATATTTTAGACATGGGGTCAGTGAAATAAAGGACAAAATCCCACTCATATTTCTGGATTGAATAACTGGATTGAGATTTGATTTAATGAGAAGGGAAAAGAAAAGAGGAGGCAGAGGAAGAAAAATAGGAGGAGAAGGAAAAAAAATAGCAACTGTTGATATCGTCAGGCACTATGATACCTATATTGATTTTCATTTTGCCATTATAGCTCAAGAGGTAGGTGTAATTATGACTTCCATTCTGGACATATAAAAACTGAATTCAAGCCAGGCACAGTGGCGCATGCCTGTAATCCTAGCACTTTCAGAGGCTGAGGCGGGAGGATCACTTGAGGGCAGGAGTTTGAGACC
Organism: Theropithecus gelada; assembly: GCF_003255815.1. Classification (NCBI taxonomy): domain Eukaryota; kingdom Metazoa; phylum Chordata; class Mammalia; order Primates; family Cercopithecidae; genus Theropithecus; species Theropithecus gelada. The sequence continues at coordinate 131,840,924 of NC_037672.1, read as the reverse complement.
AGCCTGGCCAACATGGTGAAACCCAATCTCTACTAAAAATACAAAAAAAAAAATAATTAGCCAGGCATGGTGGTGCATGCCTGTAGTCTCAGCTACTCGGGAGGCTGAGGCAGGAGAATAACTTGAATCCAGGAAACGGAGGTTGGACTGAGCCGAGATCGCGCCATTGCTCTGCAGCCTGGATAACAGAGCAAGACTCCGTCTCAAAAAAAAAAAAAGAACTGAATTAGAGAGGTTGCAAAACTTGTACAAAGGCACATAGTTAGTAGATGATTTGTCAGTACTTCAGACAAGCTAGTAGGTAGTCTAAAACTAGAACCTATAACCACAACAAAACAAGTTATAGAGGTGATTGTGCCACAGTCACCAACAAGTCAGCTTTCCACTGGGTGATTAAGTTAACAACTTAAATTATCAATTTAAAACAAAATTTGTAAATAATGCAAAATTATTTCTCATTAAAAACATGAATGAGTCTGTAATCCCAGCATTTTGAGAGGCTGAGGCGGGCGGATCATGAGGTCAAGAAATTGAGACCCTCCTGGCCAACATGGTAAAACCCCATCTCTACTAAAAATACAAAAATTAGCTGGATGTGGTGGTGTGCGCCTGTAGTCCCAGCTACTCAGGAGGTTGAGGCAGGAAAATCACTTGAACCCAGGAGGCTGAGGTTGCAGAGAACTGAGATCGCACCACTGCACTCCATCCTGGTGACAGAGCGAGACTGTCTCCAAAAAATAAAATAAATAAAAATAAAACAAAAATGAATAAAGAATACATGGTATATGTCAAAAACAGGAAATTCTGGATCTACTCATTATATCCATTTTTCACATTATTTTTGAACTGTGAAGCATTATTCCACAAACTATGTTTTAAAAATTAATTTAACTGAATATATATATATATATCTTCAGAGAATAAAATCTATGATTATGTTTAGCAAAAAAGAAAAAAAAAAATTATCAGGCAGCACTGGGCTTGCATTCCCATCCAGCAAAAAGAGGAAGGAGCTGGGTACTCTCTCTCCCTCTAAAAGGAGCAAGCACTCTGCTGTTTTTCCCCCTTCCCATTCCAGGTTTTTATAATAGAACCAAGAAAAAAAAAAAGAAATCATAAAATTTGAAGAAATTAATCCAAGAAACAAAAGTGTTTCAGGAATAAGAGAGTAAGTAGTTAATTGTGTGCCAAACAATACTTTAAAGACAGGATTAAATAAACTATGAACCAGATTTCTTGTAGAGACAATGGGCAAGTGAATAAGAGACATAGGAAAATAAACATTTGTGTAATTTGTGGCAAATAAAAAAATAAAGCTTTATAAAATGCAATGGAAATAACCCACAGTAACATGTACAATGCTTATAGGAGCCACCGTTCTTAGAATAGTGATGATTTTATTAATCTTTAAGATTTTTCTTTATTTTCTTAATTTCTATATTATATTCTTATTTCTATTATTCTATAATTATCAAATATGTTACTTCTAAAAAGTAAAGGAATCTATTGAATTTAAAGTATATCATAAATAGAATTTTCCAAGACTCTCAAACCTTTTGAAAAAAATTGTGTCCCTGGTATGCTGACTTTATCTGCAAAAAAAGAAAGCTGCAAAATCCCTAGACGTCCACCCAGCTGTTTCTAGCTTCTGTTATATTTACTCTGATTTATCTAGCATGGCACATAATTAGTTGTTTGGGTTATTGAATAAAGCCTGACTGTACTTGATTATGATTCACAACACATTATTTATATTGTCATTATAAAGGCAATTTTGGGCCAAGGTACATTTCAACTTCTTTTTATTGGGAAAAGCATGCCAAAAAGCTGGTACATAGTCTTCCTCCAAACACTATAAATTATTTTCTGTATGTGTTTAATGACAACATTATGTGTTTTTAATTAAAAATAAATGTGCCTAGAGAGTTCTCCAAAAATATCCATATCCTTGCCACAATATCTGTCTATAGAAATTTTTCACAGCAGTTAAGTCTAGCTCAAAGTCTATATGTATGACAATTTTCCTCCTCAATTTAGTTAGCAGAAATTAATTTAATGGATGTTTACACTCCCCATGGAACATTTTTCACAGTTACATCTCATGAAATAGTGGACACAACAAATATTTGTGTAAGGGCAAAAGAAAGAATAATTCAATGGAGAATTGTATTTCTCCATTGAATATAAGCTTCTGAAGGCAGAAAGTCTTTGGGTGAGGGAGAAAGGACAAGATGGAAGAAGGTGAACAAGAAGGCACAATCCATGTTGCTTCCGGGTTCTTCCTCACCAACTTTCCCCTGCGCCGGAAAATGCAGCCCGTGCCTGGGAAGATGCAGATCAACTGGGGAGCATGTGCCAGCTGACGTCAATCCGAAGAGATCTCAACTTACCCGGCCACGCCTATGGAGACGCCCCTATCATGCCCTTATCCCGCCCACTGCCCTCCCCCTTCCAGTACCAATGCATAAAAGTCCGCCACCAGCAAGAGCTGGCCTGACTTCTTCGGCCCCTCCTACTTGTGGACCGGAGAACCTCACCGGAGAGCGCAGGGGCGACTTCCCTGGCCCCATACCTGAGGACCGGAGAACCTCGCCCGAGAGTGTGTGCCTATTTGCAATAAAAGACTGCCGCTTTCTTATGTACTTTGGCCTCATGTTTAATTATTTAGCTCTCCTAAATTAAGTATTAAATTAAGACAATTATTAAATTAAATTAAGACAGAAAGTATAGCTGACATGGATTTGCTCCCCTTCCGGACTGGGATTTTTACATATGCCATCCCTTAAGACAGTGAGTAGTGTCACAAGAAATCTAAGATGATAGCTTGTTGATTATTTTCTGCTTCAGTTTTCTAGACTCTTGTTAGAGGTCTGAAATGACTGCTCTTTTTTTGTTTCTTTGTATTAATTCTATTAACTCCACTCCATTCCAAAGTAAATAAAGTTAGTAATTTTTTCTTTTTAAAGCAGCAGTGGTACATATGAAAACCTACCTGGCACATAAATATGTAAGAAAGATTTTCATTTATAGTTACTTCAAAAACCCAGGTTCAGTTGAATAATTTATGAAAGTTATAAACATGAGATCAAACTTTGCTTATACTTTTCCTTCCGGGGTTTCACTAAAAAGTCATAATATTGTTTAGGAGTCATAAAAGTCTTTAATTTATATATCACAGCCTGCTTTTATTTAGTCTGGGGATCTACATAACACACATGTTATGCATTCCCCAATTGCTCATGCCAACATGAAGACAAGAATGCTGATTAATTACTTTAATGCTAGCCTAACTCAGCTATTCTAAAGGTCAGATGAAGACTCACTAAAAAGAAACCAAAACTCTATGGATTAGCTTAACTATGGCAAACTACTGTGATAAATTAGAATTTGTGCATAATTTATTCTTTAAAAAAAAGTCTACACTGTTAAAGAGTTTCAATTTATTAGACTAATTTGTGTATTTTGGAAGGAGACCAGCTCCCATCATCTTACTGGACATTTGATTTAGGATTTTTACCATCAGTACTATTCCTGCTATATGAAGAGGGTGTTAACAGGGGGTAGCTACTCAGGCATGAGCAGGGAAGAAGAGCACCCTCCCACCACACTGCCCACTGCACTCCCACCAGGAATGTCAGGAAACCATCAGGTGACAGTTAGGCAGTTGTCACACTCACTACCTCTCTGAAATAATAATTGTGTTGCAGGACTTCTCCCTTAGTTGACTAAAAACGGGGTTCTTTGTCTCACAGCCATAACAATTCAGGCAAGCAATTTAACTAGTGAGTAAGATAGGTTTTTATTGGGTGAAAATGAAGAAAAGGGGAAAACAAGGACTCTCGCTAGGCCAGAGTGCCTTGCTAAAGTTCTTCCTACCCGCAGTTCAAATTCCAGGTTCCAAGTCCAGGTTCCACACAGGAAGAGGCAGGGCCAGGCTCCTCCCTGCTGCAAAGGGTGGGAACTTCCTGAGACTCCACGTCAGTGGGCAGGCTGGTTGAAGTTTCTCCAGGGACCCCCCCCTTCCACCTGGCTGTCTCAATTAGTTACAGCTGGTGTCAGGGAACGGCCGTTTCTCAATAGACAGAAACACCTGAAAATGGTGTTGCTTCCCAATAAGTAGATTCCCATAAAATCTCAGGAGTTGGGCAAGTAAGCTCAAGCATGTACCATAAGAGGCAAAATGGTGTAATTTAACTGGTATGTGACCTTCCAGGGGCATTCCACCACTAAGGGAAGAATGCCTCCACTGAGCACGCATACAATATATAAAACCCCAAGTCAGTTGGACACGGTGGCTCATGCCTGTGATCCCAGAACTTTGGGAGGCCGAAGTGGGTGGATCTTGAAGTCAGGAGATCGAGACCACCCTGGCTAACGCGGTGAATCCCAATCTCTACCAAAAATACAAAAAAATTAGCTGGGTGTGGTGGCGGGCGCCTGTAGTCCCAGCTACTCAGGAGGCTGAGGCAGGAGAATGGCGTGAACCTGCGAGGCATAGCCTGCAGTGAGCCGAGATCGCACCACTGCACTCTAGACTGGGAGAGAGAGCGAGACTCCGTCTCAAAAAGAAAACAACAACAATAACAACAACAACAAAAAAACATTAGAAGGCCAAACCAGGCACTTGACTCTCTGAAGTTGCCTGCTTGGCCCTCTTCCAAGTGTACTTTCCTTCCTTTTATTCCTGTTCTAAAGGTTTTTAATAAGCTTTCACTCCAACTCTAAAACCTGCCTCAGTCTCTCCTTCTGCCTTATGGCCTTCAGTGGAATTCTTTCTTCTGAGGAGGCAAGAATTGAGGTTGCTGCAGAACCATACAGATTCACCACTGTTAACAAGGGCAGATATGGGTTTTCACTTATAAGAATCTGATGCTGAAATCTCTAATATAATACTCTTGAGAGATTTAGTTGAAATCACTTTGGTATGACAAAAAGGGTGGTCTATAAAGAAGGGCATTTTCGAAGTCCAAGGTTAGCTATAAACTGTTAACTATAAACTGAAGTTTATAGGTAAAAAATAAGTTTATAGCTTAAGAACACAAAAATCACGAGTGACTAATTCTCCTTCCTACTCATAGAATGGGGTCATCAGCCATTTGTTACCTTTCTCTACCGAAATAACATGAGGGTCCTCTCCTGTCTTAAGATTTCTAAATTTATTGTAACAATACTAGCATTTTTTGTTGAAAGCAAATGAATGCATAAATTAATATAAAGTATAGTATAAGATAAACTTAATAGCTTGGGCATGATGCATATTAAGGTGGTATATGCTTCACTTCTATATTCCTACATTTCTACCTGTTATTCCTAGCTAATATCTATTACCTCAAAAGGTATCCCTGTAGTGAACAACCTAAGAAGTAAGCTCTGCGTTCGGTTTTGCTTTTCCACACACCTGAATCTGTCCCTAAATTGAGTGTTTTCTGTAAGAGATGTGTCAAGGTTTTAGTTTGTGAACTGATGCTTAAGGCAATTACTTCCATAAATTAGGATGCCTCTAAAATTAATTATTATATCAAACTTTCATCTGTGATACAAAATATCTGCTGCCACAGATTCAGTGTCCCTTTGCCTGACTGCGATTAGGCAAAGATTAAAAAAAAAAAAAAAATCTGAAAATGGTGTTCAGACTCAGAAACACTGTTATGAATAGATTTCACCTCCATGATTAATTACTTAAAAATAAAATGACTGCAGATGGTAGAGCTGGATAAGAAAGCAAGGAAAAAAATGTGTGCATCTTTTATTCAGTAAGAATTATTAACAAACATCCTGAAAAGCTGAGATTCCAAGAAAAGTAAAATTATGCTTAGGAGAGTTCCTCAGATTCATTATTCTGTACTCAGAAAACAGACTCCTCTGATTTAACTTTATGTTACTTTCATACAAATTGATTTCTTTGGTAAACCAAAAATGACATTCTCAGCCCTCCAACCAACTGAATGGATCCCTCCTCTCCACCAATGGCATTCTAAAGTAAACCTGAAATGGCACCAATGGCATTCTAAAGTAAACAATAGTTCAGGCCATGATGGAAATGGGTGGTCAGACATGTCTCATCCTATCTTCCTCCTTTGGAATTCAGGAATGGCTGGCCAGCATTAACATTAAAACAGAGACCTTAAGACTGACAGAACAGACTCTTTAAGTCTGATTTATTTATTTTATCTGAAGCCTGTTACCTGGAGGCTTCATCTGCATAATAAGAGCCTTGGTCTCCACAACCCTGTAGTTATTTATTTATTTATTCATGAGGAAGTCTCCACAACCCTTTATTGACTGATTGATTGAATGATTGATTGATGACGGAATCTCGCTCTGTCGCCCAGGCTGGAGTGCAGTGCGCGATCTCGGCTCACTGCAACCTCCTCCTCCCGCACAACCCCTTATTTTAACCCAGACACTTCCTTCTATTGATTGCAGATTGTTAGATAAACATTTTCAACCAACTGCCAATCGGAAATTCTTTGAATCCACCTATGCCCTGAAATCCATCCCCAACATTCCCCCAGTTTTAGTCGACCTTTCTTTCCAGACTGAACCAATGTACATCTTACATGTGTTAATTCATGTCTTATGTCTCCCTAAAATGTAAAAAATCAGGTGTAGCCTGACCACCTTAGGCACATATCAGGACCTCCTGAGACTGTGTCACAGGCATGTCCTTAACTTTTAGTCAAAATAAACTTACAACTTGATTGAGACTTAGATACTTTTTGGTTTACACTTTGAGCGTGCGCGCGCACAGACACACACGCAAATTATATCCGTAGTGCAAATAAAGAAGTGATCCTCAAGACCTAAAGTTTCTTTTTCATTTTCCTTTCTTCCCCCCAAAGCAAAGTTTCTATAGCCTCTTGCCCACGGAAAAAAAGTAAGACAAAGCATCTGCTGTCAAGACTGAGTGACAATTTGTAATAATTAGCATCAGGAACAATAGACCACTTTTTAAACTCCTACTCAGAGTGCTCAGCAAAGTATTCAAAGTTATTTAAATTGTTTGAGAGATAATAAGGACTAAAGAACTTGCAGGTGTTATGCACAGAGGCAATGAGCACTGCAGTCATTATACCACTGTAATTCCAACCAAAACAATCTCCCAAACAGTTGCAGAGGAATTTAATGGTAACTCACTTTGAGGAGGAAGGTTCTTAAGTGTAGCCTTGAGCAGTAAACCTTTGGAAGGAAGATTAGTAGGCAATTTTTGGCCTCATAGTCATAACCTTTATGGGTGATTGTACCTGAAATTTGGCTTCTGCCTAGCTGTATCTCAGATCCCTTGAAACACCTGTGTGCCTGAGATTTGCTGCAAGGGTGCTATTGCCATTTTCAGAAGAAGACTTATGCCAGCTGCTTTGGAACTGGTAAGGGATCTATTTGAGACAGAGAGAAGTCTAGGAAATAACTGAGAGAGAGAAAGCATACAAACTAACTTAGGAGTCATGCTTTTCATGTCACATAGATGGGATTTTCTTTCCCTGGGTTGTCTTTTTGAATTCCTCCTTGAAAGAGCAGCAATCCAGAATTCTGATGAAACAACACCTGTTCCGACCCCAGGGCAGACTTTTGGGCAGTAATCCTTTTGGATACCAATTTATTCAAGTGTGCTAAATAATTAGTGAGTCAACTTTCCTAGTTGATTTCCATTCCTATGGGCAATACTGACTCTTTTCTAATTTGAATCATTTTATAAGCTAATTCTAGAATATAGTTTCCAACAAATGAGATTCCACTGTTATGCGCGTCCGTGTGAAGAGACCACCAAACAGGTTTTGTGTGAGCAATAAAGCTGTTTATTTCTCCTGGGTGCAGGCGGGCTGAGTCCGAAAAGAGAGTCAGCGAAGGGAGATAAGGGTGGGGCCGTTTTATAGGATTTGGGTAGGTAAAGGAAAATTACAGTCAAAGATGGGTTGTTCTCTGGCGGGCAGGAGTGGGGGATCACAAGGTGCTCAGTAGGGGAAGTTTTGAGCCAGGATGAGCCAGGAAAAGCAATTTCACAAGATAATATCATCGCTTAAGGCAAGGACCGGCCATTTTCTCTTCCTTCGTGGTGGCATGTCATCAGTTAAGGCGAGGCAGGGCATTTGCACTTCTTTTGTGATTCTTCAGTTACTTCAGGCCAGCTGGGCGTATACGTGCAAGTCACAGGGGATGCGATGGCTTGGCTTGGGTTCAGAGGCCTGAAAAATATAATTTAAGTCCCTTCTGAAATCTAGCAGCATATTCTTTTTAGGACAACGCTTACAATATTATTATTTATTTCATACATGTTTTAGTATTTTAATGTAAACATCTAGAAAGTAAAAATGACTCATAAATGACACATATTTGTAGATTTCCTGTGAATTAGTTCATCTAAAACAACCTTGGCACAAATAGTACAGACAATAAAAATGTTTCATGAGTTGTGTATAATTATGTAATTTTAGAATTAAGCAGTTAGGTAATTTGCATGTCTAATGCATATTAATATATACATATGTGATTTACAACTATGTGTGACTATTAAGTTTTATGTAAACTGAGTCCTTTAGAGAGTAGGTGCCAGCTGGGCTTCCTGGGTGGAGAAGGGGCTCAGAAAGCTGTGAAATTCACTCATTTCCTGCATCAGGACTTCCTTTGGTCCTGGATGGATAATATTGAAGATATATGCTTAAAATATTCCTAACACCAGGATTTGTGCATGTGTTTTCTACCCCAAGAAAGCTATAAACAGGGAAAACGTTGCTTTAAGTTTCCTTGTGTCCTGTCTCCCTCTCTCCCTTCCCCCTCCCCTGAAACTAAAGTAAAAGGAATGTTAACTGCCTGTTTTTCTGTGACCAGCAGACCTTATCTATACTCCCAATTCCAGTTCCTTGTAAACATACTTTATAAAGTCCTGTAAGATCCTGTCTCCTTTGCCATGCCGCTGCAAGGTCATAAAGTAGATAAAACCTAAGTTGCAATTCCGGTTTTCCTCAAAATCTAAGACATGTCATAAAATACTCTACTGCCTTTGTTTCTTGCTCTGGTAACATCTTTCCACCTCATGTATTTCCCTGACTTAAAGAGTTTAAAAGGCAATCACCCAAAACCAGCAGTGGCTACCCGTTCAGGACCCCTTCCTTGCTGTGGAAGTTTTGTACCTTCACTCTGCTCAGTAAAACCTACAGCTTTTTCTCTCTTTGTTCGTGTCTCTATCACTCGCCACAGTCAGCTGCCACACCAATTCTTTAGTGTGGTTAGGCAAGAACCTTAGGTGTTACACGTTGGAATATTTGACATATAAACATTATGTTTCTCCATATATTAGACACATACAAATAATTTAAAACTTTATTTCTTATGTATTATATCTAAAAAATAATTACTAAATAAATCAGATCCCACAAAACAGGGCCTTGAGACAGGCACTTGCTCTGTCACCCAAACTGGAATGCAGTAGTGCAATCACAGCTCATTGCAGTCTTGACTTACCATGCCCAAGAGATCCTCCCACCTAAGCCCCCCAGCTAGCTGGGACCACATGCACATATGACCATGCTTGGTTAATGTTTAGAAAAAAAAAAATTATAGTGATAGTGTCTCCCTATGTTGCTCAGACTGGTCTCAAATGCTTGAGCTGAAGTGATCCTTCCACCTCAGCCTCCCAAAATGCTGGGATTACAAATGTGAGCCACATTGCCCAGCCTAAATTTCATGTTTTTACACTGCTAAAATGCTGATATTTAATAATAATAAATGATATTGCTATGTAGAAAGAAAATTAGATTTGGATGAGAATTAAACATTTTAAACATTTCACTTGAAATTATAATCTATTATTGGATGTCTTTTTTAACATATATAGTCTCAAATATACCTAATACTATTACATTGCAAAAATTAAACTTCATGGAAATTATTTTAATGTATATTTTAGTATAACCCTCATTGTATTTTTATTAATATTATTTTTAAAGTGAGCATTCCTTTTAAAATAAAAAAGTACATATACAAAATGTTAGCAATTAAACTTTTATGACTGTTCAGATCATAACCAGTGAGTTTTTTCTCAGTCATGATCACATGTGAAAACAGCATTAACATAATAAACCAAAATACTATTCTGAAATGTATTTGCAAAAAAAGCATAATATCTTTTACTATAGTTAATGTTAAAGCTAGTCTGTTGTTTAATTTATTTTTAAACTATGTTTTTTCAAAACCTAGAGAGATATCTGGAGAATTTAGTAATTTCTTGTATTATACAAAATAGTCAAATTATATTATAAGTTAACAATATGTCATCTAGTTGTAGAGACAATATTTCTGGAGTTCATACCTTGTATATTTTGTCTGACAGTATACAGTAACTTGGCATTTGTTCTGCTTTGAATATGTCCCCTAAAAATTATGTGTTGAAAACACAATCCCAATGCAAGAGGGATGGGAGGTAAGCCTAATGAGAGGCATTTAGGTCATGAGAAATCCACCCTCATGAATGGATTACTGCTGCTTATAAAAGGGCTTGAGGTTGCAATTTCCATCTCTTGTTCACTCTCTTCCTCTCTTGCCTTTTGTCTTATGACATGGGATGACATACCACAAAGGCCTTCCCTGACAGTACTTCATGAAGATGTGGACACCATGCTTTTGGACATCCTGGCCTCCAGAACAATAAGCCAAATACATTTCTCTTCATTATAAATTACCCAGTCTGTAGTGTTATGTTACAGCTTCACAAAACAGACTAAAACAGCATTTTTTTTTTTTTTCAGAGTACTCTTAGCTAATTCTTACTAAGATAAAAGAAACTATGTTGTCCTAATTTCAATCATGAATATTATTGTTTGAGATAAAAAGTTTTTTAACGAATGTAATTTCATCATAATCTTAGTAGTAGCTAAACATTAGTAAAGTATGTGTATTTTTTCTTCATAATGCAACCTAAATATATATTTACTGTAATGTAAATGTTTAATATAATGTAATGTAAAATAATATATTTTCTTCTGATTCACTACATAATGAAAAAAATGGATAAATTTACAAACTATAATTGCCATACAATTTGATTTACAAGAATTTCTTTTATATCAAGACCTTATAATGGTAATGCCACTTACCTTTTCATCAATTGTCCATTATTATTTTTCATTCACTTAAATAACTACATCCTTCAGTTATTTGGAGGCCTGCAGCCACTTGAAGTGTATTCTCAGAGGGTTCAAAATATAACATTAGATTTCTGTTTCACTTTGATATTTTATTTCATGGCAGCTATAACAAATAACCTAAGGTGTTTCTTCTGTGATAAGGTAATATTAATTCCCAGCAACAGATGTGGACTTCTCAGTTTTTCTGCCAGGTACAATTTGGAAAATACAGTTGCTATATTTTTTCACAATTTTACTTTTGCTCTTTTGACTCAACCTGGCTATATTACTAGAGGTAGTATACACCGTTGACTAAAATTTTTGAATAAGACTGTTTAGAAGGCACTTTTAAATATTTGTTTTATTTATTTGCTATTGTTTAACTTCCTACCATCACTTTCATCAACAATATGGTATGTTAGAAATATTTACATAAACACCTTTGAGAGTTGTGGCCAATTACAAAGTTTAGAATAAACAGTCAACAAAAGACTGCCATTATTTCAGATATCAATTGAAAGTTCACGGGACAAGGTACACAACACTACTCTTGTATTTGATTTCACTAGAAGGACTCACAGAACTCATTTAAAGCTGTTTTACTTGTGGTTACAGCTTATTACAGAAAGAGAATACAGATTAAAATCTGCCAGGAGATGAAGTATTATACCTAGGTCAGAATCCAGCAAAGGTACCAAATGTGAATCTCCCATTGCCCCTAACCTGGGGGAATGGCAAATTTATTAGTTTCTAGGCATTAACATGTAACCGTACACATGAAGTATTATTAACTAGAAAAGCTTTCAAGTCTTTGGTGTCCAGAATTTTTAATAGGGTTCAATCACTTACCATTGCTGTGGCTGGCATTTAGTCTTCAGCCCTTTCTGGAAGTTGGACTGACATTTTTATTCCCCAGTCCCCTTTGGAGGCAGAATTGAAAACTTGTGGTCCAAAGATTCCATCACAGAACACTTTTTGACTGGATAGTGGCCAAAGCTCCCAGACAAAGACATTCCCATCAGGAAGGATATTCTAGTGGCCTAGAGATCACTAACCAAGAGCCAAGGATGAAGGCCAGACCTATCTTTTGGTAAAGCTGATTTTTCACTACGCAAAAGTTAAAATTACTAAACCTGAAACAGGCACATTGAATTCAGCAAATGAATGAGGCAATGAGTTTTTTCATCTGTTTTTTTTTTTTTTTTTTTGAGACAGAGTTTCACTCGTATTGGCCATGGTAGAGTGCAATGGTGCGATCTCGGCTCACTGCAACCTTTCTCTCCCAGGTTCAAGCGATTCTCCTACCTCAGCCTCCTGAGTAGCTGGGATTACAGGCATGTACCACCACTCCCGGCTAATTTTTTGTATTTTTAGTAGAGATGGGGTTTCTCCATGTTGGTCAGGTTGGTCTTGAACTCCTGACCTCATGTGACCCACCCGTCTTCGCCTCCTAAACTGCTGGGATTACAGGTGTGAGCCACTGCACGCTGCCACCATTTTTTAAAAATATATATTTGGATTTCTAAAAATTTCTGTGGCTTAACACAGAACTATGGTAAAATCATGATATAATTCAGAGATGCTAACTTGCATATTGTTAGAAACTTTCAGTATGAATTTAGAACGTCCTGGTTTTGCATTTCAATGCAGTTATTAAGCATGCAACATAAGAAAATACAGAACAGAAAGTGTTTTCCATCCCTGTTTCCAAATCAGCCCCTTATATTAAAGTGAAATTCTCATGGGTGCCTTGCTTCAGCATCACTTCATGAGGATACATATCTATGTATGTTAGACATAGGTAAGTGGTGTGTGTGTGTGTGTGTGTGTGTGTGTTTCTCCCTCAACCAGATGCACAAGGAAGAGTAAAGCAAAAGCAAACTCTCTTCTCCAACTCTCTTCTCTCTATTTTCCCATTTGCCCTTTCTCTAAATATAAAAGAACTTTCTTCTTTTATATTCACTGGAGTAAACTGACTGGTAAATGAGAGCCTTATTCCCATTATCCACACAAAACTCATAATCAATAAGTGAATAGCAAACAAATTTCACTATTGTATTTCATACTGTGATTATTTCATTCATTATTAATGCTGTAATTAAACATTATAGTATTTCATACTGTAATAATTATCATTATTCAGTATAATGATAAGAGTATATCATCTCAAACAAAAAGAACTCCTAAAATATAAGAAAGAAATGTTCTACAAAAACTTGACAGATCATTAATGTAAAATTTACAAAAGAAGAAATACAAAAATGATCAAACTTAACATTTTCAGCTACACTAATAGGTAGAGAAATACCAACTGCAGTGACAAAAACTTTATATTTTTGCAAAATAGATTTCCAGGAACATTCTTTGTTTTGAGACAGAGTCTTGCTCTGTCACTGCAGTGGCACAATTGCCACCACTGCAACCTCTGCCTCCTGGGTTCAAGAGATTCTCTGTCTTAGCCTTCCAAGTATCTGGGAATACAGGTGCTCACCACCACGCCCAGCTTTTTTTTTTTTTTTTTTTTTTTTTTGTATTTTACCAGAGATGGGGTTTCACCATGTTGGCCAGGCTGATGTCGAACTCTTGACCTCAGGTGATCCACCCGCCTCAGCCTTCCAAAGTGCTGGGATTACAGGTGTGAGCCACCACACATGGCCTGCAGCAACATTCTTAAATACATTTATTGGGATGAGATCAGGGACCATATTTAAATTCCTTTTTGGTATATGCCCAAGGGCTACCATGTTAGCTTGCAAGTGATAGACAATCAATTCATATTTATTCAATATATTTTAGAGTATAATTCTTGATTGAATGTATTAATGTATTTTGCTTATATATATATATATATATATATATATATATGATAGACAATGATTTAACTGACATTGGTCACTCATTGGACCTACCACTTTAGATGGGAGAATACAGCACCGTGATCAACCCTCTGCATCTTATATCTATCNTATATATATATATATATATATATATATTTTTTTTTTTTTTTAGACGGGGTCTCGCTCTGTAGTTCAGGTTGGAGTGCAGTGGCGCGATCTCGGCTCACTGCAAGCTCCGCCTCCCGGGTTCACGCCATTCTCCTGCCTCAGCCTCCCGAGTAGCTGGGACTACAGGCGCCGACCAACTCGCCCGGCTAGGTTTTTGTATTTTTTAGTAGAGACGGGGTTTCACCGTGTTAGCCAGGATGGTCTCGATCTCCTGACCTCGTGATCCGCCCATCTCGGCCTCCCAAAGTGCTGGGATTACAGGCTTGAGCCACCGCGCCCGGCTGTTTTGCTTATAATTAAAACAAGTTCATAAGCTTTGATCATTGACTGAATGGAATGTAGTATTGACAGTTTTTGTTAAATTTGAAAAACTCACTCTGGACATATTTCTGAATGTAAGCCCAGCTTATTTCTATGTTGTAGATTGTAATTAATTATCAAAGAGGAGGAATGTAATTTGGACACTACAGCAGCAAAGCTGCTTTCAAAATCTTTCTGTAGTAACTAATTCCTGATGTATATAAAATTATGTATGCACGTGTGTCTGTATATAAGTATGTGTGTATGTATTTACTACCTATTTGTGATTCTCATAATTACATGGCAAAATTCATAGAGTTGATTATGAATATATTATGAAAAAGATTAAGAAAACCTACTCTAAAACATTGATTAATATCGTCAAGACTAGAAACATTTATTAAATATGGAGATGAAGCTAGAATTCAGTCTTCTGACTCTCAGTCCATTACTCTCCTTCTACAGTACTAGACATCTTCTCTTTCTAGTTGGAGTCTTGGAAACCCTAAATTTATCTTCCTATACACAAAGTAACATGAAGAAATATTATAATACTACATATAATTAAAGCAGAAAAAGACTATTTTTGCATATATAAATTTCTAACTGTTTTAAATCTAGTACTTGTAAACACTAATTTCATACCTAATGTAGAAGATGAAAAAGGGAAAAAGCAACTCTTAAAAATGGTTTTCGTCTTTTTCTGGGTAAGTTGTTGCTTCTGTAGTTTAGTTTCCTTTCAGCACTATCAGTCTCTTTTAAAGTAGCAGCACATCTGTATCTAATACATCTTTTTCAAGGACTGTTGTGCTCTTTTAGATAATTGTTTTTCTAACATCATTAGGGCTTTCTAGGCTTTAAGTTTTCACAATGAATACTACAAGATAATTTGAACTAAAAAGAGAATAACTTGTAGAAAATTGTTGTCTTCCCTCAGTTTTAAAACAGAATGAACCTTAAAACTGAAACTTATTATTTATTTAAGCATTAACTAAATAGCTAAATCAACTTAGCTTATATAAGGCTCAAAAATTTCTGTTGTCTGGAGAATATCTTTTCCAAAGTTCCACTCACTGTTCCACTAATGATTTAAATTTTAGATTCAGACGTATTAGAAACTATAGTTCTAATAAGTATGAAGGTCATCTCTGTTCACAAAAATAAAGGCTAAGATCAAATAGCCTAGATTTATAAGTAGGCAAATGGGGGTACTTTTGTCTCTGTTACTTACCAATTAATAAGTTACCAAATAATTTATCATTATAAATATTACAATCTTATAATTATCGTGATCATCACCATTATTTTACTACTTTCCCCAGTTTATTAAATATATGAGATAGTGTATACGGTTTTATACTTTTCAAATCAGGATAATAAAACTCAATCTCCCCAAATCATATTTTAGAAGAACAAAAGTTTTGTCTATTTTTTATCAATAACAGGCACACCTTTTCAAATTTTTGACACGGAATGACACATTTTGGCAAATATTTTCTGCTGTTTATTCCTAAGAAAAAAATAATTTTCTTGGTAAAATTTCACTGAGAATGCATGATCTCATAATATTCACTATTTAAAATAACTATGAAGAATTATTAAAAACTGAGCCTATTTTTATGACCTATATGTTTAATTTCATTTGCAAGTATTATGAAATAAAATGTATTAATTCAATATTTGAGTTGTGTTGTTTGATAACTTTAAGTCAACAAAATATTTTATAGTGAAATATTTTATAATTATACAATCACCAAAGTAAAATAATTATTTAAAAAATGTTAAGAAGTTATCAAACCGCCTTGTAAAACATGTATTCTAATCTCAGTTTACTTGAAATTATGTCCTACTATCTAAATTCCCTGATGAACTCAGGCAATAGGGCTAGCAAAATGCAAAAATTTTACAACTTTGTGGCAAAATACGTACTGATTCTCAGCTTTTTCCTCAAGGCTAAGCATTCACAGACAGTCATGGACTACATTTCTCTCTACAATGTAGTTATGTTGACAGTGATATAGATCACCAAATTATTTTTTATAATTCAAGATGTTCAGGGTAAACATCTTGATCAAACATATGTTGATTTCATAGAACTTGAACAACTTCCTCTCTCTCTCTCTCTCTCCTCTCCCTGAGACTACATCTGTGTACTCAGATATACGTATGCATCAACACATGCTGTTGATTTTCTCTTCTCTTCTTGATATAGTTACTGTATCCTGATGACCTAATAAAAATTTAAGAAAACTATGTAAAATTAGTTCATTAAAACATTACATGAGGTCATAATATACAGTATCCAAAATAAAAAGACAGAGGAAGTCTACCCAGTAATCAGCTAGAGAGGGCATGCACACACACACAGGCACACACACACACACATGCCCCTAACAAGAATCTAAAATGCTATTGAAATAATCTATAATGACATTTAAATTTTAAGTAGGATACCAAATGATTTTTGTATTGAAGTAAAATATTGTTTTATCTCCCAATTTGACTTTTATGTTTAAGCTATATCCCCTTAGACAAGTACAAAAGATCTAATAAATAAAATAATAAAGAAAATAGAAAAAAGTAGTCTATAGTCATATCATCTTAAAGAGACATCACTCATTTTTTAAATTAATGGTAGCTAAAAAATGAAATGATTTTAAATCTCTTGCAAGACTTGTTACAGGAATAGCAGTAAATATACTGCTAAAATCTACATTATTCTGTTTAAAATAATCTGTTCCAACATTATGTCATATTTTTTTAAAATATCATAAACAAACATTGTGTTATGAAAGTAATGAAACAATGAAATAATGGTTTCGTTTGATAGTGCACTTGAGGAGAGAGGCAGTTATCTATTGGAAACAAAATTAGTTTGTAAATTCATTCTGAGAATGAACCTATGTTAACAGTTTATTGCTGACAATTATTTGAAAGTAATGATTCAAAAACAATGCAGATAAATTTTTTATCTTATAAAATTTTAATAAGCAATACTTTTGTTGGAAGTTTAATAAAACTTTCATTAAAGATAAAAATATTCCCCTGAAAGGATTTCAGTCATTTTATACAAGTTATAATTTGGTTAATCAAAATGAACAGCGAAAGAAATACTGTGTGTTATAATTTTTGGAATATAATGACTTTATTAGTATAAGCATGCCAAGTAATTCTATGAGTATATTAAAACTTTGTTAAATTTTCTAAATGATCTTAATTAGGTTTCTTATCATTCTAAAACATAAAAAAGATATAGTGATAGATACCTAAAAGTGTCAATAAACAAAGAAAAAGTTTGGAACAGTTACTGATTAATATTATGTTTATGTTTTATTTTCCAAAATTATAATTAGTGTGTAAACTAGGTTTATGGATGTTTTGAAATAGGCCAAAATGAGATAAGCAAAATTCTAAAAGTATTTAAAAACATTAAGGCAGTATTTACATGTGTGATATTATTTGATGATTGTGAGTAGAGAATTCTGTTAAGTTAAAAAAATAGAAGTTGCATTTAGATATTCAACCATTAAGATAATAACCGTAAGTAGTATATTAATAAATTTATTAAAATGCTGAAACATTGTCATTTAATAATTAGTCAAATGTAAGGTAACTTTTAGTAGTTTTAAAAATATACATTTTTTTCTCTTATTTATTTGTACTGTAGGCTTTATTTATTTATTTATTTTTTTTTTGAGGCGGAGTCTCACTCTGTAGTCCAGGCTGGGGTGCAGTGGCCGGATCTCAGCTCGCTGTAAGCTCCGCCTCCCGGGTTCACGCCATTCTCCTGCCTCAGCCTACGGAGTAGCTGAGACTACAGGCGCCCGCCACCTGGCCGGGCTAGTGCCGCCCGGCTAGTTTTTTGTATTTTTTAGTAGAGACGGGGTTTCACCGGGTTAGCCAGCATGGTCTCCATCTCCTGACCTCGTGATCCGCCCGTCTCGGCCTCCCAAAGTGCTGGGATTACAGTCTTGAGCCACCGCGCCCGGCCCTGTAGGATATTTTTAAATATTCATTTAAAAATGTTTGTTCTTTAAAATAAAAACAGAAATTTAGCCATTCTGAATTTAAATGTTTAAGAAATAAAATATTCTAAACATATCAAATGATTTAAGGATTAGAAATAAACATCTATACAGAAAAAGGAACATTTAAAGAGTTTACAATTTACTAGATCTATATTCAATAGAGTATAAGATTCCAGTGTATGCAGTTACTTACACAATAAAATATATAAAAAAAGCATTGAAATATTTTCCTTAAAAAATTAATAAATGATGCTGGTTTTAGTCTGCACAATTTATAAAACAACCTTTGTTAACCAATGGTCAAGTATGTTCCAAATATTACAGCTATTGACATTCATATCTATTGTTATTATCATTGTTAATTAGAAAATAGCAATCAGTGTCCATTATATTAGAAAGTAGTTATTCTATTTACTTGATAAATAAGAATGTTAATATAGTTCACCAAATGAGTGCTTTTTCTTTACTTATCTTTATATGTAATTTTTAACTTAACGTAAATCACATTTGAAGCCATAATTTAATATACTGAAATGTTCTAAAATGAAGGGTAGCACAATTTCAAAATACAAGTAAGTAGATAGTTTACAGTTACATAAAATTTCTAAGAATTACATGATACATTTATTAAGAAATTTATATATAAATAAGATTGCAAATAATCCATCTAAATGTGAATAAAAAATTCTCTACTGTAGAAATACAATTTTAAAAATCATACATATATCTATTTTCAGCAACTAACAGAATAAGTTACTTACTAACCTCTTCTAGATTTTTTATAAAAAATAGAGAGATAGAATCAGGCATTCTGTGATGTTTTTTCCATCTGATGTGGCTCATCAATGTATAACCTCAATGGTCTTGTTTTGTTTGGTCCTTTATAAGCATCTGAATGGATCTGAGGAAAATACAACAACTTTCACAGGCACATACTTAAGTTGAAGCTACAAGTAACTTCACAGCCAAAATAATAATCATAAAAGTATTAGATGCTTTCCATTAAGCATGGTCCTAATGAAGAATTGTGCTTTCAAAAATGAGTTTATAAATAATCTAACATAGAGTTTAGTTCCCAAAAGCAAACATAAAAGCCAAAACATAAAATGTAAGCCTTTTGATCAATGTGAGGCTAATGCTAAGTAACCTCCTATTCATTCTTTTGATGGGATGTAGTGTACTCAAAGAAAAAACTGCATTTTTGTAAACTTACATTCTTTCAGTCATACACCTTGGATAATATATCAACAACTTTACTCTGCAAATAAAGTTTATTGCATAATTGTTTTCATTTATGTATATCTCATATTTTAGAAATTCATTTAGTTAATTCCTATGGGCTTTTTAAAAAGAGTAAGAACATACAATATTTCTTTTCTTTCTTTTCTTTCTTTTTTTTTTTTACTCTAGCAACAGTTTGTCTCTATAGCTAAGACACAAAATATAAAAACTTTCATTATTGCTGACTAAAATGTCAAACAGCTCCATTTTAAAATCATATGTGATATATGCTTCTAAGGCTTTCTTAAGCAAGATAACTGTTCATCCACACATCAAAGAGAAAAAAAATCACTAATTAGAAGAGTATCTGTTTGACTTCTGTTTTTTTAAATATAACTTTTAACCATTTTAACAACTGTGTTTTAGAGAGAGATACATTGGCATGCACTTAGAATGATTAAGTACATAAATCCAGGTAGAGTAAGATAGCTTTATTTCTTCTATCTTCTCTTATTATGTTAGAATGAATAGTTTATATCCATGTGAATTATCCTTGGTATTCATCTCTGTCACTTGCCCCTGTTCTCTGTGTCAGTCTTTATCTATTTCTATCACTCACTATGCAATGTGAATCTTAGATTGGGTATTTGCCACAACTGCCAGTGCCTGATCTGAAAATCAAATCTGAGAGAGAATTCCAGAGGAGAGAAATTCTAAATATCCATTCAGAGAATCTCTCCTATACTTAAGACTTTATTCTAACTGTGTTGAACATTTAAATATTAAATCAGTCTGCAGGATTATAAATTTAGTATGACCCATAACTGGCAGCCTGTGTATAACCTTTCTCATATTCCAATAAAATAAATATAATTCAAATAAAAATATGAAATTTTCATATGATGTCTTTGAAAAGAACTAGTAAACAATTAATTTCCAGTATCTGGAACATATTTTCCATAATTACACTGAAAAATAAACAACGAAAATCCTCTATTCTATGCCAATGAAAAGTAAGAAGAACTGCCTGTTTTAGTCTGTTTAGACTACTAAAAACAATGATACCATAAACAGTGTGGGTTAAACAGTTATTTTCAAACAGTTATTTCTTACAGTTCTGAATGCAAGGAAGTTCATGATGAGGGCTACAGAAGATTCAGTGTCTGGGGAGGGACTGCTTGTTTTAGATGATCATATTCTTTCTGTGTCCTCAGTTGGTAGAAAGAGAGTAAGGAGTTCTCTGGGGTCTCCTGAGTAAGATTCTTATTTATGAAGGCTCTATCCTTATCACTTAATCACCTCTCAAAGGCTCCAACTTCTAATGCCATCACATTGGGGAATAGAACTTCAACATGTACATTTTTTCTTTTGTTTTGAGACAGGATCTTGCTCTGTCGCCCAGGATAGAGTGCAGTGGCACCATCCCAGCTCACTGAAGCCTCACACACTTCTAGGCTCAAGCCATCCTTCCACCTCAGCCTCCAGAGCAGATGTGACCCCAGGCATAAGCTACCACACCCAGCTACATTTTTAACTTTTTGTGGCTATGAGGTCTCACTATGGTAACCAGACAGGTCTGTAACCCTTGAGCTGAAGCTATCCTCCCACCTGGGCCTCCCAAAGTGCTAGGATCACAGGTATGAGTCATTGCATCTGGCCACATCTAAATCTTGTAGGGACGCAAACATTCATTCCTTCACACTGTGCCATAGAAATTAGATAAAATGATCCTCTCTCTCTTTTTTTTTTTTTTTTTTCCTCAAATGCCATACCTTTACTCTATCTGTCATCTGAGTAGAAGACTGTGAACTCTTAACTATAAACTCTGAAAACAATTTGTCCCCAAAACTTTTAAGATGTAATAACTAAATTCCTAGGGTAAAACAAGTCAAATGAGGGCACAGGAAAGGCTACATTACAAATTGGATTTATTGTAATTTCAAAAATTTAAAGTAAAGAAAACCAAAATGATTTATATATACTTTTTATGTATGTGATTTGTTTTTCATTGAGACAGAGGAGCTAGGATTACACTTTGTCTCACCATGAAAAAGCTACATAAACGAGATGTTTGCTAGATGTTAAGAAAGAAAAGTTATACGCATCAGTCTGCTTTTGTGTGAACATCTCAAAAGATTATTAATCTAGCACAGATAGGGATAAGAGATAAGACCTTGGCAACATAGACATCCTATATGATGCTAAGCATTTTTTCAAGGTTGAAATGTCTTTGTTTTATGATGACTAAGGGTGAAAATAAACCACTCACAAATAATATTGAGAAAGCAAAACAATAAGAAAATGAAGAGATTTCCCTGAAGGGTCAGAGTAAAAATATAGGTCTATGCACTACAGTAAATTCAATATTTTTTATAATAGTATAACATGATTCTATAAAAAAAGTGGAAAAAGTTATAAATAGAAAAATTGAGATTAAAAGCACAAATATAAACCAACAAGAGAATGACATTTAACAGAAATAAATCTACTATGTTACCTGACACATTTGAGCTGACCAAATAGTATTTATGCAATGGAGCAAAGATTCCATTAAAAGTGATTGTATACACCTTCCAGCCCCCCAAAAAGTAATACCAAAATTAAAAAGCACATTGGAGGTAATTGGTTGTCATTTCTATAATGGCATACTATTAATTGTTGTTATATATCTGTATTCAACAATCTTTTGTTAAACCAGTTTACAAATTATGTTGAAGTTTCTATATATTTGCATTACCTAGAAACAACTGCAATTTTTGAATCTCCTTTCAAATCTATACGACACTTAAGTCTGTCTGTTGCCTAACTTCAGTGACTAAGACATTCAGTATAATATTGAATAGTATAAATAGCAGTGTACATACTCATATTGTTTCTGATGTTAGTTGAGAGGCTTGTGAATTTTAGTATAAAGTATAATGTCTAGTAAAAGATTTTGTAGGTTCCTAAGAATAAATATAACCCAATTTGTGCAAGATCATTATATAAAAACTTACAAAGTATTATTAAAGAACAAAAGAACATCTATCATTAGGGGAAATGTAAAGCTGGCCATTTTCTTACAGTTAATATATTAATCCAGTGCCAATATTATTAACAAATGAACAAGAGGTTTTTTTTAGAAATTGAAAAAGGATTCAATTTTTCAGTTTCGAAAAAGACTTAGGCAATTTTAAAAGAGCAAAAATAGAAGACATCTAACCAGGGAGAGAAACTTATTATAGAACTGAGAATATATTTTTGACAAAGGGATAAACTGTAGATCAGTGAGAGAGAGAAGAGGCCAGATATAGATACATAAATACATACGGTAATTTGCCATATGTCACATATTATATACACATATATGATAGAAGAGGAATTACAAATCAGTAAATTGTGATGCATGGTGAATATCTATTCATCTATCACATATAAATACATATATATATACACACCCATAGATAGCATATATAAATACATGTATACACCAACTAGATTCCTATCATATCGTAAAAAATTCTAGATGTATTTACACATAAATAAGAAAAAATTTAAATTTTTGGATGAAAATACAGGAAAAATATCTCAGTGATTCATCATTGGGAAAAATCAGAAAATAACACATAAACAACAGAAAGCCTAAAGAAAACTATTCATTTATGAATTTATTCAACAATTATTGATGCAAGTGTTATATGCCAGGAATTTTTTCAAGTTCTAAGACTTTAACAGTTAATAATACAAAGTTCCCTGCATACATGAAATTTAAAATGTAGTTAATAACAGTTTGGCTCCATTCAAAAGGAGATAACAATGCAGAATGAGAGAAGACATTTAAAATATATCACACAAGACGTTTCTATACTTTTTTTTTTTTGAGACAAGATATTACTCTATCATCCAGGCTGAATGGCAGTGGTGTGATCTTGACTCACTGCAACCTCTGCCTACTGGGCTCAAGTGATCCTGTCGCTTCAGCCTGTGGAGTAGCTGGGACTATAGGCGCATGGCACCAGGCCAAGCTAATTTTTGTATTTTTTGTAGAGATGGGGTTTCTTCATGTGGCCCAGGCTGATCTTGAGCTCCTGGGCTCAAGCAATTCGCCCACCTTAGCCTCCTAAAATGCTGGGATTACAGGCATGAGCCACCCATGCCTGGCCAATTATTTTTTAATTAAAAAAAAAGAAAGACCAAACAAAAAAAATAAAAAACAAGAGATGGCAGAATATTTTTCATTTGCTTTTTTGTGTCCATTTTCCATACTTTTCTAGCATTCTCCATAACCTGGAAAACTGTAGTTTGTAGATTGCATCAAGGTACCCCCTTGCCTTCTACATTCATGTTTGAACTTGGCCAGTGAAAGCAAATCAATAGGTGATTGGAAGATGTGAAAAGAGGAAGGCAAGGCATTTATTTTCCTGGCTACCTACCTCTTTGCACACCTTGTATTAACTGCATTCCTATACAAAAGTTACAGTTTCTGTGAGGTAGACATCTACGATGGCTCTGTATTTCATGTCCTAGGTATCACTTTCTTCTTCAGGTCTGCTGGTATTAATAGCTCCCTGAGGATTTTAGTCCCAGGGTGCTTCAACACTTGGTTTGCCTTAATATGGCCCACATCTTTATAAAGTGTCCCTTCTATAAATTCTTCTCAGTTACTTCATTTAAGTTTACTGTCTGTTTCCTGTTGGAACCCTGACTAATATAATTGCCAATAAAAAGGAAATTACAGAAAAGTAAACCTTAATAGTCAATATACTTCTACAATACCAAATTAACATAGATAGGAATTAGAAATATAACACAAAACTACCAAGATTTGACATTTTTGATCCACTGAAAAAGGCAACAATTTGAAAGGTCTAACAATATCAAGTGCTGGCAAAGATATGGGGATGCTTACTGATAAAAGTGTAAGTTATTTAATTGCTTTTAGAAGGCAATTTGGTATATAAAACAAAGTGGTGCATATATGTAAATATTTATATATGAGAAAAGAAGCAATTTTATATGTGTATGTGTGTATACACACATGTATATGTAAAGAGTAAGAGAGAGAGAGGAGATATATATATATATATATATATATATATATAAACTAGAAAAATGTTGCTTCTATATAGAACATTTATCTCAACTTCATTTTTTACAGGAAACTTTGCTTAAAAAATAATTGCTCAGGCTGGGTAGAGTGGCTCATGCCTTTAATCCTAGAAATTTGGGAGGCTGAGGTGGGCAAATCGCTTGAGCCCAGGAGTTTGAGACCAAACTGGGCAACGTAGTGAACCCCCTCTCCACAAGAAATATAAAAAATTAGCCTGGTATGGTGGCACATGCCTGTGGTCCCAGCTACTTGGGAGGCTGAGGTGAGAAGATCACCTGAGCCTGGGAAGATCACGGCTGAAGTGAGCGGAGATCATGCTACTGTGCTGCAGCCTGGGCAAGAGAGAGAGACCCTCTCTCTCAAAAAAAAATTGTTCATCAGATGGGAAATGAAAACATAAATTTTATAATGCTTATGAAATAGAATATGCAGTTCAAGTATTTTAGACTTCTAAGAAAAAATTAACACCCCATTAAAAGGGGACAAATGATAAAATTAGGAAAATTTAAAAAGTCATAAGTGATCTGTATTTTAAAATATTCTATATACATAACCAAAGATTTTGTAAACAATGAGCTTTTCATCTACTTCATGTGTACATATATATTTTTCTTGCTGTACTTGTCTAATATATTTAGAATCATGTTATAAATAGAATAGTATGCTTTCAAAATCACAAGTTAAGTGTGATGATGGCTGAGATGATTTAGAGACCCACTTCATTAATCAAAGAAGCTGCTTCTAGGAGTTCCTTTTACTTATTCTTTGTTTTTCATTTTTTTGTTTAGTCATTGAATTGTATTACTTTTTTTACATTAGTTAACATAATCATATTATTGTTCTCATTATTCTGTTGGTCTCATTGGTATTAAATATTGCTTGCTACTTCCTCATTTTTAATTATTTGAATCTATGTTTTAAAAACGAAGTTGGGGCCAGGCACAGTGGCTCATGCCTGTAATCCCAGCACTTTGGGAGGCCAAGGCGGGCAAATCAAGTGAGGTCGGGAGTTTGAGACCAGCCTGGCCAACATAGTGAAATCCCATCTCTACTAAAAATACAAAAATTAGCTGGGTGTGGTGGCACATTGTAATCCCAGCTACTCGGGAGGCTGAGGCAGGAGAATTGCTTGAACCTAGGAGACAGAGGTTACAGTGAGCCAAGATTGTGCCACTGCACTCCAGCCTGGGCAACAGAGTGAGACTGTCTGAAAAAAAAAAAAAAAAAGGAGATTGGGTAAATTTAAAATTTCCCAATGTTCTCAATAGATTTTGTTTTCAAGGTAGTGCAGGTCTTATACATAAAACTGAAAAGTGTTCAATATTTTTCTGTTATTTGGAAACATTTTGTAGAATATTGCTGTTGTTTTTTCCGTGTTGATGAAATTCATAAATGGGCCGTTTAGGTTTCTATTAGTTTTTCCTGTTCAAAGTCTATTAATATGAGAGTTAATTTATTACTGTAACAAAAATTATTCAGCTTATAGTTTTTGTGCTAATGTTAAACGTTTAGCTATTTTTGGAATAGGTCTATTTTATTTACATTTTTGTACTTGCTAGGAAAAACATGCAAAATATATTTAGTAGTTTTTAATAATATTTGGATTGCTTTAATATCATTTTGTATTTCTATTAAATCTCGTAAGGTATTTAATTAATAGTTTTAATCTTTCAAATAATCATTACTATGCTTTATTGAATATGTTTACTGTCTTTTTTACTTCTGTATTATTATTTTTTTTTCTGCCCAATTACTCTTCACTTTGTTGGAGTGGTTTGTGTTTTTTTCATAACTTTTTGGAACAGATGCTTAAATGATGGAATTTCTACTTTTCTCTAATACATATAATTAATGCTGTAAATTATTTCTAAGTACAGTGTTGGCATCATTTAAAATGTTTACTCTGTACTATTTTTATTAAGTTCAAATATTTTCTCACTTCCTTTATTTCTCTTTTGACTCAAAGGTTATTGAGAAATGCATTATGTCATTTCAAAGTATAGAGGAATATTTTTAGCTTTCTTATTTTTAAATATTAGTCCATATAACTTGCAATAAATGATTTAAATTAATTTTAATGTTTAATACCTCCTTTGTGTCCCAGAAATTATTATAGAAAATACTCTGTGTGCCCTTGAAAATAAACATACAAAAATTTAATTTATTTTTTCCTAATGTTTGCCATATAATTACTAAACTGTATTGTATGCTTTTTATATTATTCACTGAAAGAGGTGATTATTTCTGGATTTTTATATTTCTCCTTTAAGTTCATAAATTTTGCTTTTTATAGTTAGAAGCTATGTTATTAGTTGCATACAAATTTCAAATTAGTTTCTCTCTTATTTAACTCACATTTTTATCAGACCATATCCCTATTAATCCAAAATAATTTGTAAGGCTTCATCAGTATATTAACAATACAAAATACAAGTTTGCTTTTTATTAGTGTTTCTATTCCAGTCTCTTCATTTTAAATTTTGTGTATCCACCTATTTAATTTGTTCATTGAAATATAAAGTTATTTTAAATTAATCCTTGGTTTATATATTTCTATTACAGTGTTTAGTCTATATAACTGTATCTCTATATACCCCTATACCTATGCATATATAATGTATTTTGTACATATGTACACATCACATATTTAATGTACAATAAGAAAATATAGAGATATATTCTCTATTATTTTCTTTTCTCCAGCTTTCTTGTATTATTTTTAAATGTTATTTTATACTCCTCACCATTAACTTGTTAATTAAATATTATTTTACTACTATATGTGTTTACCCAAGATATTTCAATAGACTTTGCTGATTTATTAAAATATTATATAAAATGGTACTTCACTTTATGAACAAGGTATAGATTAATTAACATATTGCCAATATATGTTGCTATTTTATGTATTAATTTCCTGTATGATTTGGCCTCTCAATATGGCATCTTTCTATACAGTCAGTTATCAGTAAGATATTCTACCATGTTTACCACTCTCCTCATTTTACCTTTTCTTATAATTTCTTCCCGGATCATAAGCCTTCTAAGTGGAATCATTTCTTTAGTTTGAAGAATTGCTTATAACTACTGTTGAATACTTTCTCGCTGTTTAATTTTTTTTCTTGAAAAGTATTCTTTTTTGAAATACATTGCAACTGGATATTGAGTCTATATTAGCAGTTACTTCCTTAGAAGATTTTCATATGACATGGCATTTTTTGTTGGCTTCCATTTCTCCCATTGACAAGTTAGCTGCTATTTTAATTTTTATTTCTTTGCACATAATGACTCCTTTTTGCTGTGGCTGCTTTAAAAATCCATATCTCTATTTGAGTTTAAAAGGTATGATACAATTTTGTGTGTGTGTGTATGTGTGTGTGTTTTAATGCTGCTAGATTTTATAGTGGTTCTTTAAATACTTATCTAATATGTTTCATTCATTTTGAAATGTTCTTATTTGTTATCTTTTCAAATTTACTCCTGCCTACATTCTGCCTTCTCCTTTGGGAACTCTAATTGCATTAATATTAGATATTTTAAACATTTTATATTTCTTAGTTCTTTATCCAAATGTTTCATCATTTCTTCTTTCCAAACTTCAGTGGAGATATTTTCCTTTGACTTCTCATATAGTTTACTAACTTCCTCTCTAGTTGGGTTTAATCTACTCTGAAAACCACTCATAAAACTCTTAATTTCAGATTTTAGAGTTTTGTAATTTATATTGGAATTTTTTAAGTGGCCATTTCACCCAATTTTCTTTAAGAGAAATACAATTTCTGAAATATTTAGATTGCATTGAAATTAGATTTTCTTTTTTTTTTTTTTTTACAATTCATGTTATATTTATTTCCTGTGAGTACCTTTCTTTGCATTGTCTATTTTTGTTATTGATTTTTGGAAACAAATTGTTTTTCCTTGTGCCTTGTTTTTTTTCTTATTATGTTCAAGAGATTGTGTTCTCTTTGTGAATGTAGTTTTCTGAAGATTTACATATATTAGTTTTTACTTATTTGTCATTATTTTCTGGCTGTTCTTAACAGGATGTTTAACTATATAAAGCAGGATATCTCTCAGATATGTAGGTTTTTAAATGTTTAAATAACTATGTAATTATCATTGCTTTGAGATACTTTAGTATTTGAAGCAGTATAATATAAAATTCAGAATGCCATTGTGCAAATAGTGTTCTGTATTACTAAGTATTAATTAGTGAGTTGCAGTGAAGAGAACATTTGAAAATATTGGGGCAAGTAAACTGAAATGAACTTACTTTGTTATTTACTTTCTGTGAGCTATTAATATAGAAATGAGTTTCTGAATCTCCAAGAAAGGGATAAGTTATCAGACATTGTTAACTTATTTGCTAACAAAACTTTATACTAACAGAAAAATCTTACCGGATGAAATTCTATGCCATACTCTTTGAGTATTAGACTTAGATGAACTTGAGATAACTTCCATCACTTCCATTATGTGAATTGAAATAATTAAATTTAAGATCAAATAAAGGGTCTTGTTAGCAACTGTCTTACAGTGTATGAACAGTGTTTCAAAGGAAGATACTGACCATCTGTTCTCTTGGTCCGCTGAGAATAAAACAAAAGCATGTGAAACTTATGTTTGAGATAGGGAGATTCAGGCTAGATGTAAGAAACAACTTACTGACATTAAGGGTTGTTCAAACACAAAAAATTCACTACCAAGGGAATGTATATATATTTTTTCTCTGAACATCAGTAAGAATAAGGCAGACAACCATCTGTCGTAGTGGCTCAGTTTGTAGTCCTACCTGAAAGCACAGCACTGGATTATAAAGACTCTGGAGATAACTTCCATTTTATAAAGATGTATACAACTTGGAAATGACAGAGATTAAAAACTATACTTTAAAAGGATATACTCTAATAAGAGCCCTGGCACCAAAAAGAAATAAAAATAAATTTTTAATGAAGTTTTAATTAAGATTTATGTTAATAGATTTAAAATAAAAAAGGTAAATTTCTCTCTTTTATTCTATAGACTATGTTTTAATCCCTTCGTATTGTCTGTTTTTAGCTTTTTTATATTCAGTCTCCTTTGTTTTACTTCTTTATTCATTTTATTCTAAATAAGCTTCATTAACATATAATTCACATGCAGAAAATGCGTATATTTTAAGCCTATCATTCAAAGATTTTCAGAAACAAGAAACACATGTAACTAGTACCTAAAACATAGCAAACATTTTGTGAAGAAACCCTGGGAAGTTTTTTTTTTTCTCACACAGTCTTATTAACCACTAACCTCCAGGTAGCTAACAATCTGATTTAGATCACTGTATCTTTGTTTGACTATCCATTAATCTATTGATGGGAATGTAGGTTATTTTCTGTTCTTGTCTATCATAAGTAAATCAATTTTAAATATATTTATTGTAGAAAAAACTTTGCACATATTTTATCTTGACTTAATCTGATGTCTAGGAGTGGAATTGCCAGTGAATTCAGTTTGCTAGTGTTTTTTTTTTAGAATTTTTGCACCTATGTTCATCAAGGATATTGATTTGTAGTTTTTTGTGTGTTTTTTTTTTTTAGTTATGTCCTTGTCTGGTTTTGGCATCTGGGTAATTCTGGCCTCATATAATAAGTTAGGAAGAATTATCTCACTTCCAATATTTTGGAATAGTCTGAAGTAATTGGTGTTAGCTCTTCTTTAAAGTCTGGTAGAATTTAGCACTAACGCCATTCAGTACTGGGCTTTTATGTTGTTGTTGTTCTTTTTATTACTGATTAAATCTTGTTACTGGTTATTGGTCTGTTTGGATTTTTTTTATTTTTTCTTTGTTCGATTTTAGTAGGTTGTATGTGTCCAGGAATTTGTCCATTTCTTTTGTTTTCCAATTTTGGAGCATATAGTTGTCTATAGCTATTCTCCTGTAGCAAGAATGGTAGGCTTCTGTGGTAGGATTGTGAACTGCTGAAGATCTCCAGTTTACCTGTTTCCCATAAGCAGAGTCCCTCTTAATTCAGAGCCGATCTTAGCCAGGTCCTTTGTTTCCCTCTCTATGCTGTAATACAGAGTCTGTATGCCTCAGACGGTCTCTATCAATTCCTTGCTGAATTTGGGTGTTCTCCCCTAGATATTTTATTTGATGTGTGGCTATCTATTTGTGGTTTTGGTCTTCCTTTGTGGTGGAGTCAATAGTTGGGTAAGTTCCCAGTCCTTAACATTCTTGCTCTAACTGTAGCAATTTCCATGAGAGATTGAGGGTGTGGGTGAATAGGGGTGAAGGTGGATAATAGATGTATATCAATAATAGATTCAGTAGAAGAGCCATACCAATGAAGGTTTGTAGAAGCCTGAAGGGACACACTCATTGCCAGGCCTGGGTAAAGGTATTGGTTTTGGCACCCTCCGACCCCAAACTAGAGCAATTGTTGTTTCCTCTCTATCTTGGCGTCAAAGATTGTGAGGATAATTCATTGTGAAGATAAAATAACCAAGTCTCTAGGATATCTCCTGACTCTTGGGCAAAGCAATTTCAAAAGGTGCCATACTCATCTCATTAAACGCACAAGTCTCAGTGACTTTCTGTGTCACGGGCTGCCATTAGTATGAGGGACCTGCAAAAGCCAACAGTAGTCATTGGGAGCAACTCAACTCACAAGATCTTTAACAATTTTGGGTTTTGTTGCTGGAACCATGACCAGTAGGTAGAGTATTGCTTCCCTAGCTTTCTTAGGACTTGCTTGATGTCTAATTTGACACAGTAGACAAACTCGGCTGAGGAGTCAGGGGCTAAAGAGAAGGATCAATGGTCCTCATCAAAACTGAGCAGCTATGTAAAGAGTCTCTTAACATTCTCCAGGAGTGTCCCATTATGTTCACTAGCACTTCTCAAGGCCCATTAGCAGGGTTAATGAAGTGCATTGTGGGGCCCTCAGACTCTTGAAAATGATTCTCTAACACATCCCAGAGAATGCTCCTTGAATTCAGGTAGCACCTCTCAAAAGTGTCCTGTGTCATCGTCAGGTTTTTTGCTTCTCCAGAAAATTATTGTGCTGAATTTACCCAGCCTGCTCACTGTGCAAATTTGTTAGAGTGCTGCCGTGTGTGAAGGTTATTTATTAGGACAAGCCAACTGAAAGTAACTGTGAAGTCTTTATTTACTTCCTGTAATAGTGTAAACAAAGATCCAAAAAAAAGTGACAACCCTTCCAATGTTCCATTTTCCCCATGGAATGGCACAGATCAAGGGTAAGATAGGTCCAAGAAGCTGGTGCAGGGAGTACGAATTTTCTCACTGTTGAGGGAGGCAAACAGTTTCTGCCGTTTTATGGAGGGAGATCTATAGTTTCTACCATTTTATGGAGGGAGTGATGGAAAGATGTGGCGGAAGGGTACAACTAGGAAGATGAAAGCATTGAATCAGGTAAAGCAAGTGTCTTCAAGGCTCATGAAGAGAAGGTCTTGGAATAAAAGGTGCCTAGCCTATAAATACAGGTGGGCACATAAGCATGGCTGGGTCAGAAAGGAGTGTTGGGACTGAGTTTTTGTCTGCAAATCCTTCCAGAAACTGCATTGCACTGCCTGTTGGAATCATACAATGTAGATTTTTCACAAGATTTTTAGTTGATTCATTGGGACTTTAAAAATAGACAATCATGTAATCTATTAAACAAAATTTTATTTCTTCCTTTTGAATGTGTATACCTTTTTAAAAATGTGTACACCTTTTATTACATTGTCTCATTGCATTAGCTAAGACTTCCAGTATGATGTTAAATGAGAGTGTAGAGAAGAGACATCTTTGCCTTGAACTTACAAAGAAAGCATCAAATTTTTCACCATTAAATTTGGCATCTGTAATTACTTTTGGGAAATTCTCATCTATTATACTTCTCATCCATTATTTGTTTGTAATAGGAACATGAAAACTGGATATGTGATTTGGTAAATAAATTGAGGTAAGTAAGTCCTTTGAGTTCTTATTAGTGTTTGCTGGAAACTAGGCTGTGTTTCAGAGGCTTTATCTTCCTCTATGTACTCTTTTTTAAATTTTTATTTTATTTTTTTCATTTTAATAGGTTTATGGGGAATAGGTGGTGTTGGTTACATGAATAAGTTCTTTAGTGGTGATTTCTGAGATTTTGGTGCAACCATCACCCAAGCAGCTTACACTGTACTCAAAGTGAACTCTTTTGTCCCTCACCATCCCCACCTTTTTCCCTAAGTCCCCAAAGTCCAATGTACCATTGTTATGCCTTTGTGTCCTCATAACTTAGCTCCCACATATGAGTGAGAACAAACCATGTTTGGCTTTCCATTCCTGAGTTACTTTACTCAGAATAATTTTCTTCCGGGTTGCTGCAAATGCCATTATTTTGTTCCTTTTTATGACTGAGTAGGAGTCCATTGAATATATATACACCACATTTTCATGATCCACTTGTTGATTGGTGGGCATTTAGGCTGGTTCTATATTTTTGCAATTGCAAATTGTGCTACTATAAACATGCGTGTGCAAGTATCTTTTTTATATAATCACTTCTTTTCCTCTGGATAGATACCTCGTAGTGGGATTGCTGGATCAAATGGTAGATCTACTTTTAGTTCTTTAAGGAATTTCCACTGTTTTTCATAGTGGTTGTACTAGATAACATTCCACCAGTAGTGTAGAATTTTTCCCTTTTCACTGCATCCATGTCAATATCTATTATTTTTTGATTTTTCAATTATAGCAATTGTATTAGTCTGTTTTCACACTGCTGATAAAGTCATACCCAAGACTGGGCAATTTACAAAGGAAAGAGGATAGAATTCACTGTTAATGGAGAACTCACAGTTCCATCTGACTGGGGAAGCCTCCTAATAATAGTGGAAGGCAAGGAGGGGCAAGTCACATCTAAGGTGGATGGCAGCAGGCAAAAAAAGAGATGTGCAGAAAAATTCTCAGTTTTAAAACCATCAGATCTGGTGAGACTTATTCACTATCATGAGAACAGCATGGGAAAGACTTGCCCCCATGATTCAATTACCCACCACTGGGTCCCTACCACAGCTCATGGGAATTCAAGATGAGATTTGGGTGGGGATACAGACAAACCATATTAGCCATTGTTGCAGGAATTAGGTGGTACCAAATTGTGGTTTTAATTTGAATTTCCTGAAAATGCATGATGTTCAGCATTTTTCTACTTGCTTGTTGGCCATTTGTATATCTTCCATTGAGAATTGTCTATTCATGTCCTTAGTCCACTTTTTGATGGGATCGTTTGTTTCTTTCTTGTTGATTTGTTTGAGTTCTTTGTAGATTCTGGATATTAGTTCTTTGTTGGATTATAGATTGCAAGGATTTTCTTCATCTCTGTGGATGCTCTGTTAACTCTGCTGATTATTTATGTTGCCGGGCAGAAGCTTTTTAGTTTAACTAAGTTCCATCTATTTATCTTTGTTTTTGTTGCATTTGCTTTGGGTTCTTGATCATGAAATCTTTGCTCAGCCAGTGTCTAGAAGGATTTTTTTCCGATGTTATCTTCTAGAATCATTATGGTTTCAGGTATTGGATTTAACTCTTTGATCTACCTTGAGTTGATTTTTGTTAGGGTAAAAGGTGAGGACCAGTATCATTCTTCTACATGTGTCTTGCCAATTATCCCAGCCCAATTTACTGAATAGGGTATGCTTTGCCCACTTTATGTTTTTGTTTGCTGTGTCAAAAATCAGTTGGCTGTAAGTATTTGGCTTTATTTCTAGTTTCTCTATTCTGTTCCATTGATCTATGTGCCTACTTTAATACCAGTACCATGCTGTTTTGGTGACTGTGGACTTTTAATAATAAGTGCTGGTTTTCACTTATTCTTGCTTTGGCTATGTGGATTATTTCTTGGTTGCATATGAATTTTAGGATGTTTTTCTAGTTCTGTAAAGAATGATGTTGGCATTTTGATGGGGATTGCATTCAATTTGTAGATTGCTTTTCACTATATGGTCATTTTCACAATATTGATTTTACCCATCCATGAGCATGGCATGTGTTTCCATTTATTTGTGTTGTCTATGATTTCTTTCAGCAGTGTCTTGTAGATTTTCTTGCAGAGGTTTTTCACATTCTTAGTTAGGTATAATTCTAAGTATTTAATTTTTTGGCCACTATTGTGAAAGAGGTTGAGTTCTTGCTTTGATTCTCAGCTTGGTCACTGTTGTTGTATAAGAGAGCTACTAGTTTGTATACATTAATTTTGTATATTGGAACTTTGCTGAATTCATTTAACAGTTTTAGGAGCTGAACTTTTTGGGTTGCTTTGTAGGGTTTTCTAGATATACAATCATATCATCAACAAACAGCAATGGTATGGCCTCCTCTTTACTGATTTAGATACCCTTTATTTCTTTCTCTTGTTTGATTACTCTGGCTAGGACTTACAGTACTATGTTGAATAAAAGTGGTGAAAATGGGCATCCTTGTCTTGTTCCAGATTTCAGGGGGAATGTTTTCAACTTTTCCCTGTTCAGTATGATTTTGTCTGTGGATTTGTCATAGATGGATTTTATTACTTTAAGGTATGTCCCTTCTATGCCAATTTTGCTGAGGGTTTTAATCATAAAGGGATGATAGATTTCATCAAATGCTTTTTCTTCATCTATTGAGACGATCTGTGATTTCTGTTTTTCATTTTGTTTATGCATTTTATCACATTTATTGACTTATATATGTTAAACCATCTCTGTATCCCTGGTATGCAACCCATTTGATCCTGGTTGATTATGTTTTTGATATGCTGTTGAATTTGGTTCACTATTAGTTTATTGAGGATTTTTGCATTTTGTTCATAAGGGATATCAGTCTGTGGTTTTCTTTTTCTGTTATGTCTTTTCCTGATTTTGGTATTAGGATGATATTAGCTTCATAGAATGATTTAAGGAGGATTCCCTCTTTTTCTATCATATAGAATAGTGTCAATAGGATTAGAGCCAATTTCCCTTTGAATGTTTAATAGAATTCAGTGTTTTCTGCTGGATTACATTTCTATATAACTGGGCCTCACATAGAAAAGAAGCAGTAAACACTTCCATAAATAATGTGAACCCCAAATCACTTCTTCACAATATTCAATTCTATATTTGAATTTACAGCTAGCTATTTTCTTATACATGAATTCTTAAAATCATTTAGCCAAATGTCTAGATCCTTTACTAAGCTTACTGAATATTTTTATCAAGATAGATATAATTACTTGTTTAAGAAAAAAAAAATCTATACCCTGTGAGGAAGGTAAGGAGAAGTATAATCTTCCTCCATAAATATAGATTATTATTGTTCCTAGGGTTCATGAGAGAATCATTTCTACTCATAAACATCTGCTCTTATAATGCATTCATGAAAAAAAATTGTAATAGCTAAGATGTTTAAATTATGAAATCTCATATGTAATTCAACCAATAAAACATTACATATCTTTGGTTTAGCTATTTCTTTTTTTTTTTTTCTTGTTCTGGATGTTTAAAAGGGCCATGATTTAAAATATCCGGATTTATTTTGTACTTCATTAGAATAATCATGTAAACTTTAAGAGTAAACTTTAAGAGTAAACTTTAAGAGTAAAAAGAGATTATAATATGTAAACTTTAAGAGTAAAAAGTGAATGTAATAAAATACAGAACACATTTATATTTTACATTATTCAAGTTAGGGAGATTTAGTAGCTTATATCATATTCTCTCACGAATGCATATTTGCAGTATATGAAGTTTTTAATTGTTTAGGGAGACCAAATAAGGGATAAGCTAACAGTTTTAAATGGGTATAAAATGCTATGTAGATATCAACTTTAAAAATGAATCTTTGATGTGTGTCTTCTTTTCGTTTTTGCAATTAATTTTAGCTTTTGAAGCCATTTGGAATTCAATTTAAGCCCACAGAGTATAAAATTATGCATTAACTTGAAGATAGACCCATATTTAGCAAAAACAAGGTTGGAAGATCAACAGGATTTGAGACAAGTGTTAATTTCAAATGTATAAACTCAACTTTACCAGGGCTTTTAAAACAACTAGCACATTTGTCCCTAATCAAAGGCTTTAATTTAATCATCAGAGACTGTAAGATGCTTTTTAATTCTGCCTCTCATATGGGGCCGACTAGCATTTATTGTCACACAGTTTTAGCAAATACCCACAGATGAATCTAAAATTGAAATCCGAAGACTCTGAGGTTTTATATAAAATTTACCTCTTTGAAGTGAATTGCATTAGGAGCTGGGAAAAAGAAGTTAAAACAGAAGTTTTATACCTGGCATTTTTCTGCAATAAGAGGGAAGGGAGTTTCCAATGTGAAAATCCTCTATGTGCACCCAGTGTTAATATGATGCTCTAGATGCATATTCAAAGTGAGCAATATCTTGCACAGATTAGTGACAAAGTGAAGTAAACCTAGATCCCTTATCCTTACATTTGTTTCCAATAGTGATCTTCCCTGCTACATTCTAACACACAAATTCTCATAGGCTGTAAAGTAGCACAAAGACATCTTTCCATGTCAATCTATCTGGTTAGTTTCATTATTGAATTAGATTGTCATATCTTTTATCTATCTATCCAATGATTAGACAATTAATTATTTATTAGGCTGTCCAATTATTAGACAATTAATTAAATTTGCAGTTGTAATCTTGGAACCAATTTTACTCTCATCATATTGATTAGACTAAAGTCTTCAGTTATATCAAAATATTGGAGAGTAGAATGCTAGTCAAAACTGTTTTATAAACATTCTTATTAATCATCAAATCATTTATATGAATATGTATTATATTTCCTATTATAAGGAAGGATATTTTTTCAACATGAGGCAGCTTCAAATGGTTGGCAATCAATGCTCTTGATTGCTGATGCACCGAATTTCTGTAAATGCAATCATTAGTGCTCCCATGAACTCTTACTGGTTTCCTCATCTTCTAACTCTACTGACATTTCACTTGCTTTCCTATAAATTTTAGAATTGTTGAAGATACTTCAGAAACACCTTGAATCCAGCAGTGTTTTCAAGTGGGACAATGCTTTTATCATATAAATGTATTTTAGAATTCTCCTTAAGGAACAAAGGTTATTACCACACACCCACAAAACAATGTTTTGCATGAAATATAATATCTAATACATTTCAACAGGACTTGTATCTTGATTGATACAGAGATACCTTAGAATAGCATCACAAAAGGAAACCTCCAGGAACATGCTTCACTTAGCAGCTACAGTTTCAATTTCCTTTTCAACTATTTACATTTGTGAATCTTGTAGAAAACAATAACTCTGCTCACATTTACAATGAGCTCTTTTATTCATTAGTTACATTGGGTGAACAATGTTTTATGATTTGCTCAGCCACTTGCATTTCCCGAATAAATGGAAAACAGTACAAATGAACAAACAGATAAAGAAAATGTAAATAGCACTAGAAAAAGTCAAATATTAAAGAATAAGCATGGATAAATAACATGAAAAATTCTTTAGGCTGCTCAATGCATTTACCTGGGGATGCTAGTAAATAGTTAACATATAACTCAATCACTTTTCTGTTTTTAATGAGAAAAACATATTTTGAAAAGTAGGATTATGCTTTGATTTTTTGCCTTTAGTTTTATATAATTATGTCTTGGGGGACTTTTATTATTTGTGATATAAAAATATACATCTTTTTAATCTTAATGTTTTATTTTATCATTTTATTTACTTGATGCTTATAAAATTTTTCCTCTTATTAATCAAAAATTGCTGTTTATTATATTGATTCTTTTTTAGACAATATTATTTCACAGAAATATTTGATTATTCTTAGATTTATTCTAAATTATAATTTTTTACATTATTTTAGAAAACATATGTATCATATTTAATATAGGCCAGTGGAACTAATTATATATATC
Organism: Theropithecus gelada; assembly: GCF_003255815.1. Taxonomy (NCBI): domain Eukaryota; kingdom Metazoa; phylum Chordata; class Mammalia; order Primates; family Cercopithecidae; genus Theropithecus; species Theropithecus gelada. The sequence continues at coordinate 131,802,254 of NC_037672.1, read as the reverse complement.
TATAGCAAAATATTAACTCTAGAACTCAGTTTTGAAAGTCAAAAGCATTAATTGAGAACATACTGTATCACTGAAATAAGCAGTAAGGCCTAGACCATGAATGACAAATACGACAAATTCAATAAAAATAATACTAAGCAGTATATTGCATGAACTGTAAGAATGAAATATTAAGTAAAATTCCATTGTCATTTTATATATTATTTGATAAGTATGCTTTCCAATGTATCTGAATAAATATTACCTATAGTATTTCCATTCTCTGTTTAACTAAGGTGAAGTATAAATGTGACTTACTGGGTTCTCGTTAGGGAGCCCAGAAGCACTGTGCCCAGATTCTTAATAGATTTACTTTAGTTAAGACCCTTTTGAAAAAGAGAACCTTAAATATAATTTTCTATATAATACATTGTTTTTGAATTTCTGGTTTATAAGTTGAGTTGCCTAGTTTTGTTTATCTAGTCATTTTCTACCTTATCTTCAGTTACCTTTTGAATACCTTTTGTTTTATTAGAGATGTTTCTTATTTTCAAGCCACATATTTTCTTTTAACACACACTGCAATAAAACTGACTAAAGAATTCCAAAGAGTTAATGTTGTTCAAAAAATATTCTGAAGGCTTTCTTGGTATATTTATATCCTCTGAGAATTAACATAAAATAGTCTCAAACTTGCAATATAAACTGCTAAAAATAAAAATGGAATGTACAATGTATAATGATGTAAGTTCCAGCATGTATTATTAGTTTGATTTACTACTAAACCTCATCCTTTCTGCTCTTATTAATATTGTGTGTAATATCCACTACAGCCATTTAATACAAGAGGAAACTTTAAATTCATGAATTTCAAATTACAACTCATTTAAATCTCAGAATTACAAAGGAATGAGCCATAAGCCCAAGTCTTTCTAACTGGCCCACGAATAGCATTATCTTCCTTAATGGTCAGTACACATAAGGTATGGAAATTTAATTATTCCCTTGAGTTCTCTACAGTTCAGGCATCCAGATGATAGCCTATAAAATAGACCATATTTGCTCTTTGCCGCAGATCTTTCCTCACTGTGATAGAGTTGGCCAAGAGTGACTATAGTGATATTCTTTTTCACATCCAGATATTGTACAGTAAGTTTGCATACAAAAATATATATAATGTGTCCTATCATAATTTCAAAAGACTTAAAATCCAGCACACCCTGATAAAAATAAAAATAGATGAAATGCAAAAGGTGCTTTAGGAAGCTAATCATTTATTCTAGTTGAGAATTACCCAAAGAATTTGCATAGCAAGCACAGAATGTTGTGAAAATTAAGTCAGTTTTATAGGCTACATAATTATTATTAGTGTGCTATTATAGAGGACATTTCAGTACTTACTCAGTTGATTCTGTTATTGTCTGTTCCCACTGATACTGCAGCCATCTATGAAAGAGACTAAATCACTCAATATGGCTCTAGTCCTGCCACAGAAAATACTTGCTGCCCAGCAACACCCTTTCACAGAGGAGCTGGAAGAATTCTAAATGAGAAAGTTTTTTGTTTTTATTTGGCAGCATTTGCATTTGGCATAAAATAGGTGAATACCTGACAGTGGCTGATGCCTTGACAACCAGTCTTATAAATATCACACAGAACAACCTCTCTGGACAGAAAAAGGACATGTTAATTAGCACCTCTGTGGAAAACTGTATGGAGATTTCTTGATTTCTCAAATAACTAAAAATAGAACTACCATTTAATCTAGTAATTCAACTGTTGGGTATCCACCCAAAGGAAAAGAAATCAATATACAAAAAAGCCCACCTGCACTTGTTTGTTTATCTCAGCACTATTCATAACAAAGTCATGAAATCAACCTAAATATCTATCAATGGATAATTGGATAAAGAAAATGGAATACACACACACACACACACACACACACACACATGCATGTGTGTGTATATATATTATTCTTAGATATATATGTGTGTGTGTGTGTATATGTATTATTCTTAGATATATATGTGTGTATATGTGTGTGTGTGTATATATATATTTAATACTATGCAGCCATAAAGAATAATAAAATAGTAGCTATTGCAGCACCATGGATGGAGCTGGAGGCCACTATCCTAAGTGAAATAACTCAGAAACAAAAAGTCAAATGCTACATGTTCTCTCTCATAAGTAGAACCTAAACAATGAGTCCAGATGGACATACAGAGTGGAATAACACACGAGAGCCTCCAAAACCTGTGAGGGTGGGAGGAGAGAAGATTGAAAAATTACGTATTGGGTACAAGGGTTATTATTCCCATGATGGATACACTGGAAAACCAGACTCCACCACTAAGCAATATAGCCATGTAACAAAGCTCCACTTACTCCCATTTTTTTTTTTTTTTTTTTTTTAAAGTGTGGAGAAATGCTGTCAATACAAACTCACCCCACGGGAGACCAGGCCCAAAACTTTAATTATCATGTGGAAATATTGTTGTTTAGATATCCGGGTATAACAATACACAAATATTGCTTCCACTTAAATTTTGTTTAACTGACAGAATATTTTAGTTGAAGTTAAATGAAATCGCATTAAAGAAAACATTATATATTAACTAATCGTCTTTACCAATATTACAACCAGAAAACTACTAATAATATTTGATGAAATTCTGTTTTTAATACTGAAATTTTCATTACCACAGAAATGAATAAAATTTTGCCAAGTATAATTTCACGAACTGCTTCTTTTTGGGTCCTTTAGAGTCTCTCTCTCTCTCTCTCTCTTTCTCTCTCTCTCTCTCACATTCCCTTGATCCTTAATCATCTTCTTTTCCTTTTACTAAATTAAAACAAACAAACAAATAAAAATACCCACTAAACAAAAAAAAAAATTTTTTTTACAAAATAATTTATACTTATTTTTGTGAAACCGGAATGTTTGCAAAAGCAAAACAATGAAGAAAAACTAAAGAAAAAAAAAGAGATATATATATATACACACACACACACACACATGCATATATATATATTTATATATATGCAGGTATATATATACACATATACAAATATATATGTGTATATATACATATATACACACACACACATGCACACACACACACACACATATATATATGTGACCCTTGAACAACATAAGTTTCAACTGTGTGAGTTCACTTATAATTTTTTTTTTCCCCCCAACAAATAACAGCCCACTCTATACTGGATGTTCCTCCTCCGCAAACAGAGGCGGATAGAAAATACAGTACTCATCGGCTTTTCATTCTGCAAATATAGAGGACTGACTTTTCCTTAAGTGGGTTCTGCAAGGCTGACTTCAGAGTGGGCTTGATTATGTACAGATTTTGGTAATCTGGTGGGGTCCTGGAACCAATACTTCTCAAATACAGGCATATCACTGTGTGTGTGTGTGTGTGTGTGTTTGTGTGTGTGGGTGTGTGACCATGTGTATATCAGTATGCAGAGATAAGAATTATCAAGTTGTGAATACCTTATAAACTTAAAATTATGCCGATTTGTAAATCTCTTATGTAACTCATTAGTGCACATTTTTTGTTCCTTGCATTTGCAGAGATACTTTGTTCTGTACTTTTGCAGAGATAGCATTTTGGAAATACTATGATGTTTAGTCGCTTTCATTATTTATTATAGATGACAATATAGTTATTGACATTCTGTTATAGATGGCAATATAGTTATTGCCATCTATAATAGAAAATAATCAAACTTGGACAATCTGTTGGGTGCAATGTAAAATATTTGGGTGATGGGTATACTAAAAGCCCAGACTTCACCACTGTGTGATACATCCATTTAACAAAAATGCATTTGTACTTTTTAATCTATAAAAATGGCTTTAAAAAAGAAAGCACAAGAAAATGTTCTGGGTGTTAACTTTATCCCATTACTGTTTTACATGGGTTACAGGGCTACAATATTTTCCAAAACATGTTATCTTCTACATTTGATATTATTACATATTTCTGTTGTTAAATAAAGCCTCATTTAAAAAAAAATCATAGAGCATAAGACAGTGAACTGGCTTTTAGTTACACTTTAAAAATACTCACTGCCACTGCTTTTCTAACTCGATATTCTCCATCTGTGTAATCAGTCCTTTACACTGGTTCCCGTCTCTGTACTGAAATGGCATGGTTCAATGAGTTTATAGTCAACTTCACCTGTTGGCAGGAAAATAATAAATTTAGGCTGAGTGTAGCCTGAAAAAAAGTTCCCAGCCATGCTGACGCCATTGATTTGGTGATACTTCATATGTCACATTACACATTATCAAACATCCCTGCTGGCTATAGCAGCCCATGACTCTGCCACTCAAGAATTCGTCATGTGATGTGTAAAAACATCATGAATTATTTGCAGTAATTTTGTCCTATCTGTGCTTCTGCCATTGCTATCCCAAATGATTAATGTTGCTTCGATTGAAGGTGTGGTCTGAAACTTCAGTCCAGGATTGCCATTTGAGTCTTAGGAAAAAAAAAAATGTGTTTTTTTATGTTTTAAATATTATGTTATCCAAATGCTTAGGTAATGTTTAACCAAGTTAATTAGATTTTGGAGAATATTAGAATAAACTGGATATTGGTGGTTCATAGACAATAGATACCATGAATAGAAAATCACCAGTGTTAAAAATGTAAATTATGAGAGAGTTGTATATTTTTCTGATTTTGAGTATCACCTAAGTTGCAAAATTGACAATACTTGAATGATACTGTGTTTTTATGATGATATAAATTCTGCCAGCTACTTTTTATTATTAATTTTAGAGCACAACTGAAGTTTTCAAGTTGAAAACGTAACTCACTGAGCCATAGGGCTCTGGGAACTTGTTGGTCATAAGAAAGAGCATGGATAGTGTATGGATGAATTCAAAAGAGAGGAATCATACATATTCTGTGCAGCACTGTGGACCACTTTGTTTGTTCACCAAAGAGACTATTCAAGTCTGTGATTTCTGTCATGGGTAGCAACTACCCAGGGCCAGTGTCACAGGCAGTAAAGGAATTTACCAAGACAGTTGTAGGTAAAGAAAGACATATTTATTAAAGAAAGTATGAAAATGCATTGCAAGATTGCAATGGGGAGCACAGCAGAGAAGGGGATGTCTACAAAGGGAGAAGGGCTGGAGGGGAGTTTACAGGGTTGTTTGGGTGACAGCTACGTGCAGAATGAGGTTTTGCTGCTGGGACCATGCATGGAAGGATGTCATTGTGCCCACGGGTTGTTTGTGATGAGTCATCCTTCAGAACAGTTGTTCATTGTTCTACTCACCTGGGGTCCTCCCCATCCTGGGACCTTTCCTTGTTGTTGCTTACTTATCCTATCAGGACTCCAAAACTTCCTTTTCATTTCCACCACTACTGTGCTGTGTACATTCTTATGCTTTCAGTTCTGGTCTTCTGGAATATGTTATTAAAGTATGTTCTTGCCCTCAAAGTCTCTATTACTTACTTATTCTAACTAAAGCCATTCTACATACAATAATAAAAATTATTCTGCTAAAGCAGACTTCAATCTGTTTTCTAGTTCAGAATAGAGGCCCCAGAAGTTTACAAGAGTTTGGATTCCTCGTGAAAATGATGACTTTTTATCATCTGTTAATTTGCTATCTGTGAAGCATTATCTCAACTATTCCCTTCATCAAACGTCCCTCACACTGGTAAATCTGCCTTTCCCTGCATAGTACATGCATTTTCGCAACACTTTTAGGAAACTCTGTTTTTTACTTTTTTTATTTTATTTTTCCTATTCATCAACTGCTCAACAACAAATGTGTCCTATTCTTTAGACTATAACTTAATTTTCTCAACGTGAAATAATCTCATTCTCATTTTAATAGCATCATGCACGTTCATCTTTGAATCTTCAGAATCTATTGTTATACTCTGAACCTCTTTGCTCAATTAATTTTTGTTGACTTGGAAATGAATGTGTATTTTACCATAATAATAATTTTATTAATCCTATGCATTTTCAGATATAAAGATATGTTTCATAAGATTCTGTATTAAAAGTTATATTTTTACTGCCATTTTGTAATGTAGTTTATTTGCAAGCTAAAAATAAGTATTTCCAAAGACAAAAGACAGCCAATTCTGAGTGTATGATATAATAAAATATATGAAGTGGTATAAAGCTTTTAAGGTATAAAATTTAATACTTTAATAAAACGTTATTATAGTATTCATTTTAAGTAAAGTAATTTAAAATATATTTTCTAAGTTTTTTCTTCATTGTTTTAAAAATAGATGCCAAATATGTGTTAGCTTTTTTTTATAGCTCACTGTTTTATTCTCTACTTTTTCTGGGTGTCAGGATGTCTATCAGCTTGCTTGTTAAGATTCACCACATGACTAACTTTCCTTATCTAATACACAGTCTGCATATGGTGATGATATTTGTGGGAAATGCCTGAAAGATATTCCACCTCGCCCTCCCACCCTTATGTTACTGCGTCCTTCAAATAACATGATAGCCAGAGCTGAAGAACAATGCAACAGATGCTCCCCCTCAGAAACTAACTAAAAGGAAAGGATTCTAAAATACTGTCGGCGATATAATCTCAATTTATGTTCAAACTAATCACAATTTATGTCCAAAATAATCATCATGCTAATTCATAATTACCTCATAGGAAAATGGTGCAAATAGAGAAACAATAAGCAATTTCTCATTTTAGATGGAGATCCATGCATTTTTCAGTCCCAGGACTTAGGTTGGAATTGTGATAGCTGGCAGTATAATGCAAAATTCAAGGCAGAGAGAATAGGAGCAAAATTTAGAGCACTGCCTCAAAAGATGATGCTGAAAACTAATATACTTGGAAGAAAGTGAAATGGAAATACTATGATCAAAAGCACACATTTTAAGCAGAAACATGGAATAAGTTACTTAAGGTAAGTAATATATATTAGAATATTATTTTATTCATTCCATCTTTAGTTTATTCACTTAACAAACATTTACTGATTATTATATTCTAAGCACCATGCCAGTTGCCAGCATAACTAATGCAAAAGAGATGTGTCATTACCTCTTTCAATCTCATAGTTTAATGTAAAATATAAATGTAATAAAAATACAGGAAATTTTGGTGCAAAATGTAAATATTGAAAATATTTGCCTACAGATGAGTAAGAGAGGAATCAGTGGACAGATTCAAGAAATATGCAGCACTTACTTGTCTCTTGAATGATAGATAGGAGCTTGCCAACCGGATAAGGGAAGATGAACATTTCAGACAAAACATACTGCACATTCTTAATGTTATCACAGTTAGAATGTAGAAAACTGCATATATAATTTGTTCATATGTGCAAAAATGTGCTACATTTGTATCACCATCTTATGCTTATTAAAATATTTAATTTCTATTGAATCATTTATTTATCTAGTATCTCTCAGTTATCTGATCTTAGTTCTGTGTACTGATTTTACTATGCTAGGTAGGGATAGCAAGTTGCAAATTGCATTTCTCAGACTTCTTTGCCAAATGGCTTCTACTTAAAAGAAGTACACTATAGAGAACAAAAAAACCAATTATATAAGCAAAAAGATACATTATCTCAAAGCACTATCTTAAATGAAAGACATCAGACTCAAAATTTACATACTACATGATTCCAGTCATGACATTCTGGAAAAGGCAAAAAGCGGTGGTGGGGTGAGGATGGAATGAAGAGGAGATTAGTGATTGACAGTGACTTGGTGTAGGGGTAGCCTTGAACTAAAACAAGGAGCAGTGTAAAGAGATTTTAAATCGAAGAGAATTGTCCTCTAAGATGAATTTGTTGGTGGTAACATTATTTCAGGCATTTGTCAGAATTTACAATACTGGGCAACAAAAGATTAAATTTTTTTCATCTAATTTTTTTAAAAAGGTAAATAAAATTAAAATGATCAGTGTATACTTGTTCATTGTAAAGCTTGTTCAACTTGGAATACGTTCAAATTTGTGTAATTGTGTAATGAAATGTTTAAAATGAAATATAAACACACAGAGTGAAGAAGAGAATAGAGAGACGGAGAGAGGAAGGAGAATGAGGAGGAAGGGAGGGAAGGAAAGAGGAGGGCTGGAAAGTACAAGAGAGAAGAGGAGAGGAGAGAATAATTAGAATATTATCTTGAGGGTGACCAAAGGTATAAAATCTACAGAACTTTAAAGAATTGGTTGATGCTATAGTTACAGAACAGCTTGTCTATTCCGTTAACATTTTTTCTACATTTACTGCGTTTGAGAAGTTATATCTGTGGCTCATGATGAGATGTTCTACCCAGATTTCCCGTTAAGTCCTCAGTGAAATTGATGTTACTTAACAGGAATTGCTTCTCCCGGGGCTGCTTCTCTTTACCAAGTTCTGCTCATCCAATGTCTTCTTAACATAATATAAATGTCTAGTCTCATCCAATTTGGGATAATTCTGAATGGCCATCCTAGTTTCAGAGGAAGAAACTGAGGTCTTTGTTGAGATTACAGCATCATCCAGTTTCTTACTCTGTCTACTGCTGATTCCTTCCTTTTCTATTCCTTCTAAAGATGGGAAGTACAGTAGCACTCCTCAATAAACTTCAGACATACTAATCTAATCTCCATCTCAGAGTCTACTTTCCAGCTAATCTAGTCTATGATAATTCCCAAATCAAGAAAAATAAAGCTACTTCCCTTATAGTGAACTAAATAATTAAAAATATATAGCTACTCTAAAAACAGTAAGAAGCAGAAGTTGGAGAATATCCAAAAACTATATTTAAAAAGTCACCCTTTTAAAATAAATATTGTAAAAAAAAAAAGCTTAATTTCGTCCTTGAAAATTATTTTAGTTAATTCTCAGTGTTTGTTTCAATTATAAAATTATTCTTTTATTTATTTGTTTATTTACTTTTTGAGACAGAGTCTCATTCTGTCACCCAGGCTGGAATACAGTGGCTCAATCTCAGCTCACTTTAACCTCTGCCTCCCCAGTTTAAGCAATTCTCCTGCCTCAGCCTCCCAAGTAGCTGGGATTACAGGCATGTGCTACCACACTCAGCTAATTTTTGTATTTTTAGTAGAGGCAGGGTTTCACCGTGTTGGCCAGGCTGGCCTTGAACTCCTGACTTCAAGTCATGTGCCCCTCTCAGCCTCCTAAAGTGTGAGCCACCGTGCCTGGCCTGAAAAAACAAACAAACAAACAAACAAACAAAAACATTATTCTTAATTGCAATTAGGACTTTATTATAATTTTTCCATAAGACTTTTTTTCCAACAACAAAATATTATAGAATCAATTTCAGTGGATTGCAGCCTTAAATTTATTTCCTAAGAATACTCACAAAACATTGAATAAAATGTTTGCTCTAATATATTACTATTGAAAACTTGTTTGAATTGCAATTTAACATTTATTATTAGTGCATAAAATATAATAACTGAAAAAATTTGAATAAGTAATGTAAGTTACCTCAGCAAAATTTACAAGTATTAATTGTTTTCTGTTAAGAAGAAAAAGTTAATGCCCTTAATAGTTGGAGATTGGTTTACTATAGTTGCAATATGAATGTTTATCAGTAAAGATTCTCAGTCTTAAAGAATGTACTGTTTGAAGAATTAAGACAGAAGAAAATGTCTGATTGTTCTGAATATTCATGATAAATAATTAAAATGATAAAAAAATGTTTACATAAAAATATCAATATATTGGATTATGAGTGGGGTAGGCAGGGATAAGGAAGGAGACTAAAATAAATTACTTGGGAAAAGAAGAAACAAATTCGTAAAGAGAGGTGACAACACTTTGTCAGAAGATAGCTTGAGGCAAAATAGGTGAAAATCACAAAGAGGCAAGAAGCACAGAAAAGGAAACAAAATTGCAGAGGAATAGCAAAAGCAAAGGCTTAATAGTTATTCTGTGTGGGACATGTTGACAGCATGCCAAAAGAATTAGGATCTCATCAGTCTGGAGGCCTAACGACTGTGTAGAGGAGGAAGAAACAGATAAATGGAGTCTATAAAGAAAGTCAAGAACAAACTGATTTTGAAGGGAATATTATGTTCCTGCCAAAATCCCTTGACTCAAAAAAGAAAAGACAGATGATCCCTCCTGTTACATGACAGTTGGGTCATAATCTCTGTTTTATTCAGAGATAAGAATGAAACTATTTTTAAGTCAATCCATAGAAGATCTAGGACACCATCTATCCATCAAGAGAAAGGTTGACCCTTTACTGAAAAAGAAGTCTTGAAACAGTAATCACTGACTATCTCTTTAGAACTAAAAAAATGAGAATATTGAAATAGTTCTGATAAATATTTATTTTATGTGTGATTTAAGCAGTGCATCTAAGCATTTGAATTATTGACTTGACCTCTTAAATTTTCAAATGTAATAAAAGCTCTTTTAGCCAACTTTTATTTAACTGACTTACCTGATGAACTGACACTTTCATTTAACACAACTGACACCCATAACTCACCTATTCTCAAATAAATACACACATTTCTGCTCCCACCATTTTATGTTTACCAATCTTAGTTGTGTTTGTTCTCCAATTTATTTATCACAGTAGTATCTAAAATTGTAATCACACAATATTGTATAATTGTAGTAATGCAAATATATACTAAGCTGAATAGAAAGAAAAGGATGTAAAGAATTGTTTTATGAGGGGGGTGGGCGGGTCAGTTCCAAGATGGCCAAATAGGAACAGCTCCAACTACAGCTCTCAGCCTGAGAGATGCAGAAGACGGGTAATTCCTGTATTTCCAACTGAGGTACAGGGTTCATCTCACTGGGTCTTGTCAGACAGTGGGTGCAGGACAGTGGATGCAGCCCACCGAGCACCAGCCAAAGCAGGGCAAGGCATTGCCTTACCCAGGAAGTGCAAGGTATCAGGCAATTCCCTTTCCTAGCCAAGGGAAGCTGTGACAGATGGCAGCTGGAAAATCAGGTGACTCCCACCCCAAAACTGCACTTTTCCAATGGTCTTAACAAATGGCACACCAGGAGATTATATCTCACACTTGGCTTGGAGGGTCCCACATCCACAGAGCCTCGTTCATTGCTAGCAGATCAGTCTGAGATTGAACTGCAAGGTGGCAGTGAGGCTGGGGGGAGGGGTGCCTGCAATTGCCAAGCCTTGAGTAGGTAAACAAAATGGTCCAGAAGCTTGAACTTTGTGGAGTGCACTGCAGCTCAAGGAGGCATGCCTGCCTCTGTAGACTCCACCTCTAGGGGCAGGGCATAGCTGAACAAAAGGCAGCAGAAACCTCTGTAGACTTAAATGTCCCTGTCTGACAGCTTTGCAGAGAGCAGTGGTTCTCCCAACATGGAGTTTGAGATCTGAGAATGGACAGACTGCCTCCTCAAGTGGGTCCCTGACCCCTGAGTAGCCTAACTGGGAAGCACCCCACAGTAGGGGCAGACTGACACCTCACACAGTTAGGTACTCCTCTGAGACAAAGCTTCCAGAGGAAAGATCAGGTAGCACCATTGGCTGTTCAGCAATATTCACTGTTCTGCAGCCTCTGCTGCTAATATCCAGGCAAACAGGGTCTGGAGTGGACCTCCAGCAAAATCCAGAAGACCTGCAGCTGAGGGTCCTGACTGTTAGAAGGAAAATTAACAAACAGAAAGGACATCCACACCAAAACCCCATCAGTACATCACCAACATCAAAGACTAAAGGCAGATAAAACCACAATGATGGGGAAGAAACAGAACAGAAAAGCTGAACATTCTAAAAATCAGAGCGCCTCTCCCTGTCTAAAGGAACTCAGATCCTCGCCAGCAACGGAACAAAGCTGGACAGAGAATGACTTTGATAAGTTGAGAGAAGAAGACTTCAGACGATCAAACTGCTCCAAGCTAAAGGAGGAAGTTTGAACCCATCACAAAGAAGCTAAAAACCTTGAAAAAAGATTAGATGAATGGCTAACTAGAATAACCAGTGTAGAGAAGTCCTTAAATGACCTGATGGAGCTGAAAACCATGGCAAAAGAACTACATGACACATGCACAAGCTTCAGTAGCTGATTAGATCAACTGGAAGAAAGGATATCAAATGAATGAAATGAAGCAAGAAGAGAAGTTTAGAGAAAAAAGAGTAAAAAGAAATGAACAAAGGAACAAGCAGCAATCTATGCTGTACTGCAGACTCTGCTAGTGACCACAAAGTTGGAAGTAAAGCACTCCTCAGCAAATGTAAAAGACCCAAAATTATAACAAACTGTCTCTCTGACCACAGTGCAATGAAACCAGAACTCAGGATTAAGAAACTCACTCAAAACTGTTCAACTACATGGAAACTGAACAATCTGCTCCTGAATGACTACTGGGTGCATAACAAAATGAAGGCAGAAACAAAGATGCTCTTTGAAACCAATGAGAACAAAGACACAACATATCAGAATCTCTGGGACACATTTAAAGCAGTGTGTAGAGGGAAATTTATAGCACTAAATACCCACAAGAGAAAGCAGGAAAGATCTAAAGTTGACACCCTAACATCACAATTCAAAGAACTAGAGAAGCAAGAGCAAAAACATTGAAAAGCTAGCAGAAGGCAAGAAATAACTAAGATCAGAGCAGAACTGAAGGAGATAGAGACACAAAAAACCCTTCAAAAAATCAAGGAATCCAGGAGCTGGTTTTTTGGAAAGATCAACAAAATTGATAAACTGCTAACAAGACTAATAAAGAAGAAAAGAGAGAAGAATCAAATAGACTTGATAAAAAATGATGAAGGGGATATCACCACCAAACCCCAGGAATACAAACTACCATGGGAGAATACTATAAACACCTCTACGTAAATAAAGTAGAAAATCTAGAAGAAATAGATAAATCCCAAGACTAAATCTGGAAGAAGTTCAAGCTCTGAATAGACCAATAACAGGCTCTGAAATTGAGGCAATAATTAATAGCCTACCAACCAAAAAAAGTCCAGGACCAGACAGATTCACAGTCAAATTCTACCAGAGGTACAAGGAGGATCTGGTACCATTCCTTCTGAAACTATTCCAATCAATAGAAAAAGAGGGAATCCTCGTTAACTCATTTTATGAGGTCAGTCTCACCCTGATACCAAAGACTGGCAGAGACAAAACAAAAAACAGAGAATTTAGACCAATATCCCTGATGAACATTTATGCAAATATCCTCAATAAAATACTGGCAAACCGAAACCTGCAGCACATCAGAAAGTTTATCCAGCATGATCAAGTGGGCTTCATCCCTGGGATGCAAGGCCGGTTCAACATATGCAAATCAGTAAACGTAATCCAGCATATAAACAGAACCAAAGACAAAAATCACATAATTATCTCAATAGATGCAGAAAAGGCCTTTGACAAAATTAATCAGCCCTTCATGCTAAAAACTCTCAATAAATTAGGTATCAGTGGGATGTATCTCAAAATAATAGCTATTTATGACAAACCCACAGCCAATATCATACTGAATGGGCAAAAACTGGAAGCATTCCCTTTGAAAACTGGCACAAGACAGGGATGTATCCTCTAACCATTCCTATTCAACATAGTGTTGGAAGTTCTGGCCAGGGCAATCAGGCAGGAGAAAGAAATAAAGGATATTCAGTTAGGAAAAAGGAAGTCAAATTGTCCCTGTTTGTAGGTGACATGATTGTCTATTTAGAAAACCCCATCATCTCAGCCCAAAATCTCCTTAAGCTAATAAGAAACTTTAGCAAAATCTCAGGATACAAAATCAATGTGCAAAAATCACAAGCATTCTTATACACCAATAACAGACAGAGAACCAAATCATGAGTGAACTCCCATTCACAATTGCTTCAAAGAGAATAAAATACCTAGGAATCCAATTTACAAGGGATGTGAAGTACCTCTTCAAGGAGAACTACAAACCATTGCTCAGTGAAATAAAAGAGGACACAAACAAATGGAAGAACATTCCATGCTCATGGATAGGAAGAATCAATATCATGAAAATGGTGATACTGCCCAAGGTAATTTATAGATTCAATGCCATCCCCATCATGCTACTAATGACTTACTTCACAGAATTGGAAAAAACTACTTTGAAGTTCATATGGAACCAAAAAACAGCCCTCATTGCCAAGTCAATCCTAATCCAAAAGAAGAAAGCTGGAGGCGTCACACTACCTGACTTCAAACTATACTACAAGGCTACAGTAACTAAAACAGCATGGTACTGGTACCAAAACAGAGATATAAACCAATGGAACAGAACACAGCCATCAGAAATAATACCACACATCTACAACCATCTGATCTTTGACAAACCTAACACAAACAAGAAATGGGGAAAGAATTCCCTATTTAATAATTGGTGCTGGGAAAACTGGCTAGCCATAAGTAGAAAGCTGAAACAGGATCCCTTCCTTACACCTTATACCAAAATTCATTCAAGATGGATTAAAGACTTAAATATTAGACCTAAAACCATAGAAACCCTAGAAGAAAACCTAGGCAATACCATTCAGGACATAGGCATGGGCAAGGACTTTATGAATAAAACACCAAAAGCAATGGCAACAAAAGCCATAATTGACAAATGGGATCTAATTAAACTAAAGAGCTTCTGCACAGCAAAAGAAACTACCATCAGAGTGAACAGGCAACCTACAGATTAGGAGAAAATTTTTGCAATCTATTCATCTGACAAAGGGTTAATATCCAAATTCTACAAATAACTCAAACAAATTTACAAGAAAAAAACAAACAGTCCCATCAAAAAGTGGGCAAAGGATATGAACAGACATTTCTCAAAAGAAGACATTTATGCAGCCAACAGACACATGAGAACATGCTCATCATCACCAGCCATCAGAGAAATGCAAAAAAACCACAATGAGATACCATCTCACACCAGTTAGAATGGTGATCATTAAAAAGTCAGGAAACAACAGGTGCTGGAGAGGATATGGAGAAATAGGAACACTTTTACATGGTTGGTGGGACTGTAAACTAGTTCAACCATTGTGGAAGACAGTGTGGTGACTACTCAAGGATCTAGAACTAGAAATACCATTTGACCTAGCCATCCCATTACCGGGTATATACCCAAAGAATTATAAATCATGCTGCTATAAAGACACATGCACACGTATGTTTATTGTGGCACTGTTCACAATAGTGAAGACTTGGAACCAACCCAAATATCCATCAATGATAGACTGGATTAAGAAAATGTGGCACATGGAATACTATGCAGTCATTAAAAAGGATGAGTTCATGTCTGTTGTAGGGACATGGATGAAGTTGGAAACCATCATTCTCAGCAAACTATCGAAAGGACAAAAAAACCAAACACCACATGTTCTCACTCATAGGTAGGAATTGAACAATGAAAACACTTGGACACAGGAAGGGGAGCATCACACACCGAGGCCTGTCATGGGGTGGTGGTGGGGGGAGATAGCATTAGGAGATATACCTAATGTAAATGATGAGTTAATGGGTGCAGTACAGCAACATGGCACATGTATACGTATGTAACAACCTGCACATTGTGCATATGTACCATAGAAATTAAAGTATAATAAAAAATATGTATTTATTTTAAAAAATGTTTTATGCTTAAATACATCAGTCCTAGACTGTAGTACCTTAATGAGGATCATTTGTACTAAAGTCCATTAAAATGATGTGAAAACAGTATTATTACTGTCAAAATTTTTGTGAAAAATAAACTAAACCTTATAAAAAAGTCACTTGTATCTACTATAAAACATATTCACTTCTCTTACTTGCTAAGCTTTGTGATCTTGGCAGATTACTTTACCTCTCTGAGTCTGTGTTCTCACAATATTTAATGAGAAGTGTTTTCTTCCAGTATGACTACAACTTTCATCTCCCTTCCTACATGCTCTTCTTACATTATTACTTACTCTTCCCCCTGTGAATCAGTGATTAAATATCCTGTTTCCTGGATCCTGAGTATGTTTTTGTGATTGCCACAGATACATAGAATGGTGCCGTGACCACTTGTGCCCTCTGGGCTAGATCATAAAAGCCTCCAGCTGGTTCTTTTGGTAATCTTTCCTCTTGGAATCCAAAACATGCTGTGTGGAAGTCAACACAGCCCTGGCAAAAAAAAAAAAAAAGAAAAGAAAAGAAAACAAACATCCTTTTGTTCATGTAAGGGGGAAATAAGCCCCTTGCTTTCAGCCATGGCTGAGCACTTAGCCAACAGTGAGCACCAATTGAGACAGCCATGTCTATGAGGTATCTATTATATTCTCCAGTCCCCAGCCAAACTGTCCCAGTTGATGTTATATGAAAGCAGAAATTAGCCTTCCATACCTATCTCTATTCAAATTGCAATTTCATGGAGCTTATAAATTATTATTTTTACAGATCACTATATTTCCAGATTTGTAATGCAAGAAAACTAAACTGAAGCCAAGATAATCATCTTACATGCTCCATAAGGTTGTTATTAACATCGATAATAATAATAAATGTTAAATTCACAGCACAGTGCCAATTACATTATAAATACAGCACAGAGTGTTTCTTTACCCTTTTTATAGCTCTTGGTATGATAAACTCTAAACTTTATTCAATGATGGGTATATTCATCTAGAACTTTGTTACTTTGCTAAATGGTTGTACAGATATTTGACTTACAGCTAACATGATTATAAAAAAATTCCCAAGGATCAGCATTATTCTGATAGCAAACTCTGAAAGAGATGATAAGAAAACTCATGGTCGCTCTATATGCAATGGTGAGTTATTTTGGCCGGAAAGGTTCACCTAGAAATAGACAATTTGCAATAATAACAATATGGGAGAAGGTTATTGTTCAATCAGTTATCAAATTTGCTAGCAAATAACAAATAAATTTAATTTTTGGCTAATATACAAAATTCCAAAAAATTAATCATAAAGTTTTCTATTTAAAAAACTCATTAATAGTGTTACAAAAATCAAAAGAACACAATTAAATATGTGAGAAATTATCGTATCAATTTAAATTACATATTTTGAACCTACCTGTAAACCTATGCTTGTTGTATTTGAAGTTAGCTTTTGGGGCACAAAACCTTTTCACTTTCTTTTGTTTTAAAGATTAATATTTAATTTACTGAAATAAATTTTAAACAATGTCTTTTATTTTTACATTAAATTTAAGTAACCTTATTATTCCCTATAAAACTCATAAATCTTTATATAACTGAGGAATTTGCACTTGGGCAAATAAGTTTCCTTAAAAAATTTAAATTTAATTAATATTGTACATCATATATTCAATTTTCTTCTTCATTCTAGCAAATGTATAATTTGAATATTAATACAGAATGTTTCTAAGACCCAACCCAAGAACAATGATGCTTTGTGTTTGAATCAAATTATTCTCATCATCATCATCTTCATTTTTCTTTTTTTTTTTTTTTGAGACGGAGTTTCACTGTTGTTCCCCAGGCTGGCATGCAATGGCGTGATCTCGACTCACTGCAACCTCCACCTCCTGGGGTTCAAGCAATTCTCCTGCCTCAGCCTCCCAAGCAGCTGGGATTATAGGCATGCACCACCACTCCTGGCTAATTTTGTGTGTGTGTGTGTGTGTATTTTAGTAGAGACGGGATTTCACCATGTTGGCCAGGCTGGTTTCAAACTCCTGACCTCAGGAGATCCACCCGTCTTGGCATCCCAAAGTGCTGGGATTACAGGTGTGAGCCACAGCACCCAGCCTCAACTTCAATTCTAAGCACCCAAATTTAAAGATGTCCAATAAGAAAATGGAAGTCACCATCCCAAAATTTTGTGAGATGATTTCTCTGTGAGCTGAAGTTATTATTAGTCAAGATGGTGGATCTAGAGAGACACACATTCAGGACAATTTTTATGTTTTTGCTTAAGTAGTATGCTGAGAGACTAGAGTAGATAATTAATATCTGCTAGCCTCCACATAGGTTATTTTATCATTTCAATAGATTCAATTAATCTACTTAATATAGGACTATTTTGAATTCTATGTATATCTTTCTTTTAATGTTAGATCTTAACTTTTACAGACTTTACAAATACACATAATTTAGGAATCTTTCACATTTTTGTCTGGTTTTACACTAAATATTTCTAATGTAACTTCATAGTACTCGTTCAAACATCCTTGAAGCATTTATAAAGGGAATACTTCAACTTACTTAAGAAAACTATTACAGCTATTAGGACTTAATAACTCTAATAGCTGTAAAAGCCTGTACACACAGAAACACGCACACACACAGTCATGCACACACACACAGAGGAATGATCATGGTAGAAATATTCTTGACTCTTTTTGTATCATTTATGTGTGTGAGGCTGCTAGAAATAAAACAATAAATTGTCTAGGTATCCTACTTAAATTGTTGAGTTGTTCAATATTTGAACTATTAATTGAGAAAAAAAAATCATAATTTATGAATTTTTAAGTTAAATGAAATGCTTGTATTATGCTATAATATTGCTTCATTAAATGTATTCCCACTTGCAGTTTGGATTTCTGCAATGTACTGTTATTATAATATTTCAATAAAGCATAAATGAATCTAATTTGGCAAATCATTTCTGTGCTATGGTAAGGCCAATCAGAGGAACTGCTAATTTATATTCCTATTGTGTTAGCCAGGGATTTCCAGAGAGTCAGAACCAGTAGGAGGAATGCATGTATCCCATAGACAGATAGATAAATAGATGAGATGGAATTTATTAGTGGAATTGGCTCATATGATTATGGAGGCTGAGAAGTCTCACAATAGCCCATCTACACGCTGGAGAACCAGGGAAGCCAATACCTGTTTCTAAGTCCCCAAACTTCAAATCAGATGGCATAACTCTCAATCTAAGGCTAAGGGCCCGGCAGCCCAGGGGGCCACTGGTGCAAGTCCTACCGTCCAAAAGCCAGAGAATGTGGAGTTCTGACATCCAAAGGCAGGAAACAATGAATAGTCTAGCTCCAGAAGACAGCAAAAATGTGCCCTTGCCCTGCTTTTTTGTGCTATTCAGGCCCCCAGTCAATTGCCTAGTGTCTACCCATATGGAGGGCATATCTTCCCTACTCAGTCTACTGACTCAAATGCCAACATCCTCTGGAAGCACGCCTCACAGACACCCTCAGATATAATGCTTTCCAGTTACTGAATTATCCTTTAATCCAGTCAAGTTGACATGTAAAAATTAACTAGCACAGCTATCCACCATTCAGGGACTACACAAAATCTCCTTCTTAATAAATAAGAAAGTTATTCTCTGTTTTGCTTAAATCATTCTTCTCTATTAGTATACTTTAAAATAGAGACGATCTAGCAGTTTTATCCAAAGATTAATTAAAAAGTGCTGATAAGCATATATTAGTAATTCCTCTACAAAATTTGCATGTGAAAATTTCTTGATCAACAAATAATGATTACTCTTTCCTTGGAAAATAAGATTATGCCAACGAAAAACCATTTTACAATGCATTTAGCTTTTACATTTAACTGAAAAATATTTAATTAAGTTCCTCATTATTAACACTTGAATATTTGGAGAATTTAATATTTTCTTTTGAAAATTCAACAAAATGTGTTTTGGGATTAAATAATCATAAAAATATCTAAAATTTAAAGTATACAGTAGTATGATTATAATCATCATAGAAAATATAATTCCTTTATAATTTATTTTATGAGTAATGTACTGCCTTGAACATAATAGTCATTCTCTGAGGCAAAAGTCCTTTGGAACATGTGAAATACTTAAAGCAAATAACCTAACTTATCTTCAACAAATGTCTTAAAAAGTGTTGTGTGTCCTTGGAGGTTAAATAAAACAGACTAAAACTGAATAAATGAGGGTTCATGCTGTTTCTTTACAATGTTACACATACTTCAAAACAAAACATGATTTTGAAAAATAAAAACATTAATGAACGGTTTTTTTGTTTTTGTTTGTTTGTTTGTTTGTTTGTTTGTTTTTTGAGGCAGAGTCTCGCTCTGTGGTCCAGGCTGGAGTGCAGTGACCGGATCTCAGCTCACTGTAAGCTCCGCCTCCCGGGTTCACGCCATTCTCCTGCCTCAGCCTCCCGAGTAGCTGGGACTACAGGCGCCCGCCACCTCCCCTGGCTAATTTTTTGTATTTTTTAATAGAGACGGGGTTTCACCGTGTTAGCCAGGATGGTCTCGATCTCCTGACCTCGTGATCTGCCCGTCTCGGCCTCCCAAAGTGCTGGGATTACAGGCTTGAGCCACCGCGCCTGGCCCTAATGAACGGTTTTTATTTTTACCTATACGTATGTATGTCATTTATATAAAATAACTGTTAGTATCATGTTATATGCAATAGTCTATTTTTTCTCAATGATACATAATGGTTCAAATTCTTTTTTTTTTTTTTTTTTTTTTTTTTTGAGACGCAGTCGCTCTCTGTCACCCAGGCTGGAGTGCAGTGGCCGGATCTCAGCTCACTGCAAGCTCCGCCTCCCGGGTTCACGCCATTCTCCTGCCTCAGCCTCCCGAGTAGCTGGGACTACAGGCGCCTGCCACCTTGCCCGGCTAAGTTTTTGTATTTTTAGTAGAGACGGGGTTTCACTGTGTTAGCCAGGCTGGTCTCGATCTCCTGACCTCGTGATCCGCCCGTCTTGGCCTCCCAAAGTGCTGGGATTACAGGCTTGAGCCACCGCGCCCGGCCTCAAATTCTTAATTCACAAATCAAATATATTACCAAATAACTCACAATAGAAGAAATAACAATACGTATGTTTAAATATATTCTTACTTCTTAGTTAACATCTTCTGCTCATTTGTTTATTCATTCAATTAACAAAATATATTTCCATGTTAGATATTAAGGACATAATGGTGACAATATATGAATTTAATAATGACTTTTGGTAAGAATATATTTTTGAGCAAGTTTCCTTGCATTTCTATCCCAGCTCTACAATACCATATGTCATTAAAAAAACTATAGATCTGGCCGGGCGCGGTGGCTCAAGCCTGTAATCCCAGCACTTTGGGAGGCCGAGACGGGCGGATCACGACGTCAGGAGATCGAGACCATCCTGGCTGACACGGTGAAACCCCGTCTCTACTAAAAAATACAAAAAAAAAAAACAAAAAAAAAACCTATAGATCTTTGCTAAGCATATTATTTATCCTACATAATGTGATGTAAGTAATAGCATAGTCAGTTCTCCTATAATGCAACCTATGCATTTGGAAAAATTATTTTAAAAATGCAAAATCTTACAGTAATAACCATAAAAGTTTGGAGAAAATTGGTGCTAAGGCACAATAGTTACACACTTTTTTAGTGACACACAGAAACAAAAATAGAAAAAGCTACTAAAATATTGGCACAGTTTTACTCTTCTTAAGTTATTAAGATACTATAGTAAATGCAGGACATTGTCTTGGGGGAAAAAACAAGTTTGCTTGTCAAAGTATAAGTTGGAATCATTACAGCTTAGGGTAGTGCTGATCAGCAACTGAGAATTGGTAGAAGGAGGATTATCTGAAGGAGAGTTATTGATGTATTTGAAATGTAGAGAAGAACATTGGAAAATCTGTAGACATCAAGCATACCTAAATATTCAAGAAATGCAATATAATATTTCAAAATTGGAGCTGAACAATAGAAAATGGAAAGCCACTAAACAGTGAAATCACAAGATTTCATTTGAACTTTAGAAAGACTACTAGATGTACAGTGAGAAAATTATATTGGTGTTGGAAATCATTAGGGTAGGAAGTCCTATAAGAGAACTTTTACAGGACTAACTGAGATTATAAAAGATTTAAATGAAGACAGCAACTGGGTGATAGATATCAGTGGAGGTATTTAAATCATGTTTAGAAAACATAAGAGTAGTTTTGATGGATACTTTGACATGGCCTTTGGAGAAAAAGATGGGATCAACAAAGAGATAGTTTTTTGGCAACTGGAAGTATAGTTGCCTGAAAGCAGACACAATAACTGATTTATTGAGAGTGAGATGACATCATTTTTAAGTTCCCTGTGGGTCATCCATACCGAGTCTTCAAGGACACAATTGAATTAAAAAATATTAATCAGGAGAGTGGCGTGACAACAGTCAAGGTAAGAAAGGCTGGGAAAGAATATCTAAGTTGCTTCTAATAGAGCAATTAGAAAAATGACTGAGGAGTTCACACTTAACTAGTAATACTGAAATCATTTTCAATTCTTGCAAAAATAATTAAAATTTGGGCGGCAGCACAAATCGTAGAATACATAGACTTGTGTAGTAAGGTAAGGCAACAAGAAATGTAAAAACTTTTTAAAGTAATTAGCATTGTAAGTATGAAGAGATATTATAGTTGGAAATATTTTGTTTTGTCATCATTGTTGTTTTTGTTTGTTTGTGTAATTCATCTTGAGTTAATTTTAGTATAAGGTGTAAGGAAGGGATCTAGTTTTAGATTTCTGCATATGGCTAGCTAGTTTTCCCAACACCATTTATTAAATAGGGAATTCTTTCCCCATTGCTTGTTTTTGTTAGGTTTGTCAAAGATCAGATGGTTGTAGATGTCTGGTGTTATTTCTGAGTTAAAGACTTAAACATAAGACCATGAAAACCCTAGAAGAATACCTAGGCAATACCATTCAGGCCATAGGCTTGTTTATAGTATTCTCTCATGGAAGCTTGTATTGCTGTGGGATGGGTGGTGCTATCCACTTTATCATTTTTTATTGGGTCTATTTGATTTTTCTCTCTTTTCTTCTTTATTAGTCTGGCTAGCTGCCTATCTATTTCCTGATCTTTTCAATAAATCAATTCCTGGATTCATTGAGTTTTTGAAGGTTTTTTGTGTCTCTATCGCCTTCAATTCTGCTCTGATCTTAGTTATTTCTTGTCTTCTGCTAGCTTTTGAATGTGTTTGCTCTTGCTCTTGCTTCTCTAGTTCTTTTGTGATTTTAGGGTGTTGATTTTAGATCTTTCCTGCTTTCTCTTGTGGGTATTTAGTGCTACAAATTTCCCTCTATGCACTGCTTTAAATGTGTACCAGAGATTCTGATACGTTGTGTGTTTTTTCTCACTGGTTTCGAAGAACATATTTATTTCTGTCTTCATTTCGTTTTTTACCTAGTAGCCTTTCAGGAGCAGGTTGTTCAGTTTCCATGTAGTTGTGTAGTATTGAGTGAGTTTCTTAATCCTGAATTCGAATTTGAGTGCACTGTGGTCTGAGAGACTGTTTGTTATGATTTCCATTCTTTCGCATTTGCTGATGAGTATTTTACTTCAAAGAAACTTAAACAAATTTACAAGAAAAAAAACAACTTGGCAAAGGATATGAACAGACACTTTTTAAAAGAAGACATTTAGGCAGTCAACAAACATACGAAAAAAGTGCTCATCATCACTGGTCATTAGAGAAATGCAAATCAAAGCCAAAATGAGATACCATCTCATGCCAGTTAGAATGGCGATCACTGAAAAGCCAGGAAACAACCGATGCTGGAAAGGATGTGGAGAAATAGGAATGCTTTCACACAGTTGGTGAGAATACAAATTACTTCAACCATTGTGGACAACAATGTGGTGATTCCTCAAGGATTTAGAACTAGAAATACCATTTGACCCAGCAATCCCATTACTGGTTATATACCCAAAGGATTATAAATTATTCTACTATAAAGACATACGCACATATATGTTTATTGTGGCACCATTCACAACAGCAAAGACTTGGAACCAACCCAGATGCCCATCAATGATAGATTGGATAAAGAAAATGTGGCACATATACATACACTATGGAGTACTATCCAGCCTTAAAAAGGACAAGGTCATGTCCTTTGCAGGGACATGGATGAAGCTAGAAACCATAATTTTCAACAAACTAACACAAGAACAGAAAACCAAAAACCACATGTTCTCACTCATGAGTGGGAGTTGAACAATGAGAATATGTGGACATAGGGAGGAGAACATCACACACTGGGGCCTGTTGGCAGTTGGGAGGCTAGGGGTGAGACAGCATTAGGATAAATACCTAATGTAGATGACGGATTGATGGGTGGTGCAAACCACCATGGCACATGTATACTTATGTAACAAACATGCATAGTCTGCACATATACCCCAGAACTTAAAGTATAATAAAAAAAAAATGTACTTCAATTTTCTCATCAATCAAATTACCAACAATTTAAAGAGAGGAATCAGTCCAGGAAAACATGGGGAAACAAGTCCTCTCCTAGATTGGTCCTATGTATCTAATGACCTTTTTTGAAAATGTATATGTACACACACACACACACACACACACACCTTTTGAGTCAGCATTTTACTATGTGGAATATATTATAAGAAAATAACTGAACAGCTATGTAAAGTATATGTAAAGGAATGTTTATCGCTGTTTATTTGAAAACAAATAATAACCAGAATGTTCAGCAAAAACAGATGGCTTACTAAATTATTTTATTTATATGATAGAATACTATTCATTAAAATGACCTATGTCTATTTTGACATGGAAGTACATTTATGAGATATCATCAAATAAGTTATAATATGGTCCAAATTTTGTAAAAAAAAGGTACATTTATAAATTTTCATAAAAGAAATTTAAAGCATATCCATAAGAATATCAACAGTGTTCATTTCTACTTGTGAGTATTGTCTAACTTTTCTGAAAAGAACACTTATTAATTGTGGGAGCAAAATGGGAGAAACTTGCCCCTACTCCTGATAGCTGTCATGCTTGCTTGTTTCTGTCCCCGCCCTCAGTAAACATTGAGCACTGAAGACCACTAAAAAAAAAAAAAAAAAAAAAAAAAGGAGAATATATTGTTTGATAGTATATGGGGAACAGATTTTAAACACTTTGAGAGACTCAGATACAATATTCACAATGCTTTATGCATTTTTTTGATTGCACTCTAAATTACCTTGTATGTTTTCTAAGGGTGTGCAGAATATTTTATTTCCATCTCTTTGTAATAGATGGAGTTTAGAACTGATGTAAATTCTTAAATAGCCCATCTTTTTTTAGAGTGGTTAAGGAGCATTAAACATATTCTGAAAAAAAGCAGTGCATTAACTTAAAACTCTATAATGATAAAGAGACAAAAATCATAAATCAATATTAAAATAATAAATATGTGTAAAAAAGATCAGTTGCTTAAGAAAATGTTGCTTTATCTTCTAATTAATGTAAAGATTTTTTATTTCTGTAAATATTTTCATTCAATTTGAAGCCTTTTGAAAGGATATTATAATGTCTAAAAAATATTTAATAAGTGAATAGAACCTGGTTGATAGTAGTGCAACAAAAGAAAGTAAAAAATGGAATCTGAAGCTGCTGTTAGCAATTTGTAAATGTGTCAAAAATATATGACAGAGAGGAGAAACAATTTCTTCTGCCTAAATTGTCATCCTTGGCCTATTATGCCAGGTACATGTATTTAGACACTTTCAATGAGTTATCAAGGGATCATATTCCAAAGTCATGTGTTGTTTGGGAATTCAAGCACAGTGGCCTGATGTACTAATTATTCTGGTATGGCTAACGAGCAAAATCTCAGGAAGAAAATCTAACCTGTCAGCTTCTTGATTTTGAGTAATGTGACCTAAACCCACATATGCCAAGGTCTCTGCAATGCCAGGAGAAAATTTTGGGGGATTTAATGCCACAGATACACTTATAATTAATTGGATTTAATCTCATTAAATCTTTTCAGTGATCTGTGCACATTTACCTTTGTTAAAATAAACTAGTTTAGATTCTTTTGTCTCCATGTGAGTGAATGTATACACATGCAGAAATACAACACATATTTTCAAAAGCTTTTAGCTTTAATCTTTGCTAATGTTATAAACATAAATAAAAAAAACAAGAAAATTCTACAGCAAAACAAATAATAGTATAATTGTTCTATATAATTTGGCTCATTTTTGAGATTTGATATTTAATCTTGAATATGCCATAAATCCTTAGATACTTTACAGATAGTACATAACTGATGCCTTAGTCAATCTTGATGTGTATTACCTTCAGGTTTTACAGATGTTCGTATTTGTGTAGTATCAGTAATACTACTACAGATGTTCCTCAACTTACAATGCAGTTACACCCAGATAAAACCACCTTGAGTTGAAAATATTCTAAGTGGAGAATATGTTTAATACACTTAACCTATGCAGCATCATAGCTATGCCTAGCCTATCCTATATGTGCCTAGGACACTCATGTTAGCTTAAAATTGGACACATTTTCTAACACAAAGCCTATTTTATAATAAAGTGTTGGATATCATATGGTTATTTACCTTTGTGATCACGTGCTGACTGGGAGCTGTGGTCTGCTGCTACTGCCCATCATCCTGAGAGAGAATCATGTCACATATTGCTAGCCTGGAAAAATATCAAAATTCAAAATTTGAAGTAGAATTTCTACCAAACTCATGTTGCTTTTGCACCACTATAAGACTGAAAAATTGTCAGGTAAACCATTGTAAGTTGGGACTGTCTGTATTCCTACTACTGTTTCTGGATACCCTGCTATAAAGCTGTAATATATTACCTGATTTCCATTGTATAGAGAATTTAAAATACAAAATGTAAGTTAACATTTCAAAGTTTAATCTTTACTACTAAGTAAATAATAGAAAAATTAATCTTACAATGACATCAACTGATACAATTCTATTGTGTATACATACATATATTAAACAGGCCAGGCGCGTAGGCTCATGCCTGTAATCCCAGCATTTTGGGAGGCTGAGGTGGGTGGATTGCCTGAGCTCAGGAGTTCGCTACCAGCCTGGCCAACATGGTGAAACCCTGTCTCTGCTAAAAATACAAAAAAGTAGCAGGGCGTGGCAGCATGCACCTGTAGTCCCAGCTACTTGGGAGACTGAAGCAGGAGAATTGTTTGAACCCCAGAGACGGAGGTTTCAGTGAGCCGAAATCGGGACCCTGCACTCCAGTCTGGGCGACAGAGTGAGACTCTGTCTCAACAAAAAAAAAAAGAAAAAAAAAAAATATACACACACACACACACACACGCACACACATATATACACACACACATAAAATGTACTTGTTTTATAAAATGCAGCATTCAATGTTATTATTCTATTTGTTCTACTATCCTATTTTATTCATTTTGCCATAGAAACACCTCACCGTTTGTTTGTAAGTCTTAGTTATGTAACACGACTTTTCAGCCAAATAGCATATTTCCCAGCCTGACTTGCAACTACATGTGGCCACGTGGCTAAATTCTTACTGGTGGAATGTGAGTAGAAGAAAAGCAAGCAACTCTGGGATAATTTTCCCTTGGCCCTCACTGTCTGTCTTCTTTCTTGGAGCCTGAAATATTTTTGTGATATTGACAACAGCTTTGACTATGTAGATAAGGGCACCACTCTTGGAGTGACAGGATTCAAAATTGGAAACACTTAATGAGCTCATGAAGCTACAGCTTCACTTTTTCTAAACTATTATATATTAATAATTTAAAAAGATATATATATTTTTTCTTATTTGAGCCATGTATATTTTGAGATTATTTATCAAGACAAGTTAAGCTGCACTCTAAATAATATGTTTGGTTTCAACAAAAATATGGAAATATAGGTTACCTCAAATAATTTCCAGGGTTCTCCAAAAAATCTGAAAAGAGAAATAATTCATAGTGTTGCATAGTGATAGTTTAACTACTTTTCATGTGTTAAAAATGTTTCTAACTTTCTTCATATATCTGAGAAGTATATCTGAAAAGCATGCAGGTATCATATCTGAAAAGCATGCAGGTATCATATCTGAAAAGCATGCAGATATCATATCTGAAAAGCATGCAGGTATCATATCTGAAAAACATGCAGGTATCATATTGCTTGTACTTGGATGTTTTTATAAGTGATGAGTCAGGGTAATTAAAGTTTATTCTTTGAAGGTGGAAAGAATGTCACTTTTTATATAATAAGCTTTGTATAATATTTAATCTTTTAATAAATTATAATTAATTTTTATTGTACTACTAAAATATTTTCTATACCTAAAAATGACTTCTACTCAAAAAGAAGTATAGATAATAAGTCAATTGAAATGATAAAATGGAATCATACAAAAAATGCTCAATTTATACAAAAGAAGGCAGAAAAAGAGAAAAACAAGAAACTAGAGATAAAGTCATACTTATTGATAAGAAACTTGATGCTATTCCAAGAAGATCAATAGCAAGGCAAAAATGTCCCCTCTCACCACTACTATTTAGCATCATTCTACAAATCCTAGCTAATGGAAAAGAATAAGAAAAGGAAATAAAAGGAATACAGGTAAGGGAGGAAGAATTAAAACAGTCTTTGTTAATACATGACAGATATATTTGCTGACAGATGACAGATTTTCTAGATTTGTATAACTAGAAAATCCCAAATAATACGCAAAATTGAAAAGTGTCTAGAGCTAATAAAAAATTACAGCGAGATTGTGGGATAAAAGGTATTTGGTAGTTAAAAACACACCAACACTTACATGTGCACCAAACTAAAGAAAATACTTAGTTATAAACGTAGCAAAATATGTACAAAGAAATACATACAAAATCAGTGATCTAAATAGATATTCCATGTTCATGGATAGGAAGAGTCAATATTTTTATATTGTCAGTTTTTCCTACTTGATTTACAGATTTAATGCAGACACAATAAAAACACCAAAAAGTTACTTTGTAAGTTTTAAAGTTTATATGAAATAGCAAAATAAACAGATTGGCAACACAATACCAAATACATAAATGTCAGAGGACTGGCACTACTACCTGACTTCAGGACTTACTATAAAGACACTTACTAGCAAAAAAATAAAGTATTTGTGAAAGTATAGACAAATAGATGAATGGAATAAAATAGAGAGGCCAGAAATAGTTCCACAAAAATATTATCAACTAGTTGTTGACAATGAAGCAAAATCAATTCAATGGATAAAGGACAGTTCTTTCAACAAATGTTGCTGGAACAACTAGAAATCCATGTGCAAAAAAAAAAAAAAAAAGAATCTAGGCACAGAACTTACATCATATATATATATATATATTTTATATATATATATTTATATATATATAAAACAAGGTAAATCATACATCTAAATGTAAAATACAAAACTCTAACACGTCTAGAAGATAATTTAGGAGTACATATGGATCACTTTGGATATACCAATGACTTTTTGGATATAACACCAAAAACACAATACCTGAAAGAAAGAATGAAATGTTAGACTTTACTACAATTAAAAACTTCTACTTTGTGAAGATGCTGTTAAGATAATGAAGAGACAAGCAACAGATAGGGACATCTTTGTGAAACATATCCGATAAAGAACTACTATCCAAAATATACAAATAACTCTTAAAACTCAACAATAAGACAATAAACAATTGAATTTTATAATGAGTAAACAATCAGAACAGACACTTCACCAAAGAAAACACACAGATAGCCAATAAATATATAAAAAAGATATTCAATATAATTTTTCATTCAGGAATTGCAAACTGAAACAATTAGTTACTACCACATATATGTTAGAATGGCTAAAACCCAAAACATTGATAGTACCAAATGCTAACAAGTATGTGAAGCAATGAAGGGAAACTCTCATTCATTGCTGGTGGGAGTGGAAAATAAAACAGCCATTTTGGAAGACAGTTTTATGGTTTTTTACAAAGCTAACCATAGTCTTACCATATGATCCAGCAAGAGAAACCAGGTATTTATTAAATTTGATTAAAATTTGTGTTTATACAAAAAACCAAATGTAGTTTTACTCATAATTGCCAAAAATAAAAAGTAGCCAAAGTGTTCTTTAATAGGTAAATAGAAAAAAAAAAAAAAAAAGCTATGGTATATCCTTCAATAGAAAAATAATCATTGATATAAAGAAATGATCTAATAAGCTATTAAAAGACTTGGAGGAATCTTAAATGCATATTGCTAACTGAAAGAAGCCAGTCTGAAAATACTACATATTGCATAATTCCAATTATATGACAACTTGGAAAGAAAAACTGTAGAGAGAGTAGAAAGATAAGTGATGTTCAGGGCTTTGGAGTTGGTGGAAGGGATAAATAGGGGAAGCATAGAGGACTTCTAGGGTGGTAAAAATATTCTGTGTGATACTGTAATGTTGGATTCATAACAATGCTTTTGCAAAGCCCATGGAGTTATACAAGACAAAGAGCGAACCCAAATATTAACTATGTTCAATAGTTAATATATTAATATCGATTAATCATTTAATACAAATGTTCTGTACAAATGCACGATGTCAATAACAAAGAAAACTTTGTGTGGTTGGTGGTAAAGGGGGTAGCTGGAAACTCTTCATACTCTGAAACTGTTTTGTAAAACTAAAAACTTTCTAATAAATAAAGTCAATTAAAATATGCTATCTGATTGATTAAATACTAAAATGTTCAAAATATTTTAAAATTTCTTCCCTCATTTGATAATTTTAGTGTTTATATGCATTCATAAAATAATAAATTGTTAATATTTTTATTTCACTCTGCTTAGAAAATGTAATGATTCTTAATTCTCACCCTCATATGCTGTGCTAAAACATTTGTCTTCAATTATTTTTTGCTTCTCCCAATATTAAGGAAAATAATACTAAGGGCATAAAACAGTCATTTTGCAGGTCTTTAAAAATGTGTAAAAGCATACTTTTAAAAAGTTAAATAATAGAGGATTCAACTACAAAATGAAATAACTCCTGGGTGAGAGTTTGAGGCAAAATACTTAAATAAAATGAAAAATAAAATTCTAAGTGTAATACCTTATTCTAGATCAAAGAGAATCTCCAGGAATGAACACTTGATTTCTAAAACAGTTTTTAAAAGATTCAAGGTTTTTCATTTTGAAAAATGGCATGCAAATATAAAACCTCAAATATAAGTATCTTCTCTAGCACTGTTAATGCCTCTCTATGTCTGTTCAATTGTTCTCATCTGCTTTTGCTACCACTTTGCCTATATCTTCCTATTACACTATTTGTTTTTATATTTATTTATTTTTTACTACTTTCAGAGTCACATTTCCTACTTTTTTTTTTTTTTAACTATTTTTCTAAAAGATTCTAAGGCCTTTGCCTATGTTAGGCTATTTTTTCTTTCTTTTCCTTCTTTTTATTGTATGTATTGTATTGTATTGTATTGTATTGTATTGTATTGTATTGTATTTTTTAATTTATTTTTTGAGATAGACTCTTGCTCTGTCACCCAGGCTGGGGTGCGGTGGCATGATCTCAGCTCACTGAACCTCCACCTCCCAAGTTCAAAGGATTCTCCTGCCTCAGTCTCCCACGTAACTGGCATCACAGACATGTGCCATCATGCCTGGCTAATTTTTATATTTGTAGTACAGACGTGGTTTCACCATTTTGGCCAGGCTCCTCTCAAACTCCTGACCTCAGATGATCTGCCCGCTGTGGCCTCCCGAAGTGCTGGGATTACAGGCATGAGCCACTGCCTTCCTTTTCTTACTTTCTTATTTTTATTTATTTATTTATTTTTGATACCATAACATTTTATTTAATGCTTTTTAAAATATTTTTTATTTGAATGGTTTGGGAAAGTGAAACAGGAGAGTCTGCAACAATTAGGTTGAACCACAAGTGCAAAGGGAATGCCAAGGACCTGTAGCTGAAAATATCTGTATACAAGAGACATCAAATATTATTTTCCATGGCTGGGCGTGGTGGCTCACGCCTGCAATCCCAGCACTTTGGGAGATTGGGGCAGGCTGATCGCTTGAAATCAGGAGTTCTAGACCAGCTTGGCCAACATGGTGAAACTCCGCCTCTTCTAAAAATACCAGAATTAGCTGGACGCAGTGGTGAGCGTTGTAACCCCAGCTACTCAGGAGACTAAAGCTCAAGAATCACATGAGCCCATGAGGTGGAGGTTGCAGTGAGCTGAGATGGTGGCACTGCACTCCAGTCTGGGTGACAGAGAAAGAATCCCTCACAAAACAAACAAACAAACAAAATTCCCATTGGGTGCAGGTCTTAAGGAATGAACATCTAGGCCAAGAATGTTTGTTGCTGAAGAGGGACCTTGCGCCTTGAGCTAAAATCCCTGTTTATAAGAACTATGTGCAGTTGCCTTTTAACCCTTCCTAACACTGCACTTTACATCTACATGAATATTTAGTTTTCCATTTTCTAACTGGACATTTGTATATACAGAGAGCACTGGCATATAAACATTAAATCTGCTCCCTCACATTCTCTTTTTCTAGTTTCTCAAATCATAATGTAAGTTCTTAGTCTTCCTTGTTAGAAAGCCAACATTTATTGATGATCTTTAAAAAACTGTCCTGCTTCTAAGTCTAAATTTTATAGCAGATCAATAAGCTTATTAAATTCTTTATTCAAAATGTACATTTAAAAATTACTCGCAAGGGGACTCAGGGGCAGTGACTCTTTCTCATTAGAAATTAGCACGTTGTTTTCTTTAATACCTGCTTGTAAGCTACATTTGGGCAGGGGCCATATAGTTTTCATTTACTATTGAATGCCCAACAAAATGCCTGATGTATTGCTCACATGTTAAATTTTCTTGAATGAATTTTCAAATGATTATTTTAACAACAGTCTCCATCCCCAACCTGAACTCTTATGATTGATCTGGGTGGTAGATACAGAAATCCCTCCAAAACTCATCACATTAAAAAATTAATAATGTCTGTAAATGGCAAAGAAATTTCCTACTGATTGTAAAGATCTACTACAGATAGACTTTTACAGTTAAAAACTTTAAAGAGCATTTAGATATTGAAAGACCTATCTGAGGTTCAGTTTGGGAAGAGGAATAGGGAGGAGTGCTAAACTGCCATGCATAAAGTGATCAAGAAATGAGGCACTCGAGGAGAAAAAGATTAAGAATATCTCTTTTGAAAGAAGGCCAGAATTTAAGGGGGAATGTCTTATGAAAATGTCTCCATAATAAGTAATAACCAATTGGAAGACTGAGGGTTCTAAGGTGTGTTCTATATAGTAATATCATTATATTTCCCAAATTATATCATATATGTCAGTCTTGTGTAAACTGTGTTCTAGGTAAATGAGGGAGATTTCTAGCATCAAAAACCCACATCTCGATTACCTTATAAATGTTCTATGTCCAATATAATTTAAATTAAACATTTGTCTGTCCTCTCAATTGATTTATAACACATGAATTTTACTTAAATCAGGAAAAAGAAAAACTCTCTAGAAAATAAAAGTTACATATTTATTAAATTTATATTTATAAAATTTCAGGCAAAAAACGTAATTTTATTTAAATCTGTTCTGTACAATTTATTCATATTAAAAACAGATAATGCCCTATCAATTCATAGACAAAGACCGACTGATATTATCAATTTAGTTTTCAGATGAATCTTTTGACTATTGTAAAACAGCTCAGATAAGTTACAAAATTTTTCAGCTGATACTATTTTATAAATTTGGTTTTATTATGTGAAGTTTTGAATTTCATAAATATACTTACTGAGAATTCAGGTGTAACTAATGTTATAATAATTTTACAGAAATCTCCAACAAATTCAGTTTTCATTTTAAATATTGCTATTTAAATTTAAGTGTTTTTTTAGAAAACAATCACACACGAGCCTTACCTAATAAGTACTATGTAAATTATGATCAAGTAATGTGTGTTCTTTTAGAAAATAATCACACATACGAACCTTACCTAATAAATACTGTGTAAATTATGATCAAGAATATGATTTTCTAAAATTTACTTGATAAATTAAATCTGTTAATTCCCCAAGGTGTTGTAAAACCAATTATGGCATTATCCATCTCTCTCATTACCTAAACATAATGCTAGCTGCCTAAAGAGGTACTCCTAGAAACACAAAGTAAGTACAAAGGTAGATCAAATAATATTATAGAAAAAACTGCAGAGAAACAGAGAAATTCTAAAACTGGGGGAACTTATCAAAAGTTATGAGAGAGAGAACAAAACGAAGCAGAGAAAAAGAAAGTGAGGGCTATATATAGCTTTACAATTGGCCATTTACCCGCCTCTGCAGCATGTGTGATGATTAATTCTGATTGAAGAACAAAGACTACTGGTTTGATGTGCTTAACTAGCTGAATTCCTAAGAGGAAAATGAACTGACAAGTAAAAAGAGACTGATGATTTTAATTTTGAATAATCTGAAGTATAACTAAATTTTGACAGGGGCAAAACTATTAAAAAGTGTATTTTCCCTTTTAGTTTTCTTATTAGGGTGGGAAAACAAAGTATGTTATTGTCACCAGTACTTTTTAATGATAGAATTTACTAATTTTTCAAATTAGTCTTATCACAGTTATCCTAAATCCATTAATTGGACTTGAGTCTAAAAGTAATGTTTCCTGGCCTCCCTAAAAGGCCAACACATGTTCACAAGTCTAAACATAAAATTTCTTGTTTAAATTCACATTTTGGAGATTCTAATATTATGATGTGACTTGTAATTAATGTCAAAAGATACTCTGTAGCTACTGGTGGGGGGTATATGGTGATTACAGACTGTTGTTATTCTGTGTATGTGACCAAACTTAGTCATTCAAATGGGTCCACTCACCTAATTGTCAACATTGTTGAATCATTTTTATTTGAGGCACGACGAGCAGTCTGACTTCATCCCTGATCCCTCATTTAACTTAAAATGTCTCCATTTCTGTCCCATTGTCCTCCTAATTTGGTCTTGAGATCGGTCACAGGAGAGTGGCTGTAAACTCGAGCCCTACACAGGCTGGACTCTGGGTTTTGTCAATGTGCCTTTTGTGGGACACTTCTTTACCCTGGCAACTGCCTAATGCTGAAGTGTTGACCCATGACCAGGTGTCCCTCTCACAGGAAACTTGTTTATACTGGCAGAGACTTTTGTAGCTCCTGTATGACCTGTGTCCAGTTTATTCCTGCCAGGATAACCACTCTGTAGGAGAGGCTTGACCAGGGATAAAGTTAGATTCAAGTGTGTCAGTCCAGTGAGACACAGAGGCAACAGTACAACAAAAATGCCTAAAATAACAGAAGCAGCCAATTATTCACAGATCTACAAGAGAAGAGGGGTGCCAGCAAAGGCCAACAGGAAGATGGCAGAAGCAATGAACTCAGTCAGCAGGTGGGGAGCCAAAGAGTTATGGACCTATGGGCCTGGGCCTTTACTGGGGTCTGGGGCATTACCAAAGCAGGTTTCCTGCAGATAGTTCTAACTCGTGGGTTTGGAGCAGGCAGATGTTAAGTCATGTTGGATCATGCTGTGACTGATCGTGATCACTGTGGCTTACCTTCACAGATCATGTGGCATGCAGGGTCAGCGGAGTAAGTCAAATAGTTTGTATCTGTATGTCCTGGAGGAGATGGTTACAAGGAAATAGTTGTATATCAGACAGATATATGAATTAAGCACATTGAGAGACTGGGAGGAGGCAGAGAACTGGAAACTGTGTGAAGAGTGACTAAGTCCTGCTTTTAGTATTAGAAAGTTAAACCTGTATTCAAAATAGATGGTAAGGCAAACTAAAATTATAGAAATCTGGTGTAGAACATAATTTTGTAAAATTCAGTATTGGACACAAAAATTGATACATGCTGGACAGTGTAAATTAAAGCATTTGGAATTGCCAAAGCATTTGCACTACACCACAGGATTTTGAAGGTCAGAAGACACTATTGGAACTGAATCATGTATTTCATAAGGCCATCCATCATAGTTCAACATTAACCTGTGAAATCATTTAATTTCTAACAAGCATAACTCAGTGAAGAGAAAAAAAAAACAGACTAAATAAACAGGATGAAAAACTCTAATTTAAAATAACTGGAACAGAATACCAAAACATTATGAAATTATTTAGATTTATTTGGTTTGCAAGTGACAAAAATCCTGTTTAAACCAGAATCATTAGGTAGCTTGCAAACTTGAGTTTAGGTAAAGCAGGGATACAACTCAACCATATATTTGAGCAGTTGAGAGCGTCTCTTCTTTGTCTCACTTTCTGCTTCTCTGAGCAACTAATTAATTCTTTTCTCTGTTTTATGTTGTTGTTCTTTACCCCTCAATCTATGTTTAGAAAAAATATGAATATGTATATCTTCTTTATTGAGAGAGAGAATGGAGAGTAGGGGGTTTCAACATTATTTTTGAAGTTTAAAATCCTCTTTGGCCCATATTAGGATAAGTGCCCATCCCTAGACCAATCAACTGTGAAGAAGAAAAGAAGACTGTGATTATTCCGACTGGAGTCAGGTACCATCCTAAGACTAATCGACCATGGTAGTAGTAGGTACAAGAGCTAGAGGAATGAGTAGACATTTCCTAAAGTTTAAATGTATTCTGTATTCATCATGTGCCTTAAAATCAGGCATTTAACCTTAAAAGCATGAAGCATTGTAAAATATGATTATTGTGATCAGTATTATAGGTTAGAAAAAGGAACACGTCACTAGAATAAGCCCTGGAAGTTTAAAATGATTTAACCAAGTTTTCACATTCTGAGTATGATAAGAATTAAAAATAAAGTTATATTGAGATACTAAGGAAAAAATGGCATGGAATTTTATGGATAAATGAATGCTATTTATTGTCTTACAGAACAAGATGCATAGAAAGCACATAATGTAATCTAACTCCAGAAATGATGCACAGACTATAAAAACAAACTCGTGAATACAAAGTGGTGCTAAAAATATATAAGAATATAGAATCCTCAAGAAGTAGGAATTCAGATTCATGCATAAAGGGAACATGCCATCATGGAAGCACAGTGGTCATTTGGTTGGTTAACATGGTCCTATAAGACCAGGAAAGGAACATTCTTCCTGGATGCTAGAGTAGAAGCAACACTGACTTAGGTCAAGAGCTGACACTGGCATCAGTGCTCTACACAGAAAGTTTAACAGTGATCATGAACTGGGCCAGAAATGAGATAAAATAACTTCATTTTAAAAAGTTATGTGAAATAAAATAAAAATTAATAAAATAAAATAAAATACTACCAAATATATGTATGAAAAATAAAAATATGTGCGGTTTGTGATCAGTCCTCTTCACTGAGAATTTTAAAAATCTGTATAATTATTAATATAGTATATAACTTTTTATGTAACAAAGAAAATTCTAAATAACTTTATAAAATAAATTTGAAAACATAAAGATAAACTTTTCAGTGAAATTATGACTATAAAAAATTAGTCCAAGACAAATTGGGAATTTTACTAGGTAACTATAACTAAACCATTGAAATATTTGTTAAATAGCCAATACCCTAAATGTCACAGATTTTTGGATGAATTATGACACACCTTGAAGAAATTAGTATTCTAAGAAAAAACAACAGATAAGAATGAAGCTGAAAGCAATTGAATGAAGCTGAAAGCAATTATATAATTTTCAAACAAGAAAGATCTCCTAAATAAAACAGTATACTCAATAGGATGTTAATAATATTTTATAATCAAGTCAGTTAAATCCCAGGTAGCAATTGTTTCTGCATGACAACCAGTATTAGTGCAATTTACTATTAAGTTAAAAGATTAATAGGTTAAGGGGGGAAATGCATGTGATTATCTCTATAGATGGAAAAATCAATAAAAATCCATTATCAATTCATTATCTTAAAGTCGTAATTGTGAATTCAAAATAAAAGTGAACTTCCTTAACTCAACAAAGTAAATATCACACATAAATAATGCCTTCTCTTTTCCCTATTACTGAGTTGTGCTTGTGTTTCTAGCAGATGCAATGAGAAAAGAAAACGAAATAGAGACGGAAAGATTTAAAAGGAAATCTTATGACCAATAGCTTAGCAGTATAGTTTAGTAATTAAAATTAATCACTTTGGTATGGAGCCAGATTGTCTGGTTTCAAACCTTTCCATCATTTACTTACCAGGTGACCTTGAGTCAATTACTTAACATCCTTCTGCATTTGATTTTTCATTTGTAAAACAGCAATAATTCTCATAATACCTGCCTTGTAAGGTTGCTATGAGGATTGCAACAGCTCATTTACCGAAAGAACCTAGAACAGCCATTTATTGCGAAGTCTTGTGTAAGTGCTTAATTTTATTTTTTAATATTTGCAGGCAATAAGAACAATGAACAAGGAAGAGCTAAGATTCTGTTGCCAAGTTTAACTAATCAGAGCTTTTGAAATATAATCAGATGTAAGTTCAAAAGATAATAGTTTCAAAAACCAACTTTGAAAGAATAGAGATTCCTATTCATATATCCCAATGTACGTTTTCCCTCAACTGACCTATTCCCTCTGTGTTCTTCCCCTTTAGAGTACAGGCAATATCAATGGTCGAGTTGTTTGGGACAACAAACTTGAAGCTATTCTTGATTTCCTCCTTTCATATTCCACCATATTTCAAAGCACTTATTATTTTCATTGTTATCATTTGGATCCAGTATACTATACTGGATTAATATACTGAGTACAGCATAATTAATCACCAATATTATTCCATAGCCTCTTTATTAGTTTCTATCCCTTACTCTTTCTCTCCTTTATTTTATTCTAACAAAACAGCAAGCTATTATTTAAACAAAGAAATTATCCTAAATGGCCTTTACCATCTCACCTCATTCAAAACAAAACCAAAAATCTTTAAAATTTCTAAGTTCTTATGTAATTTGGACGATGACTTCTAGTTTAACTATATCTTTTATGTCTCTCCCATTCCTTCTGGCAAACTAGAATATTGTAATTCTTACAATGAGTCAAGCATTTTCCTTTTTCAAAGGCTTTACATTTGTCATTTCCTCTTTCTAAAAATGTTATCCCTCAGATACCTGCATAGATTACTTTCTCACTTCAGGTGAGAAATCAAATATCATTAGACTTCCTTCAACACCCTATAGAAAACCATAACCCAAAACTTCAGCCAGCAAATTCCCTGTGTACCCTACCCAACTGTATTTTTCTTTATAACACTTAAAACCATATGACGTGTTAGGCATTGACTTGATTGTTTCTTTATTTCCTGTGTCTTCCCAATAGACTAAGTTCTGTGAGTTGAGAATTCTTTTGTTTCCTAGGGTTATAGCTTTAATATCTAAAATAATGTCTGACATATATTAGGTAGTCAGCAAATATTTGTTTAATAACTGAATAAAAGAATAGATAGGTGAAACAAAAATATAAAAAGCCTAGCAGTCAAACAAAACAAAAATATAGAAGGTTGTTTTGAATAAAACTGTATGACTTTACTGCTAAGATTTGTAAAAGAGCTGCAAGTTTGGAGAGGTATATCATGTTTATTGTATTGTAAATGCTTTAAATCTCTCTAAATTAATATATAAATTTAGTGCAAGCCCAATCAAAATTTCCAAGTGATTATTCATGGAAGCCAACATGTTGATTATAAAATTCATATATAAAATTTTAATGTGCAATTCTAGAAAGGAAAAAATAGAAATAAAGATGGGAAATTATCATACCAAATCTCAAGACATATTGATATAGATAGTAATTTAAACAGTGTGATTTGGCAGAGCAAAAGACATATAGATCAAAATCCAGAAGGAGGTTCATGGACATATGAGTATTTGGCTTTATGCAGATGTGGCAATTTAAAAATGGGCACACCAAGGATAGACTTGCCCATAAACAGTGCTGTGGAAATAAAATTCTAATCTCAAAACATACAGGCAAAAATTTCCAGATGGCTCAAAAGCACATATTTAAAACAAGCTTAAAATAATGGCAGAAAATATTAAAGAGTATACACACACACACACACACACACACACACACACACACACACACACACACATATATATATATAAACTTGTAGTGGGAAAATCTGTTTAAGGCAAGATAATTCATCAAGAAAAGTGTTGAGTTTTATTGCATCAAAGTTAAAATTTTCTTCAAATGTTCTTTATTTCAAGATACACTATAACAAAGTTAAAATGCAAATGACAGACTAAAAGAAAATATTTGCAACGTTTCTAACAAAGTTCTATATAAAACCAAAAATATATTTAGCTACAAGTATCAATATAAACAAAGTATAATGACAGTTTTTATACTTAGTAGAAAAAAAATGGTCCAAGAGTATAGGAAGGCACTCCACAGAATGGAAAATCAAAATGCTGATTAAACATACAAGTAAATGTGTGACAATCTGATTATCTTTGCCTGCACTGGGGAAAATGTCCTATCAGCAAGAAGAAAATAAATGGTAATAGCATGAGTTGGCAAGATTTGTGGAGAATTCTTGTTTACAACAGGTGAATGGGTAAATTGGTGCATCCAGTTTGTTGGGCAATTAAAATTTCTTAAAACCAAAAGTGGAGATGCCAGTGACTCTGTTCACGAAAGCACTTATAGTCATGTTATGCAAGAAAACACAGCTATGGAAATGTTGCTTACAAAAACAAAAATCACAAAAAGACATAAATAATCTTTCTGTGTGTAGTTAGGAAGTAGTTGTATAAGTTGTGGTGTAAATAAATAGCAATGAAACAGAGTAAACTAGATCTGTACACAACTTAGAGATTTTAAATATATATTAAGTTAAAAGCATATCTATGAATCTATATGCATGCTATATCTGTTATATCTGCTATATCTGCATGACTTAAATTTTCCTTTAAAATGTCAGCATGCAAAACAAAGGCATTTTTATGTAGATGTAACATTTCATATTTTTTAAAAGCTTGGGTTTGTAAATATTTATGGACCAAAATAATAGCAATAATTACCAGCTGGGCAAAGAACAGTAACATAGGTTTGTCCAAATTTAGTATTCTTTGTTATGACCTACATTTTAAGCATTAAATTCATAAATTAAAAATTATACTTACACACTTAAAATTAATTTTCAAATCAGTGATGTATGTGAGTTCATTAAAAAGACATATATCTTAATTTTTAATGTGGTGTTCTTCATTTTACCCCAAAAGTGTTATTAAATTAATGATGTGTTTTACTTAGAGTTAATGATTTTAAAAATTTAATGAAATATGAGATTTTTTGCTTCTAAATAGTGCAAAATTGGAAGGATTATATCAGAGAACTCTAAAGAAAAACTGAAGCAGTCAAGTATTTGTGGATCAAGATTTCTAAATATTCGGTCACTAGTGTATATGCTCATGTTACCGCCTTTGGAAAGTTTGGCTTTAAAGTCAGTATGCAAACATAAAATATTGTTCACATTTACTCCTGAAAAAATCCTTCTAAGAGCAATATATTGGAAATACAGCTCTCACCGTAA
Organism: Theropithecus gelada; assembly: GCF_003255815.1. Lineage (NCBI taxonomy): Eukaryota > Metazoa > Chordata > Mammalia > Primates > Cercopithecidae > Theropithecus > Theropithecus gelada. The sequence goes on along the minus strand of NC_037672.1, from coordinate 131,761,011 downwards.
GCCCACGCTGCATTATTTTTTTTCCAGGACTGAAAGAAAGAGCTCCTTCTTTTTTCTTTTTTTCTCTTTCCTTCCCTCCTTTCTTCCTTTTCTTTCTTTCACTCCTTTTGTTTTCCTGTTAGGCATAAAAGACTTGCTAAAAAATATAAAAAGATACTCCTTACTCATTTAAATACTGGAATTTTGCTCATTCCATTTAGACATTCATACTGAGAGGGACAGGAAGAAGAAACTACAAATTCAAATCTTTAATCTCATGTTTACTCTGGAGAAGGAATTTACTGAGTAAAATAAATTTATTTAAGTTACTATTTCTTATTTTGTTTTATTTTTCTTTGTTATAGGGTTGATTTCTCAGATAACGTAAAGACGTATTTGCTGAAACCAAATGCACTTAGGACAGGAAATTGTTGATCCCAGACATTACGAAAAATAAAGAATGAGGCCCTAATCACTGTCTTCAAGAACCTTATCACTTAATTGAGAAGGAAATACACGCACACAGCTTGGGAAAGCAATAAATGGCACAAAAATATTAGTTGTTGATTATTTTACTACTTCTTTAGAGCTCAAACCTCTTGCATTCTGTTAGGAGATGAAAATAGCAGCAAAAAGAGCAGTGATGGCATAGTTTTCACAATCTTAAAGCGTACCTCAAAGAAAGCAGTTATGATTTTTTTTCAGGCCTGAGTTCCTTCCAGAAGCTATGTTACCTACACATGGGTAGGCAATGTGGAATCATTAACATTTAGTTTCTTTACCGTAAAGTAGGCGGCGTGAGTAGGAGAGGCATTATATCTTCAGTACCCAAGAAATGATCAACGAATAGACTCAGTGTGATTCCTTTTATTTATATCTCGAGTTTGTCCTCCCATGATCCTTATTTTGTTTCATGCAAAGCTCTCTACCAAATTTCTCCCCTGACTTTTCCTAAGGCGAACTATGGTTCCGTTTGTTATGTTCCTAAGTATAGTTTATTTCAATTATGTAGGACTTTTATCATGAACATGAAGAACCCCTCTCCAGGACAACTTGGACCAGTCTATTCAATTAAATTTTAATCCACCTTCTATTTTAATGGTTCTTGCTTCAGCTCAGTCCTCTGGTGACAAGAAAGTAAACATTTTGCAGCATCTTTGTTTCATCAGTATCTTCACATATATTACAACCAAGTCAGCATTCTTGAATCCAGTCCTTTTGCAAATTTTCTTTGTACTTCTCCTATAAAGGATATGCCCAAGTACACATAATTATGTAATTATAATTTTACAAATTGTTTTATCAAGTATCTCTTAGGTATTTATTATAAAATCTAATACATCTCCCTCAACTTACATGCATCCTCTTCTGATCAAAGAAACTCAGCACTCCCCACCTGAAAGTTTCCTAATTCTCAGCTTCCTACAAGAAGAAGCTCATTAGGCATTTCCTCATACCCTTGCTTCATATAACTCCTGCACTTAATAGTTATCAGCAATCACAATTATACGAAAACACATACAAGCATTTTATTCAACTTTAATCAAGTCCTTCTTAAGTGTTCACCATAATATGGGTCATAATGAGCACTGCAGTGGATTTATCAATGTAGAGTACCTTTCATCAATAATAGAAGAAACACTGCACTAGCGTAGGTATAGGATATGTTTTGCTTCCATGCCCTTTTCAATGGCATTACTTAGATGTGTGTCATTCATGCTAGTGAAATTCAGGAGTGAGATGATATTACTGTATCAACTTATTAGCTGCAAGTGAGATTTGAGCTAGCTAGAAGTGCAATGGATTTGGATATGTAGAGGGAGAGGAAAATATATTCTAAACACAAAAGATAAGATGAGTAAAGAGAGCAAAGACATACCTAAGAACCAGCATCAGTGCCCACACTCTACCGTTCTCCTATTAGCTGGGCAGAAAATCCTTTGCTCCTAAATAAGGGAGTTTTCTATATTCTACTAGAGGACATGTTTCCAAAAACTGTCTTTTCTTTTCTGAATCACCAACTTCCTTATTGTTTTTAGTATAATTCACATTACATACAAACATTCTCTTACATCTTTAATGTTAAACAACAACAACAACAACAGCAACAAAAAACAACTTACCCCAGCTGTCATTTCTACCATCAATGATCACTCCAGCATTCCCTCCTTCTATGCCCTTTAAGGCAAAGTTTCTTGAGCCAGGCACAGTAGTTCACATCTGTAATCTCAGTGATTTGGGAGGTTGAGGAGAGAGGATGATGCAAAAGATGTAAAAGGCTTGCTAAAAAAGCAAAAAAAAAAAGGAAAAGAAATCACTTCTTATTCATTTAAGCACTGGAATCTTGTTCATTTCATTTGGATGTTCATATTCTGAGAGGGATAGGAAAAAGACACAGCAAATTCAAATTTTTCTTATCTCGTGTTTACTCTGGCGGATGGGTTTACTGAGTGAAATAAATTTACTTAAATTACTATTTTTCATTTTGTTTTATGTTCCTTTGCTACATTGTTGATTTTTCTCAGGTCAGGTAAAGATGGACTTGAGAGATCAAAGACATAGCCAAGAACCAGCCTGAGTGCCCCTAGTCCGCTGCTCTCCAATTAGCCAGGATGAACTCCTGTGCTCCTAAATAAGGGAGCTTTTTATATTGTGTTAGAGAACATGGCTCCAAAACTTGTCTTCTCTTTTCTGAATTACCAACTTTTTAATTATTTTTAATATTATTCACTCTTGATACATGGCCAGGAGTCTGAAGACAGCTTGGGCATCATAGTGAGACCCTGCCTCTAAAAAAATAAAAAGATTACCAACTAGCTGGACCACGGTGGTGTGGGAATGTAAACCCGTAGTCTGGGAAGGTTGAGGGCACAGTGTATCATAATTGTACCACTGTACTCTAGCCTGGATCATGGAGTGAGACTCTGACCCAAAAATAAATAAATAAATAAATACAAAAGACAAAATTTCTTGAAAATTGCACGTATTCTCTGATACCAATCTCTCCCATTCTTTCTTGAACCCACATTTTCCCCATCATGACTCCAGTAAAGTAGTTATTGTTAGAGTTGCCAGGGACCATTGCATTGTTTATTCCAATGACAGCTCTCAGTCCACATCTCACTTGACATATGTCGACAATAGCTGGCATAATCAATTAACCTCCTTCAAACACTTACTTTATCTGCTCCAATGACACTTGTGCTAATCCTGTGCTTATTTTCCCCCATTATCATTCCTTCTTGTTGTTGTTGTTGTTGTTGTTTCTGTTATCTTCTGTGTTACACAAAATTCAAGTCTCTGTAGGTTGTCTTTCCCGGGCATCAGACTTTCAGCTTAGTTCAGCCAACTGGAGACTCTGGTTTGAGGCCAGAAACTAGGAGCAAAGGAGAAGTCTGAAAATTATTCCCTATTTTCCTTTCCTTCTGGTGTTAAACTTGGCATTGACTCTAACACTTATGTGACTCCAAGTAGGTAGGAAATAACAGGCACTTAGATTTTTCAATGTTCCTATGAAAAGTCTTAACTCCTGAGACATAGAAAAGTGTGGAATATAAAGACTTGTAGTACTTGCTTTCATGTCTCCCTGAAACATTTTACTCTTGTTATACCATTAGAATTAGATTTATAGCCATTAGTCTAGCTAATCGCTCTGATTTCAGAGGGCCAAAGGGGCCCAGATGAGGTCCTTAAGTTAAGCCCTAAGGTGCCAAGAATACTGAAGCATTTTCTCCCAAGGTATTTACATTTCAGATGGTATAAAGCCCAGACATTGGAGAAATCTCTAGGTCATAAAAGCCAGAGACACCCAGAGTTTATCTGACTCTTGGAAATATATGAATGCATTTATATTCCAAAAGGTTAAGGTAAGAAATTAGGATATTTTTCATAGTGTCTCAATGGAGAAAAGTTGTTTCTTGTCCTTTTCATTTCAGAAGGGAGTGAGGAAAGCTGTCTGTCTCCTATATAAAAATAGAAAAAACACATTGTTTTGCATTTCTTGTCTATAATACACAGTTTATATGAAGAAGACATTTGGCTTGGATTCATTACACTGCTCTAGAGGTAAGACGTGGGGTGTGAAGAAACATGTGGTCATTATTTGCTTCGTTTGTGATTAATGATCATCTGCCTCAGCTCAGGAACACTCCATGTTTGCATTTAAGTTAAAATTAATGAAGAGAAGCATAAAAACTCAACAACCACCTAATAAATGGGACCTCCATGATTCCAAATTCCACCAGCTGACCCTAAGCTCTAACTACCTAGAATGTTGCCCCCTCCCTTTCTCATTCCAGGCTAGGGCTGATTAGCATCTTTCTGATTCTAAACTCATCTCCTGTATAGCCACCTAACAAATTTTATCACCTGCATAGCCACTTGCTATGTTAAATAAATCTCTTTTAAATATTATTTTCTATGCTTGACTCTTGAATGATACGGCATATCCCTTTCTGATATTCTTTTTACTCCTATTATTCTTCTTCTCTCCTTTTCTAATTATTCCGAAAGTCACCAGATGTGATTATGTTGGATACGGTCGGCACAATTCTAGTGGGTGCCGTTTACATCATAGTCTATTCGCCCAAGTTCTAAATGCCAGAGTACTCCAGCAATCAGGGCATGGGTATCATACACCTTTGATGACATGATCTACTCTGATGTTTTTCAATTTCATTTATATGCCAATGACACAAAAATCATAAACAATTTCAGATTTATATGGTATTATTCTCCCCTTACTAATGTCATCCCAGCCATACCATTCTTTTTATGATTAATTGAAAATATCTGATACACTCCTGAACTGGCTGTTCCCTCTGCATGGTTTGTTCTACTCTATGATCTTGTATCATCAATCAGTATCTATGAAACTGTACTGGGCTAATTTGTTAGCTAGCAAGTGGGACAAATCTCAAACCCTTCATGGCTCTTGATCGTTTTGGTAATAAGAAGGGGATGCTGACAGAGACATGGCTTTCTGGAAGAGAAAGGATGAAGGTCCCGATGAGCCATGTTAGAGCGTATGAAAGGGCTCCCCAGATTCTGGTAGTAAAGGCTCTAAGTGAAATGTCAAAGAGAGTTAGTTAACCCTACTATACTACCAGTTGTTTGTAGGCTGAGCAACAAGAGGTAGGATTTTAAAAAATATGTTCAAATGATGTTTGAATGTTGCTTACTCTCCTCTATGTAAGAGGAGGAAGGGATGTTGCTGTGGCAATGAGTCAGTAAGTCTTGTGGTTCAGTCAAAAGGCAATGTAGCAGCTGCTGCTGAGTCAATAATTCCCCAAAACTGGAAAAAAACCAATATTGTCAGCAATAAGAAGACTGAGTTTTGGACGGGCTGAAAACATGAGAATTGTGTTTGGTTGAACCATACAGATAGTTACCCAAACCCCAAAGTAAATGCCTAACCTTGTGTATTGGTATTAAGCTACTGCTACTTTCCATGTCTTGTGATCCCTAATTTCTCCTCTCCCCAACCTCAGCTATTTTAAGAATAAAACATTTCGGCATGACATCAAAGTATTCCAGTCCTCAAGGGGAACTCATGCCCACAGACACACATCTGAATACCCTGAGGAATACTGGGGAGAAAGAGAATCTAAATGTGGGAGTCTGCTGGATATAAATATCCAGGTTACCTTCCTATCTACTCATAGGAGTAAAAGGGTGCCTGAATTCAACAAATGGATTTAGGCAAGATGAACAGTGGGGAAGGGAAACTATCACGACCTGCTGTGTCTCCCTTGGGGTTGATTAAACATAATATTGATGTGACTTCCACTGATTAATGTATGTTAACCATGTTGATGTTTTACATGCCCCTATTGTGAATGTTTATAAATACTAGACTGTACTACTACACCTAGAAAGAGCAACATATAGAAAAGTGCTAATTCCAGCCGGGCACGGTGGCTCATGCCTGTAATCCCAGCACTTTGGGAGGCCGAGGAGGGCAGATCACAAGGTCAGGAGTTCAAGACCAGCCTGACCAATATGATGATACCTCGTGTCAACAAAAAATACAAAAATTAGCTGGGCGAGGTGGCGCGTGCCTGTAGTCCCAGCTACTCAGGAGAATCGCTTGAACCTGGGAGGTGGAGGTTGCAGTGAGCCAAGATCTCACCACTGCACTCCAGTCTGGGTGACAGAGTGAGACTCAGTCTCAAAAAATCACTAATAATAAAAAAAAGGAAAAGTGTTAATACCTTTGAGACCTCATACCCTAAAATACTTCTGAGCAAAAAAAATCTTGATGACTAATGAATTTGCCTATTAGAGCCTTTGTTAAAAAGAAGCAGCTTTTATCCAGTGCTTTTGATATTACATTGAAAAAATCATTGCAATGATTTATTAAGCAATGTTTTCTTCTAGGAGTTTTACCATTTCAGATATTACATTATGAATCTTTAATCCATTTTTAGTTTATTTTAGTGCATGGTTTAAGTAAGGATCCAATATTATTCTCTTGCATGTGAATATACACTTTTCCCAGAACCATTTATTGAAAGGAGTGTCCTTTTTTTTTTTTTTTTTTTTTCTCCCCAAGTTTGCTTTGAATGTTTGGAGTCTCATAGTTCCATATGAACTTCAGAATGTTTTTCTTCTATACCTATTAAAAATGCTGCAAGAGACTGAATATTTGTGTCTCCCCAAAATTTAAATGTTGAAATCAAATCCCCAATGTGTGTGGTATGTAAAGTTGAGTCCTTTGAGAGATAATTAGTAATGAGAGTGAAGCCCTCATAACTAGGATTAATGCCCCCGTAAGAAGAGTCCAGATAGCTAGCTTTTTCTCTATTTCTACAACGTTAGGATAAAACAAGAAGTCAAGAGACTGGTACTCAGAAGAGGTCCCTCAGCAGAACCAGGACATATTGTGAACCCTGATCTTAGATTTACAACCTACAGAATTGTAAGATATAAATATTGTTGTTTAAGCAACCTAGACTATGGCAATTTGTTACAGCAGACCTTGATAAGACAAACGTCAGTGGAATTTTCATAGAGATTGCATGAATTCGTAGATTGCTTTGGGGAGTAAGGGCATGTTAATAATGTCAAATCTTCCAGTTCATGGGAACTGATGTCTTATTTGTCTATTTTATTTCTTTTATCAATAATTAATAGCTTTCAGTGTACACATTTTTTTATTTCCTTGGTTAAGATTATTTCTAAGTATTTGATTCTTGATGTTATTATGGAAGAGATTATTTTCTCTTTATTCTTTGTTTTTTTTGAGACGGAGTTTTGCTCCTATTGCCCAGGCTGGAGTGCAATGGTGCAATCTTGACTGACTGCAACATCCACCTCCCGGGTTCAAGCAGTTCTCCTGCCTCAGCCTTCCTGAGTAGCTGGGATTACAGGCATGTGCCACCACACCCATCTAATTTTGTATTTTTAGTAGAGATGGGATTTCTCCATGTTGGTCAGGCTGGTCTCGAACTCCCGACTTCAGGTGATCTGCCCGCCTTGGCCTCCCAAACTGCTGGGATTGCAGGCATGAGCTGCCACACCGGCCAAGATTTTTTCTTACTATCCTTTTCAGATAGTTAATTGTTATTGTATAGAAATGCAACTGATTTTTGTGTGTTGATTTAGTTTCTTGCAACTTTATTTAATTTATTAATTCTAGCAATTTTTTTTTAATATGGATTCTTTGGCATTAGCTACATATAACCTTCTGATTTAGATGGCTTTTATTTCTTTTCTTGACAGTTTAGCTCTAACTAAAACATATAGTATTATGTTTAATAGAAATGGCCAGAGTAGGTATTCTTGCATTGTTCCTGATCTTAGAGGAAAGACTAGGAACAAAGGTGTTTTTTTGTTTTTGTTTTTGTTGTTGTTGTTGTTGTTGTTGTTTTTACCATTGAGTATAATGTCCCTGCAGGCTTTTTTTCATATATGCCCTTCATTTTGTAAAGAAGTTAAATTCTCTCTATACTTTGTTAAGAGTTTTTATCATAAGAGTGTCAGATTTTGCCAAATGCTTTTCCTGCATCAATGGAGATCATTATGTGAGTTTTATCCTTTATTATACTGGTGTTACATCAAATCAATTGATTTGTGTATGTCAAACCATCCTTGAATCCCAGGGATAAATTTCATTTGATCATGGTAAATAATCCTTTTAATGTACTATTGAATTTTGTTTCTACTTCATTTCTAAAGAATAGTTTTGCTGGGTATATTATTTCAGTCTACAGTTTTTTTTTTTTTTTTTTTTCCTTTCAACTCTTTGAATATATCATTTCTCTCTCCATTGATCTGCAACATTTCTGTCGTTAAATTCACTGAAGACTTATGGAGGTTCCCTTTCATGTGACAAGCTATTTTTTTTCCCTTGCTGCTTTCATATTTTTTCTCTTTGACTTTTAACTATTTGCTTATATAATTTGTCTTTGTGTAGACTTCATATAAATCTATAGATTCATATTACTTGAAGTCTTCTGAGTGTTATAAATCTAGATGTCCATGTCTCTCTTTAGATTTGGAAAGTATTCATTCACTATTTCTTTAAATAGATTTTTCTTTTCCTTTCTCTTATTCTTTTCCTAATGGGACTCCCATAATGTGTGTGTTTGTTCATTTGATAGTGTTCTATAATCCACTCAGGGTTCCTGTGCACTTTCCTTATTTTACTTTTTTTGCTTCTCTGACAAGGTAATTTCAAATGAGGTGCCTTAGAGTTTGCCAATTCTTCCTTCTGATCAAGTCTGAAGTTGAGGCCCTCTAGTGAATTATTAATTTCAGTTTTTATATTCTTTAGCTCTAGAATTTCTATGTACATTTTTATAGTTACTACTTTATTCCATGTATAACTTTTATAATTTGTAATTGTTGTTGTCTATGTTTCTTGTATCTCCCTAAGATTCTTTAAAATGAGTATTTTAAATTCTTTTTCAGGCAATTTGTAGATCTCCATTGTTCTATTTCATTCTTTTGATTGTGTTATGCTTTTCTGATTTTTTTTTTTTTTTTTTTTTTTTTTTTTGCTTTGTAGCTTGGATTGGTATCTGTGCAATAGTCACTTCCCAATTTTTCAAAATGACTTTGACTAAGTCTTAACAAATGAGCCTGGCTAGAGATTCTAGATTCTTGTTTCTAGCTGCACCATGTGTCCAGTCTTTATTTTGTTTTGGATTTTTGGTTTTTTTCCAAATGTCTAAAGTTTGGACCTCCCTTTGATGTTGATTATTATCATACCCTCAGTGTTCTATGTGAGGTGACACAGAAACCATCCCCTCAAATCGCACTCTGAAAAGCCAGGGATGTTAAAGCCGCATTCCACTGCTTTCTACTTTCTGGAGGAGAAAACTCAATTATGTCTTCTCCATATTTCTCAGAGTCAGGCCAAGCCACAGAAGATGTCCATACTTTTTAACTTTGTTTCTAGCTGTCCCAAGTATCCATACTACAATTAATTGTGGTCCAACTTTTAATTAAATTTAGTCTTAAGAAGCAAAGTCTAATTTACACTAGTGATAAGATGTAACTGATGGTCAATAGCTAAAGGGAAAATTGTTAATTGGGATAAAAAATTAATTAGAGACACTAATTTCTAATTCTCTTAATTCACTAAAAACAAAATTTTTAAAGTCAAGTTAGTATTACATCTATAAATTATTCTGTAGCTATTTATAGAAGATATTCAGAGTGACAGTGTTTCCCTTTATTCTTCTTCTTATTATTATTATTTTAAACATGGCCAAGCTACTTTGCAGCCAATATGGTGGTGACTGGTACCCCAAATGATTGTTATTTTCTCTTAATTGGGTTGAAATATATTGCAAAGAGAATCTTTGAGTAAAACCATTATTTTTTTAAAAATAATGTGCAATTTCAGTGTTCTCTGCCCTAGCATTTCTCAATAGAAATATAATGTGAAACATACAAGTAATTTAAAATTTTCTAGTAGCCATGTTAAAAACACTAAGAAGAGACATTTTCATACTGTTTTCCATAACAGTTGTGCTAACTTATAAGCACACTAATAGTGTGCAAGATTTCCCTTTTCTCTCCATCCTTGCCAACACTTACTTTCTTTTGTCTTTTGGATAATAATCATCCTAACAGTGTGAGCTAGTATCTCATTGTGGTTTTAATTTACATTTCCCTGATTATTACTGATGTTAAGCTAATGTTAAGTGATGATGCTAATTAGTTACTCATATCCCTGTTGACCATTTTTATAACTTCATTTGCAAAATGTATATTAAGCTCTTTTGCTCATTTAAAAAATGAGTTAGTAATCCCACTACTGGTTATACACATGAACAAATGAAATAAATACTACAAAGAGATATCAACATCCCAATGTTTATTGCAGCACTATTTACAATGGCTAAGATATAGAACTAACCTAAGTGTTCAATATCGGATAAACAGATAGAGAAAATGTGGTATACAGAATGGAATACCATTCAGTCAAAAACAACAATAAAATCATGTCAGTTGTGACAACTGGAACAACCTGTAAAACATCATGTTGAGGGAAATAAGTCAAACACAGAAAGGTAAATGCTGTACGATCTCACTCATATGTGGAATATTTTTTAAAAGTTGATTATCATGGAAGCAGAGAGAAGAGTGGTTACCAGAAATGGGGGAGAGAAGATAGGGTGAGATGATGAGGAGTCATTGTGATAGCAACAGAAGGCAGCCAAATGCCTAGGCAGATATGGGTGGGTCACTGGTGAAATCTCACCTACAAGCCAAGACAGTTAAAAGCCTGAAAGTCAAGCTACAAGTTAAATTCTCAGACCTGTCTTCCCATTTGGAGCACTTTCTTGTGCTTGATCCCCATCCTTCACCATTTTATATATACCTACCCTTTCCTAATTGGTTTTCTACAATGTTGTGCCTACCTTTGAGTGGTGTCTTCGCTTTAATCTTTTTTGCATACTCACAAACCAATCATTACACACTCCCCATTTTGAGTCCATAAAAAGACCTGTACCCAGCCACAGAGAGAAACCATATAGGGGTGGGAGACCAGTCCCCCATGTCCCATGTCTGCTCTCCACTGAGAGCTGTTCTCTCGCTCAATAAAATTATCTGCCATCATCACCCTTTAATCATCAGCATGACCTCATTCTTCTTGGACGTTGGGCAAGAGTTCAGGACCCACTGAGTGTGGCTACCCAGAAAGGCTGTCACACTGGCCCTTTGACCTCGCTGGTGGAAGACAACCTCCCCACGCCTCAAGGTTAGGGCCAACTGAGCTGGTAATATGCCTGAGCTGTGGGTAGTGGAACCAAAAGAGGTAATTAACACATAAACACCCCCTCTGGAACTTTAGGGTCATGGGAAGCCCTGCCTGGGTGCTGCTGCATTCCTCTTGATGTGACACGCCTGGTCTGGTCATGGGCCACACAGAGCTGGCTCATGTGTTGGCACCTGGAGCGTCTGGCCAGATCCCACATTCACTCTTTCTTGTCCTCCCTCCTGCAAGGGGCTGACTGCAATGGGCTGAGTAGATGGGGAATCCCTGCTTCAAATTTGGCAAAAGGGCCAAGAAAAATCCTACTTCAGTTGACTCACAGGTACAACATTACAATTAGATCGGAGGAATAAGTCTGGTGTTCTGATGAACAATAGTTTGACTGCAGTTAGCTGTAATGTATTGTATATTAAAGATAGCTAGAAGATAGACTTTTGAATGTTCTCAACACAAATAAAATGATAAATGTATGACGAGATATATTGCTAACTACCTTGATTTGATCATTATATAATCCATATAAATTAAAACATCACATTGTACTCCATAAGTATGTGCAATTACAATGTGTCCATTTTTTTTAAGAAAAGCATTTCAATCAGTTATTTTTAGGGATTATTTTTACCAGTAGAAATTAAAACATTCTAAAGTATTAGGTGAAATTAATTTTAATAACATATTTTATTTGCTGCAATATATCCAAAATATTTTTTTTTCCACTTGTAATCAACATTAAAATTATTAGTGAGATATATTACATCCCTTTTCCCTAAGTCTTCAAAATCAGCTGTGTATATTATAATACATCTCAAGTAAAATAGAACATTGTCAACAGTTGAAGTGAAATGTAATCCCACCAAAATAATAAATTTGTATTTAATCGAATTTTATTTAAGTTAGAAAAAGGTAATGTATAATCTGAGAAAAATCATTTTATAATCTGAATTACTCTGATTACCTTTGAACTTAAAAATCTGCTCCTAAATTGTTTTGTATATTTAAATGAATTTTATGGTATAAAACTAACATTTTTATCTCTTATTAAACAAAAATTATATCATAGTGTGATCATAGGCTTGATATATAATTATGAAGACTCAACAATAACTTTTTTAAATGATTAACTCAGTCATAAATATCAAAAAAAATGCAGTTGCAATTTCTCATTAGATTGACTGCAAACATAGCTGTAAATTAATCATTTAGTCTTGTTTTAGATGTAAGTAAATGACAGCATATACTAATATACTTAAGCCAAAGAAAGGTTATATGAGTTTAGGAGGCAATAATGTGATAAGTGTTTTATATATATATATATACACATATACACACACACAGAGACAAGAAACATAATAACAGTATTGGGTAACTAATTAGAATTGCTTTTACAGAGAAATTGTATTTTTAAATACCTTGCAGATGATGCATTCTGCAATTTTTATTGCCATTAGTTGTTGCAAATGATGAAATAAAGTCCTATACTCTTGTCTAGTTCTCAACTGCCACATTGTAACTCCACCATAAATTACATTCTCCTGGCCTCTTGAAACTGCTCCATTTTCTCTCTGAGTTATTGTCTTTCAGAAAATGGAGTTCAGTTACTACATCTGGCTCCTTGCCCTGGATGTTGACCAGTTTGCCTCTGTGACAATAACCTGGAGCCTGAAAGTCTGAGTGTCAAGAAGGTTGACTCATTTACAGTTTTCCATTATGTAGTTTTAACATTTTATGTTGTTTCCTAAATAGTAGATGTGGTATAGCTAGCCTAGTCATGGTAAAAATTACTGCTAGTACTGAGTGATGCTAGCAGTAAGTTCTTCACCTTGAGTAACCTGATATATGATCATATGCTTTCTTTCTTTCAGTATTTTCTGTTTAATCATATGCCTTAGAAGAAGACTAGGTTTCCTAAATTTGGACAGGTCACTCCTTTTTGTCTCATTCTATCATTATTTGGGCATGTGAACAAGAAGTTATTCTACTGCTATATTATCATATATTGCAAATTATGTGAATTAATTCCAGTAAATAACATTATTATCATATTAAATAGAAAGTTATAAAAAGATCATTCTATGAACACAATTGATATTATTTTCTTTCTATAGTGCATTAGTAAATAAAGGTTTTAGACAGGAATTTTAACTAAACATTATCTCAGGGATTACTACCTAAAAGCTTATGTGTTTAGGTGTGTTTTTATCTGTATCAGATGACTTTTAATTAGTCCAAAGCAAAATAAAAATCACCAAAACAACAACATTAAAAATACATTATGGAAGCAAATAGCCAGTTTTTATTTTTTAAATTCATTTTAATAATGAAAATAATCACATTCAGACGGCTGATTTGAAGATGTCTGTATGTGTATTCTCTAAGTTGAACTCCATTTTCTTTAATTACTTTTGAAAACAAGGCATATGAGTATAAAAAAAAATACTTGATTTGGCAACAGAATATATTTAATTGTTGTTCCTATGGTAGTGAGCAAGAAAAGGATTAAAAACTCAAAAAATGCCTCATTTTAAATCTAACTTAAATAAGTTAATACTTAATCTGTTGGCCAATCACTATATATGTATGTACATATGTTTATATATGTATATTTTCATATAACATATGAATGCATACACATATTTAAACACATATATGCAAGTAAACATGAGTGTATATATACACACATACACATACTTATTCTATTGTAATTCAAGTTCTTTTTTCTTTTAAGGAAATTACTATTGAATTATAGTTCTATGCCACTCTTAACAGCACAGTTACTAAAATTGATTTTTCATACATATTCATAGGCTGAAACTTTAAAGACCATTGAAGATTTCAAAATGATACATCAATCAATGTCGCAGATTCCTGCTTAGCAACTCAAAAAAAAAAAAAAAGTACAGCCTAATATTTTCTTTGCAAAACTCCTGCTGTCCACTTTTATGCAAAACGTTACCAAAACAACAATTTGTCACATATATCACAAACATACACAGGGTTGTGAGATAAGCAAAACACTAAAAGAAATAAGTCTTTATGCAGCTTTCTGCTCTTCAAAGTCAGTATACCTTGAGGCTAGTGATAGAGTTCTGAAAGCACAAAGTAATGTAGCCCTAACTTAGGATATTGTTGAACTTGATTTGGCCCAAAATAGTAGGTAGCAATGTAATTTGGCAGTGTTTCATATCTTCTCATGATCCCTTGGTAACACACTTTTCTTACCTATCAACACTAGGACCTAAACATAGGAAATTGTTGATTAAAGAGGTTTGTGTTGAAACACTATGGAATAAATTGTTTTATACAAAATTGTTCACTATTCTTTTCCAGTTAGAGAAAAAAATGAACTGAAAATCCAACATAATAGCAACAATAAAGAGAGATACAGCAGTATGATAAGGAAAAGGATACAAGTGTTTAACGACTGAACTTAAATCTTATTAACAGCAATGCAATAAAACATCTATTGAAGTAAACTGATTGTCTTACTAAATAAGGCATAGAAAGTTCTTAATTTTGATAGCAGCACTATGGAAGGCAGCTTTTTATTAGATTTTCCTTCTACCTGGAGAATGCTCAAGGCTTAAGAATTCCTCAAGTCTCATCCTAAATATAACCTTATCTCATACTTGCTTATATGTTTTTTCATAAAGAATGTTCAAACTAATTATAGTGCATTACAAATGCATGTCTAGCTCATCTTTATATTCCCAATGTCTCACGTATATTCACAATGTCTTCTAATTAAATCAACAAGCATCAGAGTTGGCAAGAGTGTTAGAAATTATCTCACATTCGTTTTACATATATTTTAAAAGATCTGAAAATGAAGTGTATTTCCCAAAGTCATACAGTGAATTAGGTTGAACTGGAATTGAAACTCATGTTTTCATGGTCTCTGACAAGTGCAGGATCTTTTTTTCATAACATAATTTTACTTTCTTCTGGATGTTGAATGACATATCCTAGATCATAGCACAAATTATGACATAATAAACATTTATCATAATATCCTATAAACTTGGTTGTTAGCCAAGTATCATATAGTAGAAGATGTTTATGGAGGCAAAGATAGCCCTTTCAAGACCATTTAGCTTAAGCCCAATTTGGAAAATCTGTCAACAAAATGCTCAATCTTTTCGTCTTTGCTATCATGACATATCACTGAATTTTAAGCACAAATTCGATTTCCTTCTACCAAATAATATCAGAAGATGTGTTAAACACTTTTAAAAGTGAAAAGGAACCTGATTAGCAAAGCTATATCATCATTTTGTTATAAGTATTTCCAATTGTTTATTCAAAATTGTTTTGAAGATGTTTTCCACGTTAAAATGGCACTTAATTCACTGCTAGAAGATAAATTTCTTATGGCATAACTTCAATAGAATTGGTTTCTGCAATATTCTAGTTATTACCTGTCAAAGACATTTGGGCAACTGGAGGGAAGACCTAGACTCTATAGATATGAAGTTTCCTGATAATGTTAGATAGTAATATATATTGATTAAAAAGAGTAATGACAGTTTTTATCAGGTAAAGTAATATCTAACAGCAGACTTGTGTATAACTGTATAGAAAAGTACATATAAACAATTCACATATACATAAATACCAAATCCTGACAAGTATCACTATATGTTTTTCTGTTTTGTTTTTCTCCTGAGAAATTTCAACTAAACAGACTCTGAAACAAATATATTTTATACATCTTGCCCTTTCCTCATACACAACATTTAGTAGGTTAGGTGAAATGAGTGTTGAAAGTAAAAACATCCCAGATGAATTAAACTCACCCTTGAAGGAATCCCTGTAGAGCTGGGTAAAGGCCAAAATTGGAATGAAATGATTCATTTTGACTAAGAGACCATAGCATCCAAATATAAAGCATATTTATAATAGTTCTCAGATTTATGCCAGGCTCTTTAATTGAATACTGCAGTTCTAACACATAATGGCTAACAATTGTGAGGATCTTTATATTAATTTATAAGTGAATAAAATGTCATTTTGGTTTTTGAATTTATTTTATAAGCCATGATACCCACAGAACATTTTAGTTTTATTGTGCTCCATTTACTTATTTCCATATTTGTAACTCATCCAAAGTGCTTATTAAATTTAATATTTTCCATTATGATGGCCATTTTAAACATTCCAAATTTCTTTTGACAGAGAATTAAAAATCTCTCTCTCTCTTCCTCTAAGGATACATAATTGTATTTTTCTCCAATTGTCACTAGTAAATACAAGTGGAGTACTAAGAGTACTAAGGACTTATTTTGTAGTATTGCAAGAAGCTAGTATGCAAGAGGCTACTGTTGTTTCATGTCTCTAACTCTTCTAAATTACTTGGACATAAGTTAGAAAAAAAAAAAGTTCCTCAAGAATTACAAAGACATGAGGTACTTATGTGCAATCAAATGCAGAAACAAATAGAAAGTAACCTAATTTCTATCTGCTAAGAGCTGAGCAGGGTCTGAGATTTTATTCTACTTATAAGGCAATAAGCTAGTTTGCTATAGTTTCATGGATATTACGAAACAACATGAGCCTCCTGGGTTAGAGATAAAGGACTTTATAAATCACAACAAAAACAGTAGCTGGAACTTCCTAGTGATGTGTGTTAGGTTCCCCATGTTTTCCGAGTACCAAAGAGGTGATCCAAAGAGTCCATCTAGGATGCACGCCAATGCACTAGGTTTTATTACAGGAGAAACATCAGCTTGCTTTTACAGTAAGCAGAAGCGAGCCTAGTCTTTGTCCAGTCTGAGGGTGACAGATACTGTAAGCTTACCTCCTCTCTCAAGTTTAGCTGTTGCAAAAACAACCATGGGTAAAGAGTGGTCAGGGTCTCAAATTCTTGGTATGTCAGCAAAAACATGAAGAAATGCTCAAGGTCCATGTCACTTGCCTCTCTCAGCCTTTCCTTAGTAATTTTTATTAGCTTTTAATAAAGTTTAAGGTCTTCAAATTCTTATATTTCATAGTCCATGAAACTCAAGATACATATAGGTCTTTTAACTAGCATGGAAGAGGTTAAGGAAATTTAAGGAATAGAGAATGCAAACTATTTTAGAGATGATTCAACACTATGGTGGCTACTAAGGATTAGCCATAATTTTAAACATAAATTCTAATAGAAATATAATAAGGAAGGCCTGGGAGGTCATTATCAGGAATAGCTTGGTTGGTACTATCCTGAACACAGGAAGAGAAATGTACCCAATATGCCTAGAACCTGTCTGACACATGGTGCTGTAGAAGGTGGTCAGAAGATAATTAAAGCTGTAGCCTCTTAAATAATTTTAAAAATTGTTATAAAAATCCAATATATAAATACATATTTCTATATGCTTTCCCTTTAGAAAGGTAAGAGAATAAAGACAGGTTTATTTTAAATAATCTATTATCGCTCTCTAATTTATTAAAAATATAGGAGAGAGAATATATGTGTGTATACACACCTGTATTTTTTTCCTAAGGTAATACTATTTTTATTCCCTTACTGAAGAATTTAAAAAGGTGAACATTACCTTAAGGCAGCACTGTTTTCTTACGCCATTTTCTATCAAGACACTAAAGCAGAGAAAATTAACTTTATTCAACACTTATGTCTTTTAAAAGTATAATGATTTCATCTAGTTAAAGCTGTCCTGGCCTACTTAGTTTATTTCGGGGAAGAAATTGCCTGCTCACTCATGATAAGATAATTTGTCACCTTCGAGATTAAATTACCTATCCTTGTTTACCTTGAGGATTTGTGCTATATAATACCTACTTGCTCTATTACTACCTTTATATCAGTATGTGCTCAATTTTACAAGAACACGTGTTGTATAATCAAACTCTGTTGGGAGGCTTAAATAGCACACAAGTCCTGTTCCCTAATCTAAATTGAACTTGATAGATATATATGGGGAGTTTAGTGAATGTAAAAATAATTATCCATTTGATATTAGGGTCTCATATGGCAACACATGTGTCTCTAAGAAAAAAAAAAAAAGTTTATTCCGTAGCATTCTGACTGAACTCTAGCTTAATATAGGTTGCATTTTCTAAATATTTATTATTGGCTTTTTGTGACATTCAATTAAAAAGATACAGCTATAGCAATTGTTTTGTTGAATTAACATATTGGATATCTGTCTGTAAATACCTTCAATTAGAAGTAATGCTTCTTATTTCTCTCTGTCCTTCTGTAAAATGTTGAAAACCTAAATTATTCCTTATTGCCTTAGAATTTAGACGTTAAAACCCTTATAATTGCTTGTACTCTGTCTTTAATTTTATTTTAGAAGGCAAGGTAATAGTCTTTCATAGATGGAATAGCTCTCAAAATTTATTGCATGAATAGATGTACAGAGAGCTTTTTAATGAAAATGATTTTTTTTAAATAAAAAAACAGTTGAAGGTGTTTAATGGCCTAAATAAGCAGTAATTAACAAGTGAGGAGTTAAGAAAGTCCTTTTCTTCTTTTTTCTGTGAATAGAAATATTCTAAAGAGTGTGGATATAAAATCTCTCTGTGATTGCCAGTGAATAAGAGCCAAAAATTATGTTACTGGCTAAAGGACTAAGTGTGAGCTGTAAGACTTTTTTTTTTTTTCTTTTGAGACAGAGTCTCTCTCTGTCTCCCTAAGATCAGTTTTTAATAATTTAGCATTCTGGGCTAGATTATGCCTCCCCAAAATTTATAGATTGAATTACTAATCCCCAGTACCTTAGAATGTTCAGATTAGGTCATGCTGGAGTAGGGTAGACTCCTAATCCAATATGACTGATGCCATATAAAAAGGGGAAATTTGGACACAGACACCTACACAGGGAGAAGGCCATATGAACACCAAGGCAGACATTGGGGTGATGTACTTAACACGCCAAGGAATGCCAAAGGTTGCCAACAAACCACCAGAAACTTGGAGACAGGCTTAGAACAGATTATCCATTACAATCCTCAGAAAGAATTAACTCTGTCATGCTCTACTGGAACTTCTATTGTCCAGGACTGTGACACAATCAATTTCTGTCATTAATCATTTCTGTGATAACATGCTTTTGTTATAGCAGCCCTAGAAAACTAGTTGCTTTCTCTTTTGGAAAAAAAGTTATAATTCCATATTATTTTTAGGTTATATAGTGCTTTCCATACATTGTTACAAACAATCCTCAGAATAATCTTTTCAGATGTTCAAGCTGGGTATTCTTCTCTTTTTTTTTTTTTTTTTTTTTTTTTTAGAGGGAGTTTCACTCTTGTTGCCCAGGCTGGAATGCAATGGTGCGATCTCAGCTCACTGCAACCTCCACCACCTGGGTTCAAGCCATTCTCCTGCCTCAGCCTCCTGAGTAACTGGGATGACAGGTGCGCACCACCACACTTGGCTAATTTTTTGTATTTTTAGTAGAGATGGGGTTTCACTATGTTGGCCATGCTGGTCTTCAACTCCTGGCCTTGGACTCCTAAAGCGCTGGGATTATAGGCGTGAGCCACTGCACCCTGCCCAGGCTGGATATTCTTATCCTTATTCTACACATAATTAAATTGCTCCTCTGGAATTTAAGAGGACTGGCAAAATAATGCAGCTAATAGAAAGTTCAAGAAATAATGACACTATGCTGTCAACACAAATTCTATGCTATTTCTTAAATCAAACAGTAACATATATTTTTTGGTATAACCGTTATTTATGGTCTCTTTAAAAATTTTTTTGCATAGGTCAGAGAGAAACTCCCATTGTATATATAGTGTTCTCGGAAGAGGGTAACTGATAGAACAGGAAAGAATAAGTTGATTGCTGCATGTAGATACTTAATCATCTTGGCGAATATCTTTATCTATTTAGATTAAAATTCAGCATTCTAGTTAAAAGTAATTTCCAATAAATCTCATATTCTGAGAAAGGAAAAACTAAAGATTAAGGGGGTCTGAGTGAAGTTTTTCCTTAGCTGTTATATTTGTCTTCCTAATTGATGCAGTGTAAACATGTAAACGGTAGACATGAGTTTTGTTTGAAGAGAAAACTGCTCTCGCAGGCTGAAAAAGCAGACTTCAAAGATACAGGGCTGAGACAACGTGTTGCTTGTGGCAAACTGAGAAGAAGAATTACCACAATATCCTGCATAAATATTTCTAAACATTGTTTAAAAATATTTTACATGTAAGAATTCCAAGAATCCATCACGGTGGTCTTCATGGTTATGTAATGCAGGGAGAAAGAAGCGGCTTTAAGAAATGGAGTGTTGAGATGTTAGGTACGATGGAAATTGAGAAATGTCCATCAGGTTTGGTAATGTGGTGATCACTGATAAACAAAACTAGTGGTCACAACCTGATCAGAAACAGAGGGAAGAAGAAGAGAAAACAAATAAATAAGGTTTTTTTTTTTTTTTTTTTGAGACGGAATCTCACTCTGTTGTCCAACCTGGAGTGCAGTTGTGTGATAATAGCTCACTGCAGCTTCAAACTCTCTGACTCATGCAATTCTCCTGCCTCAGCCTTTTGAGCAGCTAGGACTACATGCTCAGCTAATTTTTCATGTTTTTTTAGAGATGGACGTCTCACCGTGTTGTCCAGGGTGGTGTCAAACTCCTGGCTTCAAGCGATTCTCTCATCTCAGCCTCCTAACTAGCTGAGACTACAGTCCTGAGCAACCATGCTCAGTTCCAAGAACTCCTTCTTTTTAAAGTTTGAATAGTTGGAACGGGAGTTACAGTTACTGCTACTGATATCTTATTTTTGAGTGGTGGAGTCAAAGCAGTTTCCTTGCCAACTGAGCATAACTATTGATAGACTCTTCAAAAGTACAGTGCTATATAGTATGTGAAATTAATTCATATTTTGCATCTGTGTGGAAAAACTATGGGAGAATTATGATCTACAGGACGATTTAGTTAACTATTTCTTTACCCTAATCCTAATTTCCACAATTATTTTTAAAAAGGAAGAAACAAAAAGTCTCGGGAAAGGTAAATATTGGCTTCAAGGTCACACAATTAACTCAGATCATAGTCTGTAATAGAGTGCAACATTTTTTCGTGATTAAAAAGGCCAAACTTGCCTCAATGTTTTCATATTTGCTGAGTTAGAATTTAATGGTACAGTAAACTTTCACTTACCATCATCTCTAAGATACTTTGTTAACAATAGTTGTCAAGGTCTTTTTTGTAAGGTTGGGTAACATATTCCTCACTGATAGTATGTTAAGAAAAAAACTATCTCTGCAAGTATTTGCAGGATATTATTTTTTAAATTTTTAAATTTAAATTTTTAATTAATTTGAAAAATTAACTTGGATTAACTTGAAAAAAATTTTAATGAATTTGAAGATCATGTTTTATTTTCTCCTAGTTTTCAGAGAATCTTAAGAATGTTTCTAGCACAAGGTTTTCTTTGTTTTGTGTTGTTTTTCTTTTTATTGCATTCAGATGCCTTAAAAGTATATGTTCCGCTTCCTCAGACAACTAATTTCATTGTTTCAGTTTACTTTCTAATTATTTAATTTTATATTTCCTAATTTTTTTTCAACTATGAGTCTTTTTAAAAAAAGGTATAGACCAGGCTCACACCTGAAATCCATCATGGTGGTCTTCATGGTTATGTAATAGAAGGAGAAAGAAGTGTCTTTAAGAAACAGAGTGTTGAATGTTAAGTAAGATGGAAATTGAGAAATGCCTGTTGGGTTTAGTAATGAGGTGATCACTCATAAACAAAACTAGTGGCCATGATTTGATCAGACTTTGGGAGGCCAAGACCAGAGGATAACTTGAGCTCATGAGTTCAAGACCAGCCTGGGCAACATGGAGAACCCCATCTCTACAAAAAATATAAAAATTAGCCGGGCATGGTTGTGCTTGCCTGTAGTCCCAGCTACTCAGGAGGCTGAGGTGGGAAGATGGTTTGGGCCCAGTAGGCGGAGGTTTAAATGAGCTGCTCTGCCTGAACAACTGAAGGAGACCCTATCTCAAAGAAGAAAAAAAAAAAAAAAGAAAAAAGTGTAGTTATCATCTTAAATAAATGTAACAGCTATGCATTTTTATTCTATGTTTCCCTCTTCTAGAAACTAATGGAAATTATTCTACAACATATGCCTTTAAGTTATTTTTTTCCCTGTCTTGGAATGAAACACTTGACTCTTGCTGTTTATTTTAACTGATTTTTTTCTAATTTAATCAATGAGAGCATTATATTCTGAACTTCTTCAATAATATCAATATCTTAAAGACTTGAAAATAAGCACGCTATTAAATTAAATTTAAAAAAAGGTGGAAGTGTGGGAAAGTGAAAAAAGTGGAAATTATATGATGCTTGCATAATTTCATTACATGCATTTATTGCATAGTGGTAAAGAAAATTTATATAAATAAAATAAAAACAAATACACAAATAAATAACTATCTTGTATACTTTCAAAACTTCAGGATACTTCTAAATCACCTCAATTTATGAATATGAATATGAATAAAAACTTTCGTAGATGGTTGCACTTCTGCATGCCTTTGTGTCTGGTGATAATTACTATCACTGGGATATTCAATGATCAAAACTTTTGTGACTTTGAAAAATTCTGGCATGTTTTTTGTCTAAGCATTAATCACTTCCAAGGAAATCTTTAGCAAATGTGAATATCCACCTCTGGAAAGCTTTTCAGTATCTAGTCACTATATTTTATTTAATTTTTAAGAAAAATAACCAAAAGATTTCTAAAATACTGTAAGCTTTGTGCTACTTTTTGAAAGTAAAAATAACCCCCATTTTAGCTTCTCTGCTTCAAGATATGTTCTAAAACCACAATTTATTTGAGATGATCAAATATAGAAATTCAGTCCATATATATGAAGCATGAAATCTAACATCATATCATCTATCATTTTGTGAAATAAAATGTTTTTTATATCTTGACATAATTGATTATTTAGAAGCTGCTGAGCTATCCAGCTGTATGTGCTCAATATAAGATTTCATTTGTTAATGAAGTTTTATTTTGTCCTGTTACAAGTTCCATTTTCAATATTATTTTAATATAATTTTTTAAAAGTCCTTTCAAATCTCCTCAAAGAGCAACATTTCCTGGAAAAAATAAAAATCAAAAGCTATTGTTAAAGTACAAATGACATAAGGTTACAATTAAAGTCTAGTATTATAATCCACTCCTTATCTCTACAGGCTAAATGTGAGTATATTTTAGAAAAAAATAGCAAGAAATAATTTAGTTATTATTTCCTAGATTTGTAAATAGTAAAACAAACAAAACAATTAATTATCTTATAGAATTTAATGTAAGAATGAAAGCCCTAATTTTCAAAGCATTTTCCAAACACTTCCATAACTTCTCTGTGCATCTTAATATCATTCCTTCTTCTATATATTAAGAATTTGTCAGAAAGACATTATATAGGTTCTGCGTGGATTTGTAGTTTTTTCATTAGTAATGTTAAATCATACTATAATCTGGCCTGAGAAAGACTTTGTACTCTCATGCTTGAGTTCTTACTTATGAACCACAACCTTAGTTAGCAGGTAAACAAACAAAAATTCTAACTTAGGGGTATGCTTTTGCAGAAATAGCTGAGCCTCAGTCAATCACAGCAGCCATACTTCAACCACTCAAAGGCCACCAGCTGTTCAAACCATGTTCAAATAAGGAAATGCAAAGCTGTAACATATCCAGCTGTTTCTGTACCTCCCTTCCATTTTTTGAACATCGCTTTCTTTTTTCGATTCATAAATGTGTGTCCGTGCAGCACCCCTAGAGCCTCTCTAAACCTATTCTGAGTCTGAGGACTGCCTGATTTGTTCATCTTTTTTTTTTTTTTTCCTTAAACTCTGTTGAGTTTCATTTGTCTCAAGTTTTACTTTAAGAGATCTGTATCAGAAGTAAGAATAAGAAGTAAAACTCCAGTGATCCCCAGAACACCAGGCGACCAGGGAAGATACCCATGGGGACAGTGTGCTTATGCCTCTCTTGTTTGTAACTGGAAGCCATGGGTGAATTTTCTCTCAGATTCAGACCTTTACTCTTGTGTTCTCAGCTCTCTGAATTTATTTCAGCAATATTTATACTAGACTAGGTCCAGGATCAGACTGGATGCAGTAATGAACTTCATTGAATTAAGTCAGAGGGCTCAGACCTTGGGTAAATACTCTTTTTTGGAGATGGGATCTTGCTCTGTTGCCCAGACTGAAGTGCAATGACTATTTGTAAGTGTAATTATATTGTACTACAGTCTCAAACTCCTGGGCTCCAGAAACGCTCTTATCTCAAGCCTCCCAAGAAACTGGGACTCTAGTCATGTACCACCCTGGCTGGTATGGTACCATTTTGATAATGGGTTTGTCTCAATACATTGAGAAGGTAGGATGCCAACTTCTGGTACTCTAGCTAATATTATATAAAACAGACCAGGAGGGGTGGCTCATGCCTGTAATCCCAGCACTTTGGGATGCTGAGGTGGGTGGATCACCTGAGGTCCGGAGTTTGAGACCAGTCTGACCAATATGGTGAAACCCTGTCCCTACTAAAAAGTTAGCTGGGCGTGGTGGCACGCTCCTGTAGTCCCAGCTACTTGGGAGGCTGAGGCAGGAGAACTGCTTGAACCTAGGAGGTGGAGACTGCAGTGAGCTGAGATCACCCCACTGCACTCCAGCCCCGGTGACAGAGCGAGACTCTATCTCAAAACAAACAAACAAATAAAAAACAAAAAACATATACAGGCCCAGAACATGTGCATTTTTAAAAAAATGGGTTAACTTTACTCAAGACAGCTTAGAAGATGGCCACAAATCATGATGCTTTAATTTGTATGAAATTGTTTATTTATGATAAATATAAAACAAACAAACAAAAAACCCAAGATCAAAACCTTAGCAAAAACAATAGAATGTATTTTTTTTTTTTTTTTTTTTTTTTTTGAGACGGAGTCTTGCTCTGACGCCCAGGCTGGAGTGCTGTGGCCGGATCTCAGCTCACTGCAAGCTCAGCCTCCCAGGTTCACGCCATTCTCCCGCCTCAGCCTCCCGAGTAGCTGGGACTACAGGCGCCCGCCACTTCGCCCGGCTAGTTTTTTGTATTTTTTAGTGGAGACGGGGTTTCACCGTGTTAGCCAGGATGGTCTCGATCTCCTGACCTTGTGATCCACCCGTCTCGGCCTCCCAAAGTGCTGGGATTACAGGCTTGAGCCACCGCGCCCGGCCAGAATGTATTCTTAAATTAGTATGCAGAGGCATCTCAAAGACTAAATAAATCAAAATTGCTTCCTTAGAAGATACTTTGCAAAAAGCAAATGAAAAGCTTAAGCAACAAACTAAAGACATGATGGAGGATAGTACTCTGACTGAACTTTGACTGTTCCTTCTCTTTTTCTGTCTCTACCTGTATGCTCTAAATCTACTAACCATTTTGCTAAATTATCCTTTCATTCTGAAGATTATGAACAAAGAAAAATTAGACAAATGCCTTAAAAAGTAAGACCTTCTGATCAGCCAGTTCTTCCTGACAGTGCCTCGTTTACTCCATGATCTAAACTGAGCTTAGAACCATTGTAAAGTATTTCCCTGATCCAAGGGAAATTATTGAAACCTTATGGTAGGATTTAGAATCCTCATAAGAGCTTATGATGCCGAACTCCGTGACCTTTACCAATTTACTCACATGACTTGGGGGTCTGGTAAAGCTTGAAACTGGATGGCAGCAGTGGTATGGTTCAAACCCAAGGAGGTTATTAAATTTCCTCCAAAATCTCATGAAAAGGGGCAAAATGAGCTAGAAAAATTGCTGAAAACCTTTTAGATTCAATTCCTAAAATTTTTCCTCAAAGAATTGATTGGTCCATTATACAGTCATGTAAACCAAAACCAAAACAAAACAAAAGATAGGCCAATTTTATATTATAAAACTTGCTTAGGATCACTTTGGAGCATTCTGGGCTCTAAGAATAGCAAGGAGTATTTCCTGCAGGGAGTGAAATGGCATTAACTGCTCTATTTATAAATGGACTCTGTCGTGAACTTAGCAGTTTAATTAAAAAACATAAACTTGGATGGTAAGTTCCAGATATGACTGAATTGGTGACCTTAGCTGAACATTTGAAAGGACTCTAGAGTGAAAAAAAAAAAAAAAAAAAAAAAAAAGGCTAACCAGCTTATGCCTCTCCAATTATAACAGTTACAGGGGCTGAGACCAAAGGGACCTTCTCATCTTTATTTTAAATCACAACCAAGAGGTCCTAGAATAAGAAAGTTTTTACCCTGAGATGTCTTCCTTAATTGCAAACAACCAGAACACAGAAAAAGAGATTGTCCGTTTTTATATCAGTCCACCAAAAAGCCTCCCTTTAGGCCAGTTGGTTTCACCACTAGAGGAAGCCCTTGATATTTAAGTTTTCATGATAATCGGGAACGGATTGGAGGGTTTTGTCGGTAAATTGGTCCCCAGGGTATCCTTAACTAAACATAACAAAACGAAGATTAAAATAAATGAGGTATCGTGTACAATCATAGTAGATACCAAGCCAGCTTGTTTACCATGAACCCCACTTTAATAAACCAACAAATCCCTTGGAGTAAAAAGGTCATCTCTGTGGTGGGAGTTTTGAATTAAATTCAAGAGTCTCCTGTATCTCAGCCAGGCTAATTGACTTTGGGGCCATTTCCAAAGAAAACACCTCTTTTTATTATGTGATACTGCTCTAGTAAACTTGCTAGGGTAAGACTGATTTTCAAGTCTGAAAGGGCATATAAAATTCTCCTCAGAAGGAGAAATAATCTTAGAGTTTTCTGACGTTCCTGAACCAGAACTGTTATGCTCTCCACAGGCAGAAATTGGCATCGTCAAAACTCAACCTGTAATACCCCTGACCCTTCTAAAAGTACCTGAATGTTTATGGGCTTCTTCCTCAACTGATACGAGAATAATTAATAGTGTGGAACCTATACAGTTCCTAATAGATTATTCTAAACCTTTGTCTAAGTTAACCCAATATTTACGAAAGTCTGAAGCAATTCAAAGGCTGTCACCAACTGTAGAAGATTTAATTAAATAAGGACTTAAAATTCCACGAAGCAGTCTTTGTAACACTCCAATCCTACCAATTAAAAAACCAAATGGTCGAGGTTCGAGATTCCTTTAAGATGGACAGGCAATTACAATTAATAAAATTGTGATACCAAAGTTTCCTGTAGTCCCAGATCCTAATATATTATTACCTAATGGATCCACCGATTCAAAGTGGTTCACGGTAATAGACCTCTGCTAAGTCTTCTTAGCATTCCGGTTCATCAACAGAGTCAATACTTGTTTGCTTTTACTTGGAAAAATCAGCAGTACACCTGGACTATAGTGCCACAGGGGTGTACTGAAGCCACTTGATATTTTTTTCAGGAATTGCATCAGGACTTAATAGCCCCACCGTTTTCTTGAAATTCTACTCTTATTCAGTATGTAGATCCCCTGTTGTTATGCTCCCCCACTAAAGAGCACTCAGAAATTGACTCAATTTGCCTTTTACAGCAACTTACACATAAAGGTTACAAAGCTTCAATAGAAAATCCTCAGTTTTCAGGAACAAGGTCCACTAATTGAGACATGACTTGACTGCTGAAGGTATTTCACTTTCGCCTAAGTGAGTAAAAACTGTTTAAAGCATTTCTCAACCTGCAACCAAAAAACAAGAGATTTTCTTGGACTTACTGGATATTGCAGCTCATAGGTTCCAAAGTTGTCCTCAGTGACCTCATCATTGTATGAACCCACTAGAAATGCTGTGCCAGAGCCATTACCTTAAGAAGACAGTCTCGAGCAGGCTTTTAACCAAATGTAATTGGCTTTACAACAGCCCCTAGCTTTAGGACTATTAAATTATACTAAACCTTTTACTTTATTAATTTATGAATGTAACAATCAGGAATTAGGAGTTCTTATGCAAGAATATGGGGGAAAACAGGCCCATTACACAGGTTAGACCTCTGTTAGACCCTGTAGCTGAGGCATAATCCCAATAATTTAAAAGCAGTAGTAGTAGCAAAGTTGGTAGAATCTTCATCTGAGCAGGTTTTAGGAAATGAACTTGATTTGCAAGACCCACATGCTATGTAAAGTCTATTAAATTCCGATGAAACTCAGCATTTTTCAGTAAGATCTTAAAAATTTTTTCTGCTGTCTTCTTCTAATCTCCATCTAAAATACTGCAATCTACTTAACCATACTATTCTATTACCTCTGCCTAATGATAGTGAAAACCACAATTGTGTAAATATAAGTCAGAAGTAGTGACCCCTCATGTTGGCTTACAAGATATTCTATTGGGTAATCCTGAGTCACTACATTTTCTTGATGGGTCCTATGCTAAAATCTCAAAAGGAAAACATCAGGCAGGGTACGCTTTTACCACCTAAAATGAGTTAATAGAAAAGGGAATTCTTCCTCAATATAAGTCAGTTCAACCTATGGACCTTTTTGCTCTCACCTGAACTTGTTATGCAGCTAAGGACAGGTCAGTAAATATTTTATACTGATAGATATGCTTTTGCAGTAGTACACAACTCTGGCATGCTATGGAAACAACAAAGAACTCTCATTTCCAGTGCGTCCCTCATCAAAAGTGGACTCCCAGCAGATGAACTTCTTTGTGCAATCCTGTTACCATCACAGATTGGCATTATTAAGATTAACTCTCATACCTGTAGAACTAAACCTGGCTATTAAGGGGATGCTTTAGTAGATTTTTATGCTAAATCAGCTAGTGCTGAAATGGTTAGGATATACAACCTAAATGAACTCCATAACATTTATTCAAGTCAAAACCCTTATGATGACCTATTTAATAAATAGTACAATGCACCTGATTTAGAAAAACAACATTATCTAAAAGTGTGTAAATGAAGTGTGGACTCAAAGTCTCAAATGATGTCTTGGTGTTCCCTGAGTTTTCCAAGCTTCCATTATCAAAAGTTTTGTACTCCAAACTCATCATGAAACAGAAAATAATGCAAATTATGAAAACTACTGATGGGGTGACTGCTCCAAAATTTCTAAAAGAGTTCATAACCAATGTATGGTTTACCAAACTCATAATCCTAGGAAAGAATCAAACCTTTAAGTGCTGTATTTCTGCCACCTGATGGACCATTTGTCATTTGTGTGATATTACACTTACAGATGGACTTCATTCAGTTGCCACCCTCAATGGGATATCAGTGTGTTCTTATAATAGTCTGTATGTTTTCTGGTTAGGTAGACACTTTCCCATGCAAGAAAGCCAATGCTGTGACAGTAGTTAAGAAATTATTAGAAAATATATTTCCTTCATTTGGCGTTCCTGGAGAAATGTTCAATGATAAGAAAACTAATTTTACTAGTAAAATTATAAAGTAGTTAAATAAGGTGTTATGGATGCAATGGTGCTACCATTGCCCCTATAACCTTCAGTCTTCTGAAAGGGTTGAAAAGAAAAACGATGGCATCTTAAAACTGAAACGGCAAAGTTCACTGAATCAATTGGGTTGCCTTGGCCAAGGGTTTTGATGCTGGTTTTAATGGCAATCAGTTGGCACTTAAGACCTTACACAGTCAAGAATTCAAGAAAGTGATGGGAAGACCTATTACCCTAATAAAAGAAACTCATGCATCCCCTGCTATCCTAAACTGATGTGACTAAATACTACAAGACACTAAATTGTTATGCCAAAGTATACTTTAACCAGGTAAAGGAAGCTTTTTTGTGATCCACCAAATGAGGATAAGAAAACCCTTCATGGTATACAATCTGGAGATTGAATCTTCTGAAAATGACATGAAAGAAAGATTGCCCTTGGACCCTGTTGGAAGGGACCATACCAAGATTTTCTCACCACTCACACTGCAGTAAAGCTTCAGGGCTTCATACCTTGAGCTCAGATCTCATAGTAAAAAATAATCTTTTCAGAGTCTTGGAACTTTAAACCTATTGGAGACTTTAAGGTAAAGCTGACCAGAGAAATTTCTCCCCAGAAGCATACAACATCCTAGATGTGGTCAGCTTTCCCAAAATCACAAACGAAGACTTCTCTGCCACCAAAAAAAGCCTATGCTTTTTTTCCCCTCTTTTGTCCTCATTTCCTGCTGTCCTAATGCTTTCCTTTTCACTAAAGAACATTCCATGGGACCACGTTAAGTGGATGGCTTTAGCTCAAGTTTATTCCTTAGCATAAACCGAAGTAATTGTTGTCGGGGTTAATGCCCCAAAATTAGAAAACAATTTTATTGATATCAGTGCCTATTCACATTCCCAATGAGAGTCACTCTGAAACTATAAGGAAAGAGTGGAATGTTATCCTTTATATTCTAAATATCACTGTTAACACTCTTTCTGTCACCACTTGAATACTCTAACTTTTCCAATTAACAGCCTAATTGTTTTCAAAATGGAAAAACCTTTCTGAGTGAATCCTACAAAAGGCATATGTGTTTTTAGGCATTATACATTCAAGACCTGGGGATAAACTATGGGAGCACAAATTTCTTATACAATGTCACTGTATTAAATTCATTAGGTTTTTTTTTTTTTTTTTCTTTTTAAAATAAATGTGGTTATACCCTTTTACAGTTTGCTTTAAGGGGGGCACGAAAAAGTAAATTTCCCAAGGATCTTCTTCAAGAGCTATAAAAAATTATGGATGAACAAATATAACTGATCCCTGCTCAAATGCAACTAGATGGCCCTGTTTTTTTTAACCCCTAAGGGCCTATATTAGGTCTACAGAGAATGTGCTTATTTTGTTCTGTCGCCTTGCTGGTGCAGATATTTCTATTTGGTTTTGCTTGTTGCTGCTTTTAAATAGCTTTCCTTGAAAATTCTCGTAATAGTGTCTATGATCAAAGGCCAAAACAGTCAATAACCAAAATTAACACCAAATTTGAAGTAGACATAGATAAGCTATTTCCACTGCGGAAAGTTTCTAGTGGAGTTTCTGGAGACCCACTCTTGGTGGTAATGGGATACCGATTGAATGGAGTTTAAAGTTAATCTGTCCATTGGGGGAAAATCCTGGATTTTGTAACCAATCAGACCTACCAGGTCTTCAGACAAGTAGAAGCATCTCTTCAAAAGGTGTATGATAACATACACATTCAACAAAACTTTTGGTGGACCATCATGCAACTTGAGATCTCATTTTTGCTTAAATTGGGGGCTTGTATTTTGTATTGAACAAAACTGGATGCTGTACGTATACTTCCCACGATTTTCTTACTGCAAAAAGCTTAATTAAAAACATGGCTGATAGTGCTATTTTCTTAGACACTGCCCCCAAAGACATTAAGGAAATCTCTCAAGAGAAAAGAATACATGATGTGTTTACAGGAGAACCTTACAATTTGTTTTTCAGGTATCCTAAATGGTGAATGGCAATCTTGGGTTTTCCAAGGTTTTCCTAATTTTTATATTTCTACAGGTTTTTATAATTTGTGTTACCAAGGTAACGACAAAAATGAACACCTCTTCAAGTCAGGTAATTTTATAGTAAACTATAGTCCTTAACTGCCATTACACCCTGAACAAGGACTGTGACCAATTAGGCTCAAATGCTGTTTAATTGTCTATATTGCCTGAACGTTGACTTGTTTGATTTCATTTGCTTTGTTTCATAAGAACTGTTGTTATGGAGTATATTTTGGTCTTTTGATATCTTTTTGATAACCATCATAGTCAATCATAGTTTCCCTGGTGTAAGTACCCTGTTGAGTCTTAAGTGTCAAGTGTTGAATTGTCTTATTTCAAATAGGTCATTAAAAACATAAGGAATTCTTCAAGTGGTGTGAAGTCATGACTTTTGAATTCCATACTGAGACCAAAGACTTCTGAACTCCATGCTGAGACCAAATAAGTCATTTAAGATGGTGACAGAGAGTAGTGCAAATGTCTAAAGTTTTGATGAATCTCTCAAAATTAAGAAGCTGACCAAAAGAGGGGAATTGTTAAGTCAAACTAAAATTGGACCTGAGAAAGCCTCCATACTTGCATCCTTAAGTTCTTGCTTATGAAGTGCAACCTTACCTAGTAGGTAAGCAAATTGAAAACCTAACTTAGGAAAATGCTTCTATGGGAATAGATGAGTCACAGCCAATCACAGAAACCATACTTCAACCACTCATAGGCAACCAACTGTTCAAATTGTGTTTAAATAAGAAAAATGCTCAGCTCCAACCAACCTGGCTGTCTCTGTACCTCACTTCCATTTTCTGTACATCACTTTCCTTTGTTTATAAATCTTCTTTGACCGTGCAGCATCTCCAGAGTCTCTCTGAATCTGTTCCAGTTCTGAGAGTTGCCCAATCTGTGAATCTTTTTCTTCTCTCAATTAAAATCTGTTAACTTTAATTTTCCCAAAGTTTTTTGTTTTAACAGTACTAAGTCATTAATTCTTTCAGACCCAAAGGGAAAATTTCAACTATAATTTACCACTTTTTAAATTTTTTCAGTGTTCTTTCTATATCCAAACATTTTGATACTCTTGATGCTACGAAAAGTTAAAAAAAAAAAAGAAAGAAACTTTAAGCTCAAACCGCATCTAATATAAAATTATTAGAAAATAATTAATACATGTGTTGAGTATATTTCATTATTATGTTCATCACCTACCTGCTAAACTCTACATAATAAGATATTTCTTGAACTAGTTTGGGGCAAAATTTTTTGGATATATACATATCTTATAAAAAGGTTATTTTATTATTATTGTTATTTTGTTTTTTTGAGACAGGATCTCAATTTGTCACCCAAGCTGGAGTTCAGCTCAGATCTTGGCTCACTGCAGCCTCAACTTCCCAGGTTCAAGTGATCCTCCCACCTCAGCCCCCCAAGTAGCTGGGACTACAGGAATGTGCCATCATACACAGCTATTTTTTTTTTTTTTTTTTGTATTTTTTGTAGAGACAGGGTTTTGCCATGTTGCCCAGGTTAGTCTTGAACTTCTGAGCTCATGCAATCCACCTCTCTTGGCCTCCCAAAGTGCTAGGACTATAGGCATGACTGTTGCACCTGGCCTATTTTACTGTTTTAAAACATATGGAAACTACAAAACGTCCTAAGAAAAACAGAGAAGTAGAAATAATTTTTAATTAATCTCTTAATTTTCTACAAGAAAGCATATATTTTATTTTTTAATGATACTAGAAAAATATTTATTTTCAAATTGTTTTAGACAGACACCTATATAGATATATATTTAGTAAAAAACTATTTTCTTCTAAGAATTTATTTTTTACAGCAGTTTTAGGTTAACAACAAAATAGCAAAATTGAGAGGAAGCTACAGAAACTTTCCTTACACTTCCTGTTCCCAGAGTTGCACAACTTCTCCCACTATAGACATCCTTCACCAGAGAGTACGTTTGTTACAATTGATAAGCCTATGTTGACAGATCATGAATCAAAGTTCATTGGTTGCATTATGTTTTATGCTTGATGTTATACAATCTTTGGATTTGTTTACAAATGTATAATGATATTTTGCCACCATTATATTATTTTATAAAATACTTTATTGCCCTAACAAATCTTCTGTGCTCCACTTATTTATCCCTCCTCAGCCCATCATTCCCTGGAAAACTAATCTTTTTACTATCTCCATAGTTTTGCATTTTTTCAGAGTGTTGAATAATAGGAATCCATAGTACGTTGTCTTTCAGACTGATTTCTTTCACTTAGTAATATGTGTTTGAGTTTCTTTTATATCTTTTCAATGGCTTGATAGCTTATTTCTTTTTAGAGCTAAATAATGTCTCATTAAATGGATGTAGCTCAGTTTAGTTTTCCATTCACCTACTGAAGGACATCTGTGTTTCGAAGTTTTAGCAATTATAAATAAAGCTGCTATAAACACCCATGTGCAATTTTTTTGTGTGGATGTAAGTTTTCATCTCCTTTGGATAAATATCAAGAAAGATGACTGCTACAGGATGTAGTAAGAGTAAGTTTAGCTTTATACGAAAATGCCTGTCTTCGAAAGTAGTTGTACCATTTTCTGATCCCATGAGCAATGAATGAGACTTCTTGCTATGCCATATTCTCATCAGCATTTAATTTGTCCATGTTCTGAATTTTGGTCATTTTAGTATGTGTGTACATATTATTATTTAAATTTTCATTTCTCTGATGACATATGGGATGACATTTGTCATTTAGCATCTGCATATCTTTGGTGATATATCTATTAGGATCTTTAGCCCATTTTTTAATGAGGTTGCTTGTTTTCTTTTATTGAGTTTTAAGAGCTTTTTATATTTTGGTTAGCAATCTTTTATCAAGTAGGTTTTTTAAAATACTTTCTCCTAATCTGTGGCTTGTCTTTTTATTTTATTGACATTGTGTTTCACAAAATTCAGTTTTGAATTTTCAGAAACTCCAGTTTAAGTATTACTTTCATAAAACTTGCCTTTGGTTTTCTGCCTAAAAAGTCACCACCATACCCAAAGTCACCTAAGTTTTCTCCTATGCTATCTTTTAGGAGTTTTGTAGTTTTGCATTTTATATTTAGGCCTATGATCCATTTTGAATTAATTTTTGTGAAGGGTTTAAGGTCTGTGTCTACATTCATTTCTTTTTTTTCATGTGGAGGTCCAGTTTTTCCAGCACCCTTTGCTCCATTGTATTCATTGTATTGCCTTTATTTCTTTTTCTTCTATTTATTTATTTATTTTCTGAGGCAGAGTCTCTCTCTGTTGCCCAGCCTGGAGTGCAATGGTATGATCTTGGCTCACTGCAACCTCTGCCTCCCAGGTTTAAGTGATTCTCCTGTCTCAGCCTACTGAGTAGCTGGGATTACAGGCGCCCACCACTACCCCCAGCTAATTTTTGTGTTTTTGTAGAGACGGTGTTTCACCATGTTGGCCAGGTTGGTCTCGAACTCCTGACCTCAGGTGATCTGCCCACCTTAGCCTCCCAAAGTGCTGGGATTACAGGTGTGAGCCACCATGCCCGCCCCTTTGTTTCTTTTTTTAAAGATTGTTTTGTATGGTTGAGAATATTTTTAAAGTATAAATTTGATTAGAAAATTTACACTTTATCCACAAGAAAAACGTACCTTTAAGATTTCCCTCAATCAACATTATCACACATTTCTTATAGTGCTCCTGTAAATCATAGGGTTACGTAAATAAACATAATCTAATTGTAATTACATTTGAATATATTTCTTTACTTTCAATTATAGCATGTTCTTTTTTTAAAACTTTGGGGTATTGATTTTTAAAAATTATTTCTATAGTAATTTTGAGATAACTTTTAAAAAGTTACAGAATTATGAACTGTTTATTCTAAATGTAAAAAAAATTTGAACATATAATTCTACACATTCTTATGATTTTCGAAAGTGTGCTCTAATTACAATACTTTTTCAAATCAGTAATTTGGCAAATTTCTTGTATCAATAAACTGTTTATTAGATTATGATGAATATAAAAATTCTGGTTACTTTCTTCAAATCAGTAATTTGGCAAATTTCTTGTATCAATAAACTATTAGATTATGATGAATATAAAACTTCTGGTTACTTTATGTTACTTTGTATGCTAAAAGATTAATAAAAAGAAGCTAAAATGAGGTATTTAGTCCTTAAGAGCTAATAATTTAAATTATATAATTAAAATGTCTAATTTTTATTAAATGTTTACCATTGCCAAGCACTATTTAAAACATTTTATATCAATTATTTTATTTAATACTCATAACAACTCTGTGAATCATTTTACAGATAAGGAAATCATAGCAAGTACAGTTAAAATTACTTATCAAAATTGGCCAGTGCGATGGTTCATACCTGTAATCCCAGCACTTTGGGAGGCTGAGGTGGGTGGATCACTTGAGGTCAGGAGTTCAAGACTAGCCTAGCCAACATGGCAAAACCCCGTCACTACTAAAAATACAAAAATTAGCCAGGTGTAGTAGTGGTGGGCACCTGTAATCCTAGCTACTTGGGAGGCTGAGGCAGGGAGAATTGCTTGAAGCCGGGAGCGATAGCTGCAGTGAGCTGAGATTGGGCCATTGCACTCAAGCCTGGGTGACAGAGCTAAACTCTGTATCAAAAAAAAAAAAAAAAAAAAAAGAAAAAATTACTTACCCAAATTTACACTATTAAACTGGAACCAGGATTTTAATATTTGTACACTGATTATATAGCCCTTCTTATAACCACAAACACGAATGCAAATATAAGCCAAGCCTTAATTTGGGCACAGCTGAAAAACATTTTAATCAAATAACCATTGAAAACAGTAGTAGTTTTTTTCTTGCAGATTGTCACATATAAGCTGTTCCCTGAGAAGGATTTGAGAGGAAGATTAATACTAACAGAAAGAATAATTTAAAATATCAGGTTAATACACGAATGGCCCGTTACCACTCACTGCTTTTTGAAACTAGAACATACAGTTTGAAAAGGGTAGAAGTATAAATCAAGACCATTAAATATTGGTTGTATTCTGCTAAACCAGATAGAAAAGAGAATGGAGTTTATTATAAATAAAATAAGAAGCCATTAAAGACTTATTTTTTATAAACAAATGAATGATTTTATATTTATTATATTGCATAAACAAAAAAGTAAAAAGGCACAAATTTGAAATATAAAAACAATTGAGCATCTCAGTGATGGGATTCGTTTGGACACATAGATATGGTGTTATTTTATTTTACTTTATTTTATTTTACTGTAAGATCTGGGATATATGTGCAGAATGTGCAGGTTTATTACATAGACATACATTTGCCATAGTGGTTTGCTGCAAGATATGGTATTACTTTAAACTGAAAATATATCAACCAACACGAACTGAAGAGGTGGAGAGAAACCCTTATCTGAACTTCTTTTGTTCATTTAAACAAAGCTTCCCGAAAATACAGCCACCATAAACTCCCCCTCTGGGAGGTTCACAGTCAGAAAGGAAATAGACCACTCGGACTTGGATGAGAAATCATATAAACAAAACATTCCATAACGTCCACTTTTTTTCTCCACTTGTTTCTTATTAATTTCTTGCTCTCTGTTGAATTCATGACCTTTCTTTTTAAGACCATATATAAACCCCTAATTCTAATTCTATCAGGAGCCATTTCTTTTCGCACCCTCCCATATATGAATAAACTTTACCTTGTCTTCTGTTTATCTTTTGTCAGTTATTTCACGAGCTTCCAATGACTGAAGCTAAGTTGGTAGAGAAAAAGTGTTTTTTTTTTTTCTCCAAACATCCAATATACAGAAATAGAGTGACAAATATTAAGTAAAACACATTGATTCTTATTTTTCCACAATAGCACATTTCTTAGACATAGCAAAAGGAAAAGTTTCTTCCTTCTGAAAAAAAATGTTTTTTGTGGCAAATACACAAATACATATACATCCATAAATACATACAGGCTCTTTATCTTTGGAAACTGTGTTTCTAAAATGAAATTATTTTTCTTCATGTTTGCAATCTATAGGAACGAATAGATCAAATTATAGAAGCCCAATATCTCATTGCTATTAGGAAGTTTATATCGAGCTACCTGGATTCTCCCCTTCTTCACATCTAACACATCTTCTTGAGGGATCTCTCCACTAGTCAGGTCTCACTCCTCAACTGCCCATCACTCCTCCACCCACTGCAGTCTGAGCTTTGCTTCCAAATAACCATTAAACCTGAGATTGTCAAGATTAAGAAAAAAAAAAAATACCTTCCAACTTCAATTAATCTTTCTAGTCCATTTGTTGACCTTTTCTACTTTTTAATTTAAAAAGTGATAAATGCATTCTATAAGTATTTTTAATACAGAATTAAACAAAATTAAAGGTGAACCATCTATACCCACTCTTCTTTTGATATTTTACAATTTTAAATATTTTATTGTTCAATAATAATCTTTAAAAATAATTATTACAAATAGAATATCAACATTTATCAACCTAGAAACAATTAACATGATTTATTTTAAATAAAATGTTTGGTATTTAATATGTCAGATGGAAACATACCAAAATATCAGTATTATGAATAATATTAAACTGTAGAAAAATTTAAAAATGCTATTATTGTAATGGCATATTGGAAATTATCTTAAAAGTCATAGTTTAATACAATAATACCTGTTTAATTGTTACTAATTTAGAGCATTTTTAGTAAAACTATGTGTCTGTTTATTAAAGCTTTTGATTTTTTAACACAATTTTTTGTGTTGTTTTGAAGAAGCTGCTTTCTTGAACCAAAAAATGGGTGCTGCCAATTTTTTTAAGTGTTGTTTTCATAACCCAGTAGGTTCTTCCTTCCTGCTGTTCCCCACAAAACCAATAAGAACAGAAGGTTTGGCGGTAAAGAATGAGTTTAATAAATACAGGGCTGGCCAAGAAAGGAGAACAGGAGAAATTTCTCAAATTTGTCTCTCCAAGAATTCAGAAGCTAGGCATTTTTAAGGGCACTTTGGTGGGCAGGGGGCTGGGGCACTGGAACAATTGATTCGCTGGAGATGAAATCACAGGGGCGTCAAAAACTGTCTTCCTGCAGCTTAGTCAGTTTCCAGGAGGAAGGTGGTTCTTAGGACTAAGTGACATCTCTTCATCTATTGAAATGCCAAATCTGAAAAGTATCTCGAAATTCAATTATTTAGGCTTCACAATAGTGATGTTATCTGCAGGAGTAGTTGGGGAAGTTATGTATCTTGCAACGTCAGGATATGTAACTGTGCGGCAGCAACTGACTTATAGGAAAACACACTAAGCGATGGCAGCGCATGTTTAATTGTGCTTGTTCTTTAGCAAAGTTCAAGCCCCTAGCGTAATTCTAACCTTGTCTCATGAATGCAGCTTCAATATCCAAACAAAGTGAGCAGGAGGGCAGCTTCCCTTGCCTCCAAGTCTACCTATAAACTAAATTTCCCTCATGGTTATCTTGGCCTCCAGGCTAGAATGGGCAAAACAGAAACCAACCAACCAACCAAACAAACAAAAAACAATTTAACCTGTGAGGTTAGAAGCAAGATGGAATCAGTCATGTTAGATTTCTTTTTTATGTATGTGTTTATTTATTTTCAATACGGAGTTTTGATCTTGTTGCCCAGGCTGGAGGGCACTGGCACAATCTTGGCTCACTGCAACCTCTGCCTCCCAGGTTCAAGCAATTCTCCTGTCTTAGCCTCCCCAAGTAGCTGGGATTACAGGCGCGTGCCACCACACCTGGCTGATTTTTGCATTTTTAGTAGAGATGGGGTTTCACCATGCTGGCCAGGCTAGTCTCGAACTCCTGATCTCAGGTGATCCACCTGCCTTGGCGTCCCAAAATGTTGGAATTACAAGTGTGAACCACAACGCCTGACCTTTCTTATTATTTATAATTCTGCAAAGACAGTTGAATTATTCTGTTTTATACATTTGCAGAAGGATATACAACTTTGGAATGTTTGGAATTAAAGTTTTCTTTCCCTTTGTACATATTTATTTTTCTATTCAGACTCATTTTTGCCAACAACTAGTCTATTCAGTTTCATTGTGGTGCTAGGCTCTGTCTACTTAAATGCTGGCTGTATTTCTACATCAAAGCTACTGTGTGAGAACATTTTCATGTACACACAAACCTTTAATTATCAGTATTCAACAAGGATTAATATGAGTTGTGAGAATATGGGCAAGTCACTCACCTCTAAGTGAACTTCCCCATCTATAAGTTGATGATAACAGTATTATCAAACTCCTAAATTTGTTGTGAGGAGTGAATGTTAATTCAATGAGTTGGTGGTCTGCCACCTGATAGGCACTTCGTTGGTGACTGCAAACTATTTGAGTGTTTCTACTTTACAGAGTGTATATCCTTGCTCTCTGATAATTTGAACCAATAATAAAAATGATCCCAAACATATTTTGCTAACAGCCCTTATCATTTTACTTTGGGACAAAATATTCAAAGAACTTGAGAACCCATTATGTGTGATTCCTTCTTCCTGACCTTTACCATTCAGGATATTAAAATACTGGAACAATGGAGATAAGTAACTGTGTACTCCCTTAACAGAAGTTTAATTTTCAGTTAGCGTTACTCCTTCTACATCAATCTGTGATTGCAAATACCCAAAACAGAAATGCTCTTTTTTAATTCTTCCTCTGCCTGCCAACAGATGAGTTTGTTTCTGTTTTATGTTTGGCCAACTCCTTCCTTATAGTAAATGAAAATTCTTTGAAAATTCTGACATATCACCAATCCTAGTCTGGGTCATATTAGTGTCTGTTTTGGTATACTTAAGGAAAATCTTAATAAATACATGTCACAGAAGGAGCTGTAAGCCAAATATCATTTAATTAAATTAATTTATTTATGTTTTGAGACAGTCTTGCTTGGTCGCCCAGGCTGGAGCGCCCAGTGGCGGGATCTCAGTTTACTGCTACCTCCACTTCCCAGGTTCAAGCAATTCTTGTGTATCAGCTGCCCAAGTAGCTGGGACTACAGGCATGTACCCCAACACTGGCCTTTTTTTTTTTTTTTTAGTAGAGAAGGGGTTTCATCACGTTGGCCAGGTTGGTCTCAAACTCCTAACCTTAAGTGATCTGCCTGCCTCAGCCTCTCATAGTGCTGGGATTACAGGCATGAACCACTGAGCCCAGCTCAAATGCCATTTTAAACTGGAAATTTAATTGATTTTGTTTTTCCCATGGTAAAATCATATTACCTGTGTTTTTAAGCTCCTAATGCTGTAATGAGTTGTAATGATGTCATTTAAACCACATCATGTAACTTTTCACAGGGATATGTTTATAACATTTTATTTTCAGTACAGAACATTTTATTTTCAGTACAGAAACTGCATTTTGTTTCTCATTCTTTCACATCACTGGAAATTAAGCGTCTATAAAGAGGATCCTCATGCAACAACCTTCTATTTCTGGAAAATAGGTTATTTCATTTCTTAAGATCCCAAGATGAGATTTCCTTCTCTCATGCCATCTGGCAAGATAATAAGATAACATCTAAAATCAATACTTTAATATGATCCTGGCTAAAACCTAGCCTCAATGAGAATTAATGGCATATGGCTGAAGCTTAAGAGGAAAAAAAAAAAAAAAAGAAATAATATTACTTTAAAAAATGTACGTTCAATAAAATTTTTGTTTTTACATAAAGGGAAATAAAGTATAAAAAGACTGTGACGTTTTTCAACTCAGAAAAATTACTGATTGTATGTCATGAAAATACTTTTATAGAAATCTCTTCAAAAATAAAATAGTTTGTGTTTAGTTGACAAAGCTTCAATTTTTAAAGTTGAACAACAAGGCAATATTTTAATTAATTAAAATTAATTTAAAGGTAAAATGATACAAGTTTGTGTAATAAATACATACTTTGAGTGAGCAAGATAGTTTAAATGGAAAATATAAAGACAAAGAAAATAAGAGCAAGTATGACAGAAATAAAAAACAGATTCTATGTTTTTATTTCTGTTTGACTTGTGCATATATTTTAAATTGAAATGAGAAAAGGACATGTTTAAATGAACTTCTCAAGATGGATCCTGATCTCTAAACATTGTGTGTGTTCACTGTGGGTAGGGGTGTGAGTGGGATTGATACAATACTTAATCATATTGTAGTTGAAAATACCATCTTTATGATTTCAATCCTTTGACATTCATTGAGGTTGCTTGTTTTATAAAATTTATTTTAACTTAATTTATTAAAATGGATAAATATAATTGTATACATTCAGTGGTTATGTAACAATATTTTAGTGATAGATCAGAGTAATTAGCATACCCATCTTCTCAAATATTTATCATTTTTAATATTAGGAATATTCAATATCCTCCTTCTAAAACTATTTAACACTATAAAATATGTTTTTAACTATAGTCATCCTACGGTGGCATAGAACACTAGAACTTATCTTCCTTTCTAGCTGTAATTTTGTCTCCTTTGATCCAGTATATTGTCAATATTTCTGAATGCTCTGTTTGTTTATGAAAACAGTGTCTTCTGCAGCTGTTCAATGTGCAAGTTACATGTGTAGGTTAGGTCAAACTTGTTATTTCTGTTACTTAAATTATGTATATCCCTACTGATTTTTAAAATCTGCTTAAACAATAACCTTAACAGTATGCTTTAATTTTTCACAAGAATTGTGGTTTTGTCTAAATATGCCTATATTTCTGTGAATTTCCCTTTATATATGTTAATCTGTGTTATTAATTCATACAAGATTGGAATTATATTAGCTTTATGTTAATAAAAGCTTTTGCCTTTTTCTTATGTACTAATTCTCACCTATGGGAATTATGTTGCCTTAACCGTTCCAGGGTTAATATTTGTATGGCATATTTTTTCTGTAATTTTCCTTTCACACTTTCAGAACCCTCAAATTATACATGTGTTTCTTAATAGTATAAAGCTATTCCTGTTTGCTTGTTTTGATTTTATCCCTTGAAAAATTCAGTTTTTCACCATAACATCCCATTTATGTCTATCATAGTGACACAAATTTGGATTTAACCATACAGTGCTATCCTGTATTTCCTATTTGCTCCACTTGTTATGTTTTCTATTACATTATTTTAAAATCTTATTTACCAAGTTTTTGGTCCTGAAAATATTAGTATTCATACTTTTCTTTTTTCACCATAAAATCATGGTGAATTTATGTGTTGTCTTTTAAAACAAAGTTCTGAGAACATATTAACATGAAACAAGATATTTTAAAAATGAGATGCTATGCTTTTCAAATACTTAAATTCTCTTTCTGCTATATTTCGGTATAACTGACAAAGTAAAGTAATATATGTACTGTGTACAATGTGATGGTTTGATATATGTATACATCATGAAATAATTACCATAAACTAGCTAATTAATATAACATCTGACCTTCACTACATTTCATGAAACATTTTTATTATTTTCTAAAATGAGTGTTTGAAATATTTAGCTTTGTATTTGTAACCTTCTTTGGTCTTCATTTCTTTCTGTATCTCAGATTTTTCAACCAATATTAGATTCTGCCAGGGGCAAATACTTTTTCCTTTTCTCAAACTGTATTTTGTTTTTTATAGATTCTATGTTTTTCAACTCTTTGCCTCTCTCTGCTACATTCTATTTTTTTTTTTTTAGTTCTATCATCTAATTTCCTCTCTTCTATCTGATTGTGTCTAACTTGAAATTAAATAATAAATGTTTTATTTTTATATTTTTAATTTTAGAAATGATACTTATTTTTGTAAATTTGTTTGCTTTTAAATTATATATAATTATATTCTTTATTTTTTGATATACAATGGAGTAGTTGCTTTAGTTTGATACTTTAATCATTAATATCTTTTAGTTATTTTGAGTTATAATTCTGCTTCCTATGTTCCTGCTGATTCTTGCCTGTTGTACTTTGGTTCCTTACTTAGTGATTTTTTAAAAATGTTTTTCTATTCATTTTTCTTAATAATGTATCTGTTTAAATTTTTGAGTCCTGGGTTAATATTTTTATAAGAAATTTGGAAGAGCCGTTTTCTGTAACTACTTTATAGTAAACTCTTCACATATGTAATGACAATATAAATTAAGACTGCAAACTTGTATAAGAGGTGCAATAAGACTTCTCAGAAAGTGTTTTTTTTCACTTTTCCAGAAAGTATCCTGTGCTCTCTGCTTCAGGATCGGAGATTTCTCCATTACACTTAGGTATACCCTGGACTTGTTCTTATTCTTACCCTAGGCTCATAAGGCCACAAAACTTGATATTCAAGTCTATTTGGGGTCCAAGAGTGGAATATTCTTGTTTTGAAAAAATTTAAAGCATGTATATGTTGTTGTCATAAAAATATATTTGTATTCTAATATCAAATTTATACCAAGTTATAATATGCAAACTCTTCTATTAAACATAAGGGTTTTCCAATTGACTAAAAAAAAATTATAATTTAACTTTTTATTTCCAAAACCTATTTCTGTTTCCATGCATTATTGCAATAATAGCAATGTAGTGTACCAGCTCTGATGATTATACCAGGTTCTTTATGCTAAGAGTCCTTGGGTTAGTGGTATGATTTGATAGTCATGTTAGAAAAATCATGTCAGCTGCAGTGTGACATTAATTGAAAATGATGCAGTAATAGAAGTATTAGTTGAATGCCTCTGGCTAAATAGTCATAGTCCACAAGAGGCTCTCACACTGTTGAGGGTAAAAGTGTCACTTGAAGACTTGAAGACCTAGTACATCTCCCATTGCTGGATTCTAATTGGGTAGGTCTAAGGAGGGATCCTCAAATTTGCATTTTAAATAAGTTTCTAAGTGCTACTCATCACTGTCTTAGAATACAGTAACTTGTGAGAAACTGATCTTAGCCTACCCTAAAAAAAAAAAAAAAGAAAAAAGAAATATTAAAGAATGCAACTACTCATATGTACTGTCAAGTAGATGCACTGTCAGGGGCAACCATAGGAGGTACTGATAAAGAATTATGTAAAAACGAACAGCAAAGTAAGGTTAACACACCTACTGATGCAAATCGAATAGCTGTTGATGGTTTACTAAAAGTATACAATAATACTAGACTTAATTCTGGATGAAAATACTGAAAATCAGCTATAGCTTCGGAGTCATATGTGAGCTACCTGCATATATGCTCTTGGATTTACGTTGTTAATAA
Source organism: Theropithecus gelada (assembly GCF_003255815.1). Classification (NCBI taxonomy): domain Eukaryota; kingdom Metazoa; phylum Chordata; class Mammalia; order Primates; family Cercopithecidae; genus Theropithecus; species Theropithecus gelada. Next base: position 131,716,186 of record NC_037672.1, on the reverse strand, counting down.
TAAGCTTAACTATTTATATATTTATGAATAGGCATGTTTTCTCGGTTTTTGATTCCCATTTCCCCTGAAAACTCTGTAGAGTATTACATAAGCAAAGAGATTATCTCACCTCTCTTGCTTTGTTCTCCTTGCCTGTGTCTCCCCTGTCTGTTTCTGGTTCTTTTCTGTCTCCTGTGTCCTTTTCGGTCTCAAAACAACAGATCAGCTCTTGCATTGGGTCTAACTACTTCACGAAGAGGTGAAGACAGTGACCCCAATGTCTGACTTCATACAAGCGAGTCAAGAAAAACCACAATGTCTTGCATGGGCCTGTCTCAAGGGAGGATAGAAATCCATTCCTTAGTTCCCCAAAGCCCAGGTTACATATTTATTACAAGACTTTATTTAACACTCAGTGCTAAAAGGCTGGAAGAGCACCACAAAGAGAAAACCTAACATTTGAACCTAGAAGGTAATTATACTAACCTTCAGTGCTCAGGGGCAAAATCTTCTGCAGCAATCTCTCGCTTCTAGTTCCCAGTTCATTCCAGCATACTGCGCTGCCTCAAGTTTTGCTTTTTCTAATATTCCCAGCAGAATGTTTCAGTTTTCTGCCCATAGTTACATTGATCTTTATTTTCTTTTTTTTTTTATATATATCTACATGGATCCTCTTTAACAGAAGGGCTTGATGGATGTGGGAAAGAAAAGCAAAATTTAAGATGACTGTTGGTCAGAGATACATTGACTCCAAAAGTAATAAAATTTGGCCTCTAGGCCCATCCCTTAATAGGCATTTTCCAAGGTTTGGGGAAGAATTCTAGCCCGTGTCTTTAAGTTTTTGTAAAATTTGAAAAAAATAAAATATTTTACCACTAATTGGTTAAATTCACTGTTACTTTCCACTCTGTATTTTCTTTTTTCCCTCCACCAGATCTCCTCCTATTTTTGGCAGCGTTGAAATCACCAGAGTTGTGTGTGTGTGTGTGTGTGTGTGTGTGTGTGTAGAAGGAATCCAGCCTGCAGCCTGGGCAAAATTGAGTAGGCGATGCATGGTTACTTTCCACTCTGTACTTTTTTTCCCCTCCATTAGATCTCTTCTTATTTTTGGCAGTGTTAAAATCACCAGAGTTTGTGTGTGTTTGTGTGTGAGTGTGCATGCGTGTGTAGAAGGAATCCAGGCTGCAGTCTGGGTAAAATTGAGTAGAAGATGTATTTAGTTTGGACATAGTCTAACGTTACTTACATGCATATTTACCACTGGCTGTCCACAGGTAGAAAATGCTTCTAGGAATATTCCATCTGCCATTGTGCCACGAAGGTACTTAGAGACTTGAACTTGTAAGGGAGAAGCAGATTTTGAGATGAACAGTGTCAGAAGGCAGTCAGTGGAAAATTCTTTCAATCATCAGTAAAATCAGAGGATATAGATCTTACTGAGGAATAGACAAATCTGAAATTTTCACCTGCCAGGAATAAACTTGGAATTGCAATGATGGGATTTAAGATTCAGTGTACATTGTTTTCCTTTTCTTTAATTAGAATCACATAAAATTGAATTATTTAGAAATCCTAGTTTTAGTTTTTGTTTTAGGGAAATTAACTGGTAGTGATACTATGGAAATAAACACAGCCCCCAGAACAAGCATGGGCTTTTATTGAGACCTTACTACAGTAAGCCAATAAGCCATTATTAATTGTGTTTGTCAGACTCAAAGACAAACAGAAAAGAGAGAAGACTTCAAGCAAACAAAAGAGTGGGAAGAAAAGGAAAGGCCTTAGTCATGTCCCAACTGTGGTCTGTTCGCACGGAGAAGCTGTAGGCAGGCTAAATAGAAGTAGGACATTCATTCTATGTGAATGGTTAGGGGTGCATACTTGGGTTTCCTTGGTTGGTTCTAAATTGGAAAAATGGGCAAAAAATTAGCTCTCAGTTATTAATCAGATCCTAGCCATTTGGGGCTGATTGATACAAGGGTTCTTGTTTTGTTCCTGAACTGTTGCTAGAGATAGTGGGTCTGACTCCCTGGACTGGTTACTGTAGACAGTAGTTTGGCTTCCTGGTCTAGTTGCTACAAATTATAGATTAGAGTTCTATTTTTATAGGTATAGTCTGGCTATTGTTCATTTGTATTTTTAATCTCTCAGTACTATAAAGACTATTTATGACTGAGTACAAAGTCATCTTTTCTGTAGATCCAAAAATATTAGCATATGTCTTCTGTATCTTATATATCCCGCACTAATGGTATCTGGCATTTTGGAATGCTTGTGGTGTTTGTCAATTTCTTTAAATTTATAATTTGTTGTGATTACTTTCTCATTGAAAATACCATTTTAAATAAAAATGTGTATTCATAATTTCATATTTCTTGAGGAGCCCAGTCCCTAGACTTAAAAGCTTTGAATCCAAATTTTTAGATCTGCTTCTGAAAGATTTTGGCTTGTGCAACTGGTCCATTTGGTGCTATTTATCTTTATGCAAATGACTGGTAGAAAAGAAGTTGAAGATCTTAATTTTCAATTTTTACTTTAACACTTTCATATTTAGTCTTGTATTAGACACTTAAATGAAGATGTCAGGTACTTTTTTAACTTAAGAGTCTGAATATTTATGAAAGCATGATATTGAACTAGAACACATTAGGAGCTAGAACAGATAGAATGGTGAAAATAGCCTAGGACTAAGAGCTGAAGCCTGTCAACATCTAGAAGTTTGCTAGAAGAAAAAAAAAAATCATTTGAAAAAGAGAGAAGTTGGTAGAAAAGCACTGAAATTGTTCTGCATTGCTTGGATTCACTTTAGAGTTAAGAGATCCCTTTAGAGTTAAGAGATCCCTTGTTTGAATCAAATATTTCAATGGGTCTTCTCTGTTCAAAGTTAAAATCAAGATGCCATTTAGATATGTTCAATAGGGTGCTAACTGCTGTGCATGATAATGTAAAAAAATTTCTTTATTGTGTGCCTGATAATAGGTAACATCTTTCAACTGTGATTGCCTTCAGGAGCTTTTTCTCCTTTATATAGATTTGTACTTTTCTGCTTGTGTAAATTGTTATTGGAAGCAATTATATTGTCTCCAGAAGATTAGGAATAGATCCATAAGAAACAGGGCTTATCTTAAACTTGTATTATTCGGGCACAGTGGAGTTGACCAGACTGATGATGTCAAACCATTCTGGACATTTTTACCATATTTCTTATATGATAGCAATCCAGATTGAATAACCCAAGCTTTGTAAATTGCACTACTATCAGCATTCTCTTTTAGTGTTTTTTTTTTTCCCCTTCTTGAAAGAAATGATTATTTTACCTAGAAATTAAAAGGGATGTTTACAATTCAGGATTATGGTGCCTTGATGGAAGGGTCATTCGTTAATGAAACAGGACGAACGAGGGTAGAAGCATTTGGGAAGGAAGCAGCACATAGGAGGGGACTGCAAACAGGATGAGGGGTTTGAGAATGATTTCCCAAATAAACTGACTTCCAAACTGAGAGTTTAATTAAAAAAAAAAAAAAAAAAGAGGGGGAATCACAAGCACATGGGTGATGTTTCTAGCAGAGGAAACAAACATTGAAATTCTACAGAAAAGTGAGTTATAAGACTGTGTGAAAACGAGGAAAGGTAAGAAAAATAAAGCTGGATCATAGAATTACAAAACACACTAACCAAAGTAATGCAGTTGCCGAGGTGACCAGGGTTAATATCACATAATCTCTGTAGGGATATGGCATACAGAGTGTAAGAATTTGAATTTTTCATTATAATTTTATTCTATTTTTAGTAATAATGATCAGATTACCTTGAAACATGAAATAACACACTGCAGAATGTGGAAATGTTTGTCAAAAGATATAATAAAATTGTAAAATTGTATTACATAATAATAATACGTAATAATAATAGCAATAATAAAATAAAGTTGTTAATTGAAAAACAAATCTCAACATAGATAAGGAAAGATTTTATTCAAAGAGATTATTTCACAAAGCAGGGAAGTATTCTTGTAATGGGAACAATGCAAGGGCCAAGAGATCTGAAAGGATGTCAAAGGTAAGGCAGAAAGGTTTTTTTGTTGTTGTTTTGTTTTGCTTTTTAAATAGGGAGGAGTGAAACAAGGTTAGAGGAAGTGGGTTAGTGGAAGTGAAAGGAAGGATCGTATGATTAGACAGTTGATCAGGGAATGTTTTTTCTTGAGGTCAGTCCATTCTCTGGAGAGGCTGTTAAGGAGGAATTGAATATGAGCTCAGGCTAAGGGCTGAGGGGTGTCAAAGTTCAGGAAGCTGGAGGAAGGAGAGAAGCTTAATTAAATTTGGTTGAGTGAAGGGAGGCAGGTATTTTGTCCAGATTGGTCAGTGTCCCCAAATAGTACAATTAATCATTGATGAGGCAAAGATTGGTAATTTGCGGCAGGGAGGTGGGGGGTCTGTGTTTGGCCATTTCACAGGTAAACAATGGGAGCATCCTTGAGTCTTACTTAAGTAACATGGAGAAAGGTAGTTCCTTGCTTTAAGCCATTTCTGGAACACAAATAGATGGGGTGAGTTCTTTGAATTCACTGATTTCCAGAATCACAGGGCTCAAGTAAAGTTCAATTTGTCATTCAGGGAAAAAAAAGACAGACATGTGAACAATATAAATAGAGTTTTACGAAGGCCAAAATTCCCATGCTTAGGAAGTCATAAACTCCTATGTTTAGGTGACAGACCAAAGCTATGAATCTCAGAGAAAGGGATATGTTAAAAGATTAAATATCTCATCACATTCAAAGGACAAATGTCCTTTTAGCATGGGATTCTACAAAAATAAAAAATGGTTAGCGAAAGGATAGATGAATTTTAAGATTTCAGAAGTAAAACAAATATGGTTTATAAAACGGAGCAGTGAAGAGTCATGAGAATGGTTTTCTGAATGAAGACCGGTTTGTTGAAAGGGTTATCTAATTAGATGTCAAGTATGTCTGTCAGGATAGCCTAGGATAAGCCAAGGTTGCCAACAGTCCCTGTATCTCAGTGACATAAAATAACTAAGCTTATTTCTTGCTGATGGTTTTTGTCTACTATGCTTCAGCAGAGAAGCTCCATTCATATGTCCACTCAGGTACACAGGCTAACGAAGCAGGAACCAACAACAAAATTGTTGGTTACTGGATAAGAGAGGATTTTTTCAGCCTAGAAGTGACACAAATCTCTTCAATCTATAAATCACAAGTTTTCAAATGGCTCCACCCCACATAAGAGATCCAACAGCACAATTATTCAAAGAAAAAAGAAAGCTGGAAATATTTGGTGAACAGCTTTAATGGCTACTACAGTGCCCCACATATTCAGCTTCCTTTCTTTCCTGTAGTTAGAAAATAAGGAGATACTTTCCAAGTGAGAGAAGCCGGTTCTGCCTGGTCAGGGCATCAAGCTCAAAGCCCAGGATTGTTCTATGATGTGTGATTGTTTCTGTCTCAGGGGTTATGCTCAGCAGTCTCTAACTTCAGTCTGAATATAGCTTATTTTGCTCTGTACACCAAAATAACAAGTATTCTGACTGCAGCCATCTGATATATGGGGAAAGAGCAGGGAGAGAATATCAGTAATAAACACTGAGAGAGAAGAGTGATGGAAGACACAGCAACAAATGTTCTGTATTAATCTCCTTGGGCAGAAATTATGAGTGCCCACTCCTTGGGGATGAGGATTATCCCTGCTTGAGAGGAGCTCCATGGTCCATTGCTTTCATGGCTCTCAAGGTGCTCTCTGGAGAAGGTTCTTCCCCCCGCCCCATTCTTTTACTTTGCTATATTTAAACAGGAAACGTAGATAATATGGCTTCCTGGAGGTTGGGCATCTGGTTGTCTCAGCTTGTTTCAAGTCTGCACAAGTATAGGAGTGCGAGGAGGATTTAAAGTCCCAAATTGTCACAACTGTTTTTCAGTCCCATCAGTACAATCTGCTAAAATGTAATGCAGACCACTTAAGCCATTTAAAAATAGTCCACTAAAAAATTTTAAAAAATAAATAGGTAAAATTCATTTTCCTAATCTACGTTATTTAACTCAAATGTGTAAAATGTTATATTTTACAGTCAATATAAAATGATCATGAATGAGATATTTTACTTTTTTTTTTTTTTTTTTTTTTTTTTTTACTAAGTCTGCAAAGTGCAGGGTATATTTTACATGTAAAGCATATCTCAATTATGATGCTAAATTTTCAGTGGAAAAAAGGCTTTCCAAAAAATAAAATTGTGTTTAACAAAAAATATTTAACATGCTTCAGGATTTTAATTTAAATTAATCAAAATACAACTTTAAAAATTCAATTCTTTCATTGCATTAGCCACATGTCACACTCAATAGCCCCATGTGGTTGGTGGCTACCACCTTGGAGAGCACATATCCAGGACCATGATTTTTTTATTAATACACATTTCTGAAAGCTATTCTTTTTGAGGTGCTGATACTCGTACTCACAGTCCATTGATAAACATTCCTTTCTTCTATGTCTCTTTCTTGACAGAATCTGCCTCTGTTACCTAAGAAATTATACTTCTAATTTCTTTTCACTTGGCCATGTTGTCTAAGGGAGAAGTGTGCCGGATGGTACCTCAATTCTTTCACATGTCTTACCAGCTGTTGTGGCAGCCATAACATTCATTTGAATCTCACAGCAAGGATGTATTCTAATCAGCCCTTACACTTAAAGGCCTTCTTAGTTTTGTATTTTATAAGTTGGTGATAAGAAACAGCTACATCTTTCAATCCTACAAGTCTCTGAATTTCTGGATTATTTTTATTCTTCCTTCTGCTTTCAACCATGCAAATATTTTCTGAGCTCATCCTTTTTTTATAGTAATTTGTCAACTACAGCCAAAACACACTGCTAGAATTTTGTTTTTCAATCTCTTTTCTAGATCTGTTAAATTCATAAAATATATTTTGTCTTATAGTGGTGAGAATTCAACTATTTTGCCACTGTAATAAGGATTGTCATGCTTCCACTTTACGATAACGGTTTCCAACCAAAACCAGCCCACCCATTAGTCAATAACACATATGTTAATTCAATTTTATAACAATGTATAAGTTACTCAGTGGCAGAGTAGGCTAATTCATGCTACATTATCAACATATCCATATCTCAGTGGGTTAAAACAAATGTGTATATTTCACTCATGCTGCTAGCCTCTCACTGGTCTGTTTAAGTGTTCTATTTTTCATCCCTATTTAGGGATCTTGACTGAAGCAGTAAACACTATCAACAAGTATTACCTCTTGTCATGCCAGAGGAAAAAAAAGCACTCTGGAGGATCTCAAACCAGCAATTAAACTATCTGGCTAGAAAGTAACATAGATCATTTCTGCTCACAGTGCTTTTATCAAAACAGAGGAGTCTCACATGTGATCCTAACATGTCAAAAAGAAAGTGGTAAGTCAGATATATTTGGTGATTAATGTTAACGACAGTCATAAGAATTATGGTAACAGAATTCAAGAAAAAAAAAAAAGTAAGACAGATGTCCGGGACCTCAATTATTATGGAAAATAATTTGAATAGACATTAGTGAAATAAACTAGATTAGATGGGATAAGCTTCAAAAACATGGTGGCTTTGTACATGAGAAGAGGGAGGTAAAAGGTTTGAAAGTGATGCAAAGTAACAAAAGTAATGCTGACTCTTTTCCTTCTTCTCAATGAACACCTGACATGGGAATTCCAAATGACATGGTGAACAAGTACTCTCCACCAAAGAGGGCTTAGGGGATTTCTAGGACTCAAATAGGAAGAATAGAGAGATATTTTCTGTTACAAGCTTTTATAAGGAAATTATTTGCAATAGAAAGGGAGTTTCAAAATGCTGAGGGGATTTTGGTTGGAAAGCGTAAGTGTAATTATATAAGATACAGAAACAAGCACAGGATGGCCACTGAATTTTGTTTGTTGTCTACAGACAAGAAACATGTGTGATATTAGTTGATTCCAGGATTCCACATAATTTAGTAAGAAATAAAGTTAACAAGTTATAATGTTCACAAAAATTATTAAAAAGTTCTTGTCTATAATTTCTGATGCCTTTGAGGAGATTAAGCTACAAGCTCCTAGTATTAATCTCTTTTATTATTTTTAGGGTGAAGATAACTCAAATTCTTACTCTTTATAAACCCACTAAAGGCAAATGACTCATTGACCTTATCCTAGGTAGGATATGCACCAAAATTCTATCAATAGTACATGATAACTCAAGGGTAACCTCTGTCAGAAAGCTGTCCTGACTTTCCCAGGCTGAAAATCATGCTCTCTGTGCTCTTGCAGCTATATGGGCCTACATCACTTACCTCTCCTCCTTGAACTGCTCCGTTGTCTACTTTCAATGCAGCAGCCGTTTAAAAACAGGCATTAGTTCACACCACATCTTTACTTAGAACTCTATGATGGGTTCCAGTTTAATCCCAGGAGATGCAATGCCAAAGGCCTTACAATTGCCCACAAGTTTTTGTATGATCTCATCTCCTTTTTTTTTCCCCCTTGTTCATTCTGCTCCTGTTACCCTGACCCCTACATTTTTTTTTATTATATTCATTAGATGCATACATACCTTAGGGATTTTGCACTGTCCTTTTCTTTGCCTGGAATACTCTCTCCTGAGATATCTATGTAGCTAACTACTTCATGCTTTTCAAGTCTTTGCTAAAATCATCTCTTTTCAAATAAATCTTACCAAGAGAGTTTAAATTGCAGCATTTATAAACTGGAACACCCTTATTCCATTCATTTTTTTTCCTATTGTAATTTTCAATGTCTCACATGCAATTTAATTATCTTATATTATTGTGTTATTCTTGTATTGTCTGTTTTCTTTATTACCACACAAGGTTTATAAGAACCGTTATTTTTGTATTTTTGCCTTTTTTTTTTTTTCTTTTTTTTTCTGGGAATGGGTAAGAGGGCTAGTTACTTAATAATCATTTGCGGAATGAATGATTGTAGTTTAACATTTATTTACTCCTCTATCTTCCCAACCAGACTTGGTCCAGGAACAAAATAAAACCTTATCTACCTTGTTTTTCAACTGGGATTGAACAAAGAGACAAAGCTCAGAAACAAATTATTCCAAAAAGACCTAAGATGGTATATAAAGTACACGACATACTTATCTTTTGTGCTTTTAAAAAGAGATTTTTATAAAGTGTGATATTTTTAAAGTAATGCACTCATTACTAGCTTTAAGTAAAATTGAAATTTAATACATTTTTGTAACACTAGAGGTGTGTTTTATGTTTTATTTAAATAGAGATGTTAAGTAAGAGACAATACAATTTGATTGCCCAATTTATCTTCAGTTATCTACATGTGCAAGACATGAGTGTAAAAATAATCTACTGAGTATAAAATAATCTACACTAAACTTGTTTTTGGAAAAATCCTAGTGGAGATACATAATTACATGTATTGTCTAAGAGTGAGCACTGATCTTTTGATTTTTTTTTCTTTTATTTATTTTCTTCCTTCCTCTCTTCCTTCCCTCCCTCCCTCCCTCCCTTCCTTCCTTCCTTCCTTCCTTCCTTCCTTCCTTCCTTCCTTCCTTCCTTCCTTCCTTCCTTCCTTCCTTCCTTCCTTCCTTCCTTCTTTCCTTCCTTCCTTCCTTCCTTCTTCATCCGTAATCATTGACAACTGATTTTTGACAAAGAGACAAAAGTAATTCAATAAAAAAACAGTATAGTATTTTCAAGAAATTACCCGGGAATAGTTGGATTTTCATAGGCAAAAAAATTAAACTCAACTCATATTTTAAACCTTGTATAAAATTAATTCAAATAAGATTATACACCTAATATTAGAATAGAAAGTTATGAAGCTTTTAGTGGAAAATGTAGTAAAAATTATTTGTGACATTGGGTTAAACTGTTTTTAGATAAAGCATCTAACTCATGCTGTATATAAAATAAAAATTAAAGAATTAAGCATCATCAAAATTGGTTCTATGAAACACTTTAAGAGGATTAAAATATAAAAACGAGATGAGAAGAAATATTTGCAATTACATAGCTGATAAATAACTTCTATCTGTAAATATAAAGAACTCTCAAAACTCAACAATAAAAGAACAAAATAACCAAATAAAATAATTGTCAGAAGATTTGTTCAGACAGTTCATCAGAGAAAATGCCTAATGAGCATATCAAGAGATGCTTAATATCATTAATCATTTGAGAAATCAAAATTGCAACCATACTAATACCACTACATAGTCATTAGAATGAGTAGGAAAAAACTTAGAGTACTTAGTGCTAAATGTTGGAAAAAAATTCAGAACAGCTGGAACTGTCATATATCACCGATCAACATAGGAAAACAATACAGCTAGTATAAAAAAAGGCTATGGAAGTTTTTATACAGTTAAACATTCACTCACAGCATTACAGCAATCCATTTTTATGTACTTTCCAAAGGAAATGAAATCTATGTTCACACAGATAGCGGTAAGTACATAATATCTTTATTCATAATTATCTATAACTCAAAACTCCCAAGTGTCTCTCACTTGGGGAATGAATAAACAAATGATGGTGCATCTATAATGAAATTCTACTCAGCAACAGAAAGGAATAAAATATTGATATAAAAAATAAATTGCTCATAGTTACAGATAGTGGGTGTTTTTCTGAAAAGATAAAGATGTCTTTTGATTTTCTTTGTGGGGCTAAGTATACTTTGTAAGATCATGATCTCCTGAAAATAAAATTATGTAATTTAAATTAATAAACAGAAAAGGTCATAACATACTAAATTCTGTACTACTTTGGTGAGGTGGCAGTTTTTTAATCCTCAATTTAAAAAGTAGAAATTCTGAAATTTTCTGAATTCTCCAAAATAGAAGATACTATGTGCTATGTAATCAGTGGCAGTTGCTTAGACAGCGCTCACAAACTCACTGTAGCTCAATCAGCAAATTCATGTTAATTTGGCAACCTATGTGAAACTGAGCTAAGGGTATTTCTCAGTTTTGAGGGAAAAATCAGCAGTTTACTTAAAACCAGCCCTTATTTACTTGGGTAATGTCAGTGGATACCCCAAATTTAATCATATATATCTATAATGTTAAATAATTGTGTAGTAAACATGTAAACTAAGGACCTTAATCATGTCACACTTCAGAAGTGGTTGATGCCCATTGTTAGGATTTTCAATTACCATCCAGATTATAATCAACAATCATGGTAGAAATAGAATTCACTATTAAAATCACCTAAGCCTCTTTTTCTTAGATATAGAGTCACTCACTTGTATTCTCATCCGTTGAAGGGGAGAAGGAAACCTCCAGTGTATACGACGCAGCAGGTTCTGTGTCAGAGGGATTGACGTTACCTAATGCTATATATATATATAACATTTTATGCAGTAAATTGATTCTGTATTTCTAAAATGCAGAAGTTGAGGCTCAGAGGGATCGTCTTACCCAAAATCACATAGCTAGTGAGTGTTGCAGCTTAAAATGTGTACTTTTTTCTTTTTTTTGAATCTCAGAAATGCCCACCTCAGTTTGAAGACTCTGAAAAATATCCGCACAGGGTCTCAGCAAGTCAATTTAGTCAAATTTATGTAGTCTAGAAGACAATGGTAGTAGAGTGGGGTGTAGAACTTTCTGACAGCTTAGGTATTAATATATAATGAGAAATGCTCTTTAGCACCTTTTAGCTAAATTGTATTGGTGAAGTTTAGGCATAGCCTATCTAATCTACATATAACATATATATACACACACATTCATATACACACATAGACGTTTTCAAAATATAATTCTTTTAAACACAAATTTTAAGCTAGGTAATGTACTCATTGGATGAATGTTAAGGAAAAATTTGAGTAATCATTAGTAATTAACACTAAGATTATCTTATTTAATTTTAGAGAGTATTCTATTTTTTGTCTGATTTTATCATGTATTGCTGATTTTTGTCCCTTTTTCTTTTTTTTTTTTTTTTTTTTTTGAGACGGAGTCTTGCTCTGTCACCCAGGCTGGAGTGCAGTGGCCGGATCTCAGCTCACTGCAAGCTCCGCCTCCCAGGTTTACGCCATTCTCCTGTCTCAGCCTCCCGAGTAGCTGGGACTACAGGCGCCCGCCACCTCGCCCGGCTAGTTTTTTGTATTTTTTAGTAGAGACGGGGTTTCACCGTGCTAGCCAGGATGGTCTCGATCTCCTGACCTCGTGATCCGCCCGTCTCGGCCTCCCAAAGTGCTGGGATTACAGGCTTGAGCCACCGCGCCCGGCCATTTTGTCCCTTTTTCATAGTGAGAGACTGAACTGTCTGCCAAGACAAAGAAGAAAGAGATTACAAAAAGAAAAAAAGAGTCTTTATAGTCTTATAAATAGCATTTATAAGCCCAAGTTTTAACATTAGTATGGAGTAATTACCTAATGGAAAGGAGTAATAAAATATGTCAAGTGATAACTCTAAGCTATTACATCTCCTTTTAAGAGTTTATATAATCTGGCTAAGCTAGTTTTTTTTTTTTTTATGTAACTATTCAAAATTGAAGGCTAAATTAGCCTCTTCCTACAAACTCCAGGCTATTTAGAAGGTTGTTTAGAATTGAGGCATGGTAAGACACCTAATATCTTCAGGTCTACCACATAGTTGAGATATTTTCATTTACTATGCTTTTATTTGGCCATTTTCTTGACTAACAAAAGTGGCAGGGGAGATTCCTGCATGGATATGAATGATCCCATCTTCACAAGAGTCAAATACATACTAAAAACATTTGTGAGAATTATGTACCAAGAGCTGTAAAAATTGTGCTAAATGTATTACCTTATTTCATATTTACAGCAACTTTCTAGGTATATGCTGTTTTATTTTTGTTTTTGTTTTTGTTTTTTGTTTCTTGAGACAAGGTGTTGCTCTGTCACCCAGGCTAGAGTGCAGTGGTGCAATCGCGGCTCATCACTGACTCAATTTCCTGGGCTCCAGTAATCCTCCCACCTTAACCTCCCTAGTAGCTGGGGTCACAGGCACATGCCACCATGCCCAGCTATTTTTTTGGCTTTTTTAGTAGAGACAGGGTTTCATATTGCCCAAACTGGTCTTGAACTCCTGAGCTCAACTGATCTGCCCTCCTCTGCCTCCCAAAGTTGTGGGGTTGCAGGTGTAAGCCAGTGTGCCTAACTGGTATGTGCTATTTCAATCTAGTTTGTTTGTAAGGAAATTGAGTATTATCAGGTTAAACCATTTACATGTTTGAACTTAAATGTAAACTGGAGATCTGCTTGACTGTATTAATTGCATTCCTTGACTTTTCTATCCTCAAGTACAATCCATGTCATCTACAGACACTTTGTAACATAAGGTTTTGAAAATTGTCTTCAAATGCCTACTTTCTATTTAGCCAAGTTTTTCAAATGTGTAAGTTTCTGATTTCACAGATACAGGTTATTTTAAAGATTCACAAAACCTCAACAAATAATTGTTACTTGGATGAATCTCTCTTCTTATCCTGTCATTTTAATCATGAAGCAACTTGTGGCTATGAAGAAATTAAAAGTGTATTCCACATTCACACAGTAAATTATGGAGCCAAGTTTTGAAATTGAAATTTCTTGCCTCAACTGTTGTACTTCAGTTAACTTTATTAATGATCAAGAAAGGCATCACAAATACGCATGAATACAATAAACAAAGCATATTGCTCAATTTAGTGGAAAAAATGATTGTTAAGATAATAGAAATCAAGAGGTGAGTGGCACATCTCTGACTTAGAAAAGTGTTTCATAGATTATGACATCAAAAGAGACATAGAAAATGACATTTCTGTGGCCTAGTGAGGTGACCTGACCTAGGCTGTTTGTGGCTAGAGAAGAATGGCCCAGAGTCCTAGCCAAATGAGGCAACTGGTTACTCAGTCTCCACTTGATCAGCCCAAGCACTGCAAGGCCAGTATCTCAGCACACTTGTAAATAGGCTGATACACATTCAGCCTGATTTTTTTTTTTTTTTTTTTTTTACAGGTGCTTGGGTTATTAACATATTAAAGTATTCCTGTTTCTTTTAGTCAGTAGCCAGTTCACCCAGTCCCCTAAATACCTCTACCCATAGGTCTCTCCATTGTCCTACAGCAGAAGGGGAAACACCAGCAGCAGGATACCTCTGGGACTCCTCTTCCTTTTCAGCCTGCTGCCTGTGACCCAGCAGTCTGTTCCGACACGCTAGTTAGAAATTGCAGTCTTAGAAAATTTACTTTAACGGTTAAGTATTGGATTTTTTTCCTGGGAATTTTTGATTAATTAGTTATTTAAAATCCTGTTTAGGCACTCTAAAATAATTAAATGTTATTTGAAATCATCACCTAACCATTGAGCATCTCTTAATAATACCACCATAGAGTTATAAAATATAATCCATTTTTTAAAAAATCTGCTGTAATAGAATTACTATATGTATAATCAATGGTGGGATTATTACCACATTGCTGGTAGAAATGTAAAATGGTATAGCCACTCTGAAAAACCATTTGACAGTATCATGTACAACTAAACATACAAACCAGCAATTGCACTGTTGGTCATCAATGCCAGAGAAATGAAAATTTACTTCACTCAAAAACCTGTTTATGAGTTCTCATAGTAGCTTTAGTTTTAATAGGCCCAAAACTGGAACCAACCCTTCAACAGGTAAATGCCTAAACAGTGATACATCCATAGTATGGAATATGGAATACTACATAGCAATTAAAAAATATAGACTATTGATACCCTCAGAACCTGAGATGAATATTCAGAGAATTATACCATGTGGAAAAGGTTACAAAATTTATGATTACATTTATATTACACTTTTGAAATGACAAAATTATAGAAATGGAGATCACATTCAAGATTGCCGGGGTCAGGGATAGGGAGAGAGGGTTAGGGTGAGAGAGAGATAGGAGTGATTATAAAAGGACAATGTCAGGTATCCTCATAATGGAGCTGCTCAATATCTTGACTGTATTAATGTCAGTATCTTGGCTGTGATACCGTATTGTAATTTTTCAAGATCTTATCGTTGGTGGAGATTAGGTATCAAGTACATAGAAACTATCTGTACTGTTTCTATTTAAACACATATGTTACATTTTTATGGGGTACTGTGTTTCATATATAAAATATGTAATGATCAAGTTAGGGTGTGTGAGGTATATGTCACCTTGAATATTTATCATATCTTTAAGTTGGTATCATTTGAGGACCTCTCTTCTAGTTACTTTGAAATATAAAATATATATATATTGTTGCTTAGTCACCACAGTCTGCTATTAAACATCACAACTTATTACTTCTATGCTATTTTATGTTTGTATTCATTAACCAATCTTTCTTCATCTCAGCTTCCCAGTCTCTGGTATCTATCATTCTATTCTCCATGTTTGTGTGATCAAAGGTTTTTATCTGCCACATACGAGTGAAAACGTGCCGTATGTTTTTCTACGCCTGGCTTATTTCACTTAACATAATGGCCTTCAGTATAATCCATATCATTTCAAATAACATAATTTTATTCTTTTTTATGTCTGAGTAGTATTTCATGGGACATATACCACATTGTTTTTTATTCATTTGTTTATTGACATACACTTAATTTGATTCCATATCATTGCTATTGTGTATTGTGAGTAGTGCTGCAATAAACATGCAAGTGCATGTTACAGGTATCACTTTGATACATGGATTTCTTTACATTTGGGTAAATACCTAGTAGTAGGATTTTTGGATCATATGGTAGTTCTATTTTTTTGAGTAATCTTCATTCTGTTTTCGAGTAGTTATACTAATTTACATTTTCACCAATAGCATAAGTGTATGAGTTCTCTTTTCTCTACATCCTCTCCAATATCTGTTATGCTTTGTCTTTTTTTGTTTGTTTGTTTTTTTGGAGACAGAGTCTCACTCTGTCGCCCACGCTGGAGTGCAGTGGCACAATCTCGGCTCACTGCAACTTCCACCTCCCAGTTTCAAGCGATTCTCCTGTCTCAGCCTCCAGAGTAGCTGGGACTACAAGCGCGTGTCACCACGCCCAACTAAGTTTTGTATTTTTAGTAGAGATGGGGTTTCACCATGTTGGTCAGGCCGGTCTCGAACTCCTGACCTCAGATGATCCATCCACCTCGGCTTCCCAAAGAGCTGAGATTACGGACTTGAGCCACCGCGCCTGGCCACTGCTTTGTCCTTTTAATAACAGCCATCCTAACTGGGATGAGATGATATCTCACTATGGTTTTGATTCCCATTTTTATGAGGATTAGTGATGACAAACATTTTTTCATATACCTGTTGGCCGTTTGTATGTCTTCTTTTGAGAAATGTTTATTCATGTCCTTTGCCTATTTTTAATGGGATTATTTATTTTTTACTATTGAGTTGTTTGAGTTCCTCCTATATTCTGGACATTAGTCCCCTGTTGGATGAGTAGTTTGCAAATATTTTCTCCCATTCTATATGTTACGTCTTCACTCTGGTGATTATTTTGTTGTGCAGAATATAAATTTTCATTTGTTTATGTTTTATTTGGATGCCTATGCTTGAGAGGTCTTAGCCATAAAATGTTGCCTGGCCCAGTGGTCTGAAGAGTATTATACTTTTTTTTTTTTCTATTAGTTTTATGGTTTTGGAACTTACATTTAAGCCTTTAATCCATTTTGAGTTGACTTTTGAATATGGTGAGTAATACGGGTCCAGTTTCATTCTCCTGTATGTGGTTATCCAGTTTTCCCAGCATCATTTATTGAAGAGGGCCTTCTTTTCCCATCCGATGCTCTTGTCTGCTTTGTCAGATATCAGTTGGCTGTTGACTGTGAATATGTGGCTTTATTTCTGGGTTCTCTACTCTGTTCCATTTGTCTGTCTGTTTTTATACCAATATCATGGTATTTGGTTACTGTAGCCTTGTAGTATGTTTTGAAGTCAGGTGATGCTCAGGATTGTTTTCACTATTCTGGTCCTTCTTGGTTCTATACAAATTTAAATATTGTTTTTCTATTTTTGTGAAAAATGGCATCAATATTTTAATAGAGATTGTATTAAATGTGTAGATTTCTTTCTTTTAGACATATTTTAGTTATATTTATTCTTCCAATCCATGAGGATGAAATGGATTCCCATTTGCTTGTATCATCTTCAGTTTCTTTCATCAATGCTGCAGTTTTTCTTGTAAGGATCTTTTATTTCCTTGGTTAAATTTATTTCTAGCTTTAAAAAAAAATTTATTTTTGTGGCTATTGTAAATAAGATTGTTGCCTTGATTTTTTTTTCCAGCTATTACACTGTTGGCATATAGAAATACCATTGATTTTTGTATGTTGATTTGTATCTTGCAACTTTGCTGAATTTATCAGTTCTAAGAGTTTTTGGCGATTTTGTTTTTTCTAAATATAAGATAACATTGTTTATAAAGAGGGATGTTTTGACTTTCTCTTTTTTAATGTGGGTGCTTTTTATTTCATTCTCTTGGCTGATTGCTCTGCCTAAGACTTCCAGTACTATGTTGAATAGGAGTCGTGAAAGTGGGCATTCCTCTCTTGTTTCAGGTAATAGAGGAAATGCTTTCGACTTTTCTTCATTCAGTATGATGCTGGCTGTGATTTGTCATACATGATCTTTATTATTTTGAGATATGCTCCTTCTATGCTTCATTTGTTGAAAATTTTTATTATGAAGGGGTGTAGAATTTTACGAAATGCTTTCTTGGTATCTACGGAGATGATGATGTGGTTTTTGTCCTGCATTCTGTTGATTTAATGTTCCATATTTATGATTTGCACATATTAAACCATCCTTGCATCCTTGGTATTAATCACAATTTATCATTGTGTATTATCTCTTTGATACACTGCTGGATTTGGTTTGCTAGTATTTTTGGACATTTTTGCATCTGTTTATCAGGGATATGGGTCTTCAAATTTCTTTTTATGTTGTTGCATCTTTCTCTGGTTTTTGTTATCAGGGTAATGCTTTCTTCATAGAATGAATTAGGGAGAATTCCCTCCTCTGATTGTTTGAAATAGTTTGAGGAAGATTTGCATTTTATATATATATATATATTTATATATATCTGTGGTAGAATTTCCTAGTGATTCCATCCAGTCCGGGGCTTTTCTTTGCAGGGAATTTTTTTTATTACTAATTCATTCTCACTACTTGTTATTGGGCTGCTCATATTTTCTATTTCTTCTGATTCAATTTTGGTTGCACATTTCCAGAAATTTATCGATTTCCTCTGGGTTTTCTGTTTTGTTCACGTATAATTGTTCATCATAATCTCTGATGATCACTAATGATGTCTCTTTGTTCATTTCTTATTTTGCTTATTTAGGTCTTCTCTCTTCTTGATTAGCCTACCTGGTAGTTTATCAATTATATCCATCTTTTCAAAAAACAACTTTTCGTTTTATTAAATCTTTTTTATTTATTTTTTTAGTTTCTATTTTGTTTAGTTCTTATTGCATCTTTATTATATACTTTATGTTAATTTTGGATATGGTTTATTCTAGCTTTTCTAGTTCTTGAGATGCATGATTAGACAGCCTATTTGATTTATTTTTCCTGTTTCTTTGATGTAGGCGTTTATTGTTATAAAATTCCCTCTTAGCACTGCATTTGCTGCATACCACAGGTTTTGGTAAATTTTGTTACCATTTTTATTTGTTTCAAGACATTTTTTTGTTTTCCATCTTAATTTCTTCATTGTTCCAATGGTTTTTCAGGACTACGTTGTTTGGACAGTTTCCAAAGTTTCTTTTGTTTTTTGATTTCTAGTTTTTTCCATCGTTGTCTGAGATGATTCTTGATATAATTTTGCTTTTCGCAATTTTGTTGAGACTTGTTTTGTAACCTAACATGCAGACTACCCTGGAGAATGTTCCATGTGCCAATAGAAAGAATGTATATTCTGTAGTTATTGGAGAGAATGTTCAGTAAATATCTGTTATGTTCATTTGGTCTTAAGGTCCAGTTTAAATCCTATGTTATCTTGTTGGTTTTCTGTCTAGATGATATGTCTAATGCTGAAAGTGGGGGTGTTGTGGTCCCCCAGTATTATTGTATTAGAGTCTATCTTGCTCTTTAGATCTAACAATATTTTCTTTATGAATCTGGGTGCACTAGTGTTGGGTGCATGTATATTTAGAATTGCTATAACCTCTTGTTGGATTGATCCCCTTGTTTTCATATAATGACCTTCTTTGTCTTGTTTTACTATTTTTGACTTAAAGCCTATTTAATCTGATATAAGTATAGTTACTCCAGCTTGCTTTTGGTTTCTGTTTCTATGGAGTATTTTTTCCCACCTCTTTACTTTCAGCCTATATTTGTCTGTATAGTGTATTTCATGGGCAAGCCTGAGTATGGAGGCTACACTGCCAGTGGGGGTGTGGTTACCACTCAGCCCCAGACAGGCAGCCCCCTAAATGCAGCACCAGCAGCTGCAGCTGTGGTGGTGTGTAGAGTGGGGTAAAGGGTCATACTCTCTATGTGTCAGCCTGAGCATAGAGGCCACTCTTGCAGTGGGGGCAGGGTCAATGTCCTCAGCCCCAGACAGTGAGCTCTGAGGCTTGCCTACCTGAGATCCTAATGGCAGCAACTGCTGTAGTAGTGTGCATGAGGGAAGAAGGGATTCTACATTTCAGTTGGAGCCACAGACTGTGCTAGTGATGGGGAGTAGGTCACCTCTCAGAGTCCCAGAGAGGGAGCTCTCACGCTCTGTAAAGCACACACTTTGGATTTCTTTGTCCCGGAGGCTGCCTCCTTGGTATGCTGCACCATCTTTTCCATGGAAATAGTACTCCATGAAAATTAGGGTATTGGGGACATTGCAGTACCTTTGAGTCCAGCTTATGCTGTGCCCTGGGCGGGCACTGTGGTATGTCAGTGGGGTAGCCTGGAATGTAGAGATATGGGGGCTGCGATTTCCAGGATAGAATGCAGTTCAGTGATGGCTGTGTTCTCATGATGGCGCTGTGCTGCAGCTGCTTTGGTCTCCAGGGTGTATTTGTCTTAGCACGAGCTCCTGATTGGGTGCAATGCCCTTGCAGGGAATCCACATCACTGCACATGCTAGTGTCAGGATTCATGTGGGTAGCAGAGTCTTTCCATGGTGAGGATGTGGACTGCTTAGGGTCTCTCACTTGCTCTCCAGGCTCTCAGCCAATCTTGGCTGAACTGGCCACTCATTTCCTTCCCTTTCTGTGTCTCAGGTGTTTTGTGTGACTTCTCTGGTGAACTCCAGTGCTCTCTCCTAAATGTTCTATTCAGAGTGTAATTATCTATTCATAATTTTGGTTCTTCTTTCTGGAGAGGGCAAGTGTTGGATGTCTCTAGTCAGCCATGTTGAACCTCTCCTTTTCTGTATTATTTCTTAAAACTGAATATGAACCTATAATTATTTCATAATAAAAGTTTAATGAAAAATGAAACATTGATGCCCCCATACCAGACC
Organism: Theropithecus gelada; assembly: GCF_003255815.1. Classification (NCBI taxonomy): domain Eukaryota; kingdom Metazoa; phylum Chordata; class Mammalia; order Primates; family Cercopithecidae; genus Theropithecus; species Theropithecus gelada. The sequence continues at coordinate 131,695,747 of NC_037672.1, read as the reverse complement.
ACAGATCTTTGAACTATAATCACATTCCACTTTCTATTCGCAAAGAATAAAGACATTTTCTTCTCTTGAAGCCTTAACAATTATCTTTCATTTATATTGATTCTGAATAGTTTTTCTTTGTCAATCCCTGGACCAATTATTGGTTCTGGGAGAATGGAATATTCTGATTAGGTTAAGCCAGTCAGGGCCTACTACTCAAGAGGAAGTGGAGCCCATTACTTATAAATCATAATGGTAAGAAAGAAGGAGAGATGGTTTCCGGGAGAACTAATTTTTAAAGTAAACAGACAAACAGTAAGTTCCCACTGCTATCCTAATCTATTTAAATAATGCCCTGTATTTGAACCTTTAGATGATTTCTAATATTGCTTTATTTTAAATAATGTCATTATAAACACAATTATGTACACTTTTCTGATAGTAAGGATTATATATTTTGGAAAGTATCCTATAATTGATAATACTATGCCAAATAGTCCACATTTCATGAATTTTCATTGATTGATTGATTTATTGATTCATCAAATGTAATTGTACTACAGACATCAAAGCGAGCAAAATTTCAAGAATAACAGGTAGGTGCCATCTGCCCATATGTGATGAAGGTTGCAGTCACAGGATAATTATAGATTTCTAAGCCAACAGACTAGAAGATAACTAGTTGTGATGATGGAGGAAGTGATTGGTATTAAAACTGTGTTTTACATCTGAATTCTTAAAAATTAATCAGGCTACAGGAAGCATGTTCTACAGCAAGAACAAATGGGCTCACGTAAAGATGTAAGGAAGAACCTGGGAAAACAGAAGGTGGAGCTGCCTGGAACTTAGATTTGAGGACCGTGGAATAGGAGATGGAGTTAAGGGAAAATTAACTTAATGAGTAATTGAACGGTAACAGAAAAGTAACTAAAGGATTTCGAAAACATTTTAAGCAGTTTGACCTTAAGTGAGAGCAAGGGGATATTGGTACAATGGTTTTAAGCAAAGAAGTGACATGCTCAAAATTACTTTGTGGCTTAATGAATGTAGCAAGTGGAATAAGAATGGAGGCTAAAGGACAAATACAAGGTAATTGTGGGAATTCGGATAACTAAGATGTTACACTAAGTTAAAGTGATGTGTGTGGACAGTAGAGGAGAATGGAGAATGGAATAATACTTCATAAGGCAGAATGAATTACACTTAGCCACTGGAAGAGAAAGCCTAGGGAAACAGAATAGAAAAAAAAAAAGTAATTCTTAAAATTTTAGATGTTTTCCAAACGAATGTTGTCTTATCATTACCAACATGTGGGATTTTTGTTTTAAAAAGCATTTTAAAGGACATTTCATTATTGACTTAATTTGCATTTTCTTGTTCTGGCCTTGAGAGAGAACATTTCCAATATGTCTGTCAGTTGTTTTTTACTCCTTTATAACGTGAAATCTATTGTAACTTTCTCAGGGAATATGTGAGATAGGAAGGATTATATAATCTTTCATTTTTAAGGTATCTAGTTTCTATTAAATGATCTATGAGTATTTACTCAATACTACAATTTCCCATCTAAATTTATGTTTACTTTTGATCTAATTTCCCTTAGAAATCAAGTTCATCTTTTATTTCAGATATTTTCTAACATATCTAACTGGAGAAAGATTTCCAAGGCTGAATTTGTATTTACTTCATTCATACATTAAATTAGCAAGTATTTATTGAGTACCCATTTTGTGCCTGAAACTGTTCTAGGCCTTTAGACTATTTACTTTCAATTAAGGAATCTCTACACACAGTCACAGCACCTTACCATTTGTCTATCATGCAACTTTAGCAATCTCTTCATCTTGACATGTAGTGTGTTCAATTAAAATAATCACTTTGTTCTTCCAACTACTTCTTCAGGTAAATTGAGAGTTAGTAGTAAAATAGTTTTTACTAGTTTAATAACTGTAATTCTAAAACTATGCATGCTTATTTCAATATTTTAAATTGTTTTTAACCCTGATCATCAAAAATTTTTCCAACACAATGACTTATCAGTCATATCAAATTTTTATTTATCTCTCTATGAAATAGAAAATAACTTTCAGTGAGACTTGTGTACCTGAGAATTATTTTGCCCTTATAAATATTTGACAAACTACTTGGTAGAATTTTTTATTTAAAATTCCAATTGCTGTGGATGTTGCTCTAATTTGGTATTACTTTAGGTTCTTTGGTTGCAAAAATAAAAACAATTTAAAAAGATTAAGATTCTACTAACTTACACATTATTCAAACAAACAAAAAGGACTTACATAAAGGATACAAAGTGGTTAAAGGTAAACATTCAAGTTTAGGAAAAGAGATAAAGGCAATGCCTGGCTGATATCAGCAGGAGTTCAGAAACATTTTACCAGGGTGCAGCCTCATAATAATGTAATTTAATGATATCTTACTTCTCCATTCTAAATTAATATTCACAGAGAAAAACACTTGAGTATCAGGGACTTGAGATATTTTGATCAAGCCAGTCTGTATCACATACTATGTCTCCTTGTTGCCATAGAGATTGGAATCTGCTCCCAGAAGAAGGGGTAATAGGTAAGCAAAGAGAATTGAAATCACTGTGCATGCTGACCAAAGTCATAGGTAAGTAGTAACTTCCCACTCAGTTTTCAATTCCTAAAATGCTCCTGTTTCACATAATGTGTTTACCTCACATACCATTGAAAATTATCTTATTACATTTAATTAGGAAAACCAAAAGTGATTTTTGGATACCGCTCCTAAAGATGACTGACACCAGTATGCTCTGTGCCGTGGTTTGAATGTGTTCTCCACAGTTTGTGTTTAGGAAACAATCTCTAAAGATATATGTTGATAGTATTTGGAGGTGGGTACATGATGTCTTTCCATGTGATGCCTTCCTCCTTGTTATGAAGCAAAGAAGGCCCTCACTATATGTGGCCGCTTGATGTTGAACTTTTCAGCCTCTAGAACTGTGAGAAATATGTATTTTTTAAAATAAATTAGCCATGTTTGATACTCTCTTAAAGCATCACAAAGTTAACTAAGACAGAAAACTTGTACAAAGACTGGGGTTGTTACTGCAAACCACAAAGTATCTGAGACAGGTCTCAATCAATTTAGAATTTTATTTTTCTAAGGTTAAGGACATGCTGCAGAGGGAGGTCTGTGCCTTTCTCCAAATATGATTTTACAGGCTTCCATATTTAAAGGGGAAGAGTGGGCTGGATGGGAAAGAGGAAAGGTATGGTAATCCATATGTTGCAAAAGAAAAGGAATAGGTAAGTGTTCCTCTAGTGTCAGAAAATTGGCACTTTACATAAGATAGGGTGAACATAGAGTAGGTACTTGTGGAGATACTTAACCTTTTATCTGTAGCTATCTGCTTAGGAACAAAAGGAAAGGTAGTTTCTAGCATGACTCAGCTTTCAGCTTAATTGTTTCCTTTTGGCATGGTGAATTATGATCCCAAGTTTTTATTTTCTTTTCACATTGCTATACCAATTACCCAAAGATGTGAAAGTGGCTTTAGAACTGGGTAATCAGAGACTTGGAAGAATTTCAAGGAACAGGCCAAAACAAAAACAAAAACAAAAACAAAAAAACACTGTATCACTGTATTTCCCTGAGCAGAGCATTAAGGTCTATTCTGGTGAGGGCTCAGAAGAAGAGCTGTGTAGGCAAAGTCTAGATGCCTTAAAGAGTACTTAAGTGTTTGTGACCAGTATGTTGGTAAAAATAGAGACATTATAGGCAATTCTAATGAGGTTTCAAATGGAATTGAAGAGCAAGGCATTGGATACTTAAGTGAAGACCAGCCTCGTTACACAGTTGCAAGGAACTTGGCTGCATTGTGTCCATTCCCTAGGGCTTTATATAAGGAAGAACTTAAAAATGATGAACCAGGATATCTGACAGAAGAAATATCTAAGCAACAAGCATTCAGGATGCTGCTTGGCTACTTTTAGAGATGCAAGAGCAAGGAGATACTTTAAAGACTGAATTTAAAGGGAAGCAGGTTTCGAAGACAATCCTAAGTGGGTGACCACCCAAAATTTTGTTACAGAGATTCATAGGGATAGAATCCAGCCAGGCGGTATTTATTAAGACAATGGGAGAATGACCCAAAGCCATGTTTAAGGCTGCGCCTCCCATGTCAGGCTCACAGCTTTAGAATGGCAGGACGACTTCCAGTGGCCCTGGGACACTTCCACAGGCCCACAGTCCACCTCAACTTTCTGCTCCTTGCATTTTGGCACAGCACGGTTTGGCTACTTCAGCTGCGACTCACATGCGCCCAGGTGCAATGTTAACCTTCTCTCTGGAAGTACAAGAGGTAAGTGTTGTCCAGTTTAGGCACCAGATAAACTGGGGCTGAATTGTGCTCAGCTCCTTTTTAGCTATGACTGGAAGCAAGTTACTTATCATTCCTGTAACTCTTTCTCCTCAGTTGTAGAAATGAAAAATATAACAGTAACTCTTTCATAGAGTTTATGTTGAGAATTAACTCAGCAAATTAACAGATGTCACCACCATAAATATTAGTTGGTGTTGTTATTATTGTTATTATTCTAGCTTAAGACTCTATCAACAATACAGTGGAAGCATATGGCATCCTATGATGTCATATAAATTTGAGAAATCATATAAATTTACATGAGAAATTTGAAAAATCATATAAATTTATATGAGAAATCATATAAATTTGCTGAAAACTTTATATAGCACAGAACTAGAAGGGAGATATATCCCAGAGGCAAAGATACATCACAAAGGCAGTTCCTGCCAGCAAGCTTATCTTTTACCCTGTGTTCAATTGAAATGTAATTGCTACATCAGTAAAAGCATACCTATTGCCAAGGCACATATTCGCATGCACATCTGGATAGCAGACACAGTCATACTTATTAAGTGATAAATTTACAGTAATTGATTATTACTTCTTTTCTAATAACCAAAGTAGTTAAATGAATAGGTATATACTATGGATCACAGGGCTAGGATTTTTCAAGTTTTTGACGTTTACACCAATTTTCATCTTCCTTAGGGATGGAAAATAGCAACAATGTGTTGTTTTTGTTATTCAGTGGATGAATGTGTCTATCCTATCATAATTTGAGCAGGCTCCAAATGTCAAGTAATCAAAGTGAGAATGCTGCTATATAACAAACACCCATTCTTCTTACATATTCAGGAACTGATGGGAAAAAAAGTAACTTGGATTCAGGAACTCACTGCAATTAATACGAGGCAAATGTGGTTAGAGTTTTAGTGATCACCTGCTTCCCACAACACCCATTCTGTAAATTAGAATTTATGGTGGACTTCATGTAAACTGTAATTGCTCAGGAAGTAGTATTAGCTTGAAGCTTATATCCAATTGCCCTGTAAATATTTTCTTTTCCAATTACATGGAGTAAAAGCCCCCAGTATTTTGGAGAAGTTCAGAAGAAATGCTAAAGGAGAATATGCATGTGTGTTGTTCTAAAATTTTTATTTTCAATTCCTATTTTTTTAAATTTGTCTTTCTCAAAGCTTTATGACTTTCATTTACTTGACAAATTTTCATTGACTAATTGTTAGTGTCTAAAGATTTGGTTATAGTGACTATTATGAATAGTCAAATTAGGCCTTTGTAATATTTGAGCAAAAATCTGAAGGAAATAATTGAGTAAGCTTCACAGATAACTACAGACAGAACCATTCAATAGAGGAGACCCCTTATTTAAGTGTGTTCTAAGAATCAGTAATAAGACCAAGGTGGCCTTAGCAGATTAAAAAACAAAACAAAACAAAACAAAAAAACAGGATAACAAGAGATAAGGTCAGAGATATAATAAAGGTACATATTGCATAGGACCTGTAAACCTTTATACAGTCTTTTACTTTTATGCTAAGTGATAGACGAAACTAAACAGGATTCAGAAAATAGCTTTAATATGATCAAACATATTTTAATTGGATAAAACTAGCTATTGCATATAGAATAAATTATGGAGTGAAAGAAGAGGAATTAGTTAAAAGGATTTTACCTGCAATTCATTCTTGAAGTAGGTAAGACCTATTTGGTTTTAAGCAACAGAATTAAACTTAATCAAATACAAATTTGGAGTAACTTAAATTAGTTTAAAATATAATACATTCAACAAATATGTAAATAATTGTATAAGGTTTATGAGCAATGTACTGGAGTAGCTCAAAAAAAGGTTTAAAGACATTATCTAAACAAACATTGAAAAAGACAGATACCAGTATGGTTTTGGAGACCTCTGCAACAGGGTTTTTAAAATCTTAGCTTTCTGGTGTACTGTGAAATAAAGAACATTTCAATCCTGAGTCTCCATTCATAAATCAAATTGTAGAAAGTGAAAAGCAATGGTTCAGCTTGGGTCAGGAATGCTCCACAAGTCTATTACTGTGTATGAAAATGTGAATAACATTCATTTGCCCAGCCTCAATTACACGTCACCACTTTGGCAAGGCAAATGGGGTTTGATTCCTAAGGAAGAGACAGAAATCATGTCAGGCAGACAAGACAAAGTATAGCATTAATGTAACATACAGTGGTGTACTGCATAACATTTCTGTGAACTTTGAACACATATAAGATGGTGGTCCCATAAGATTATAATGACACTGAAAAATTCCTATTGCCTAGCTGTTGTAATGTATTAACCTTTTCTTTTGTAATGTATAACCTTAGATATAAAAATATTTACTACTGTGTTACAATTGCCTACAGCATTCAGTATAGTAACATGCTGTATAGGTTTGTAGCCTGGAAGCAATAGGCTATACCATCTAGGTTTGTGTACATATACTCTGTGGTGATCACACAATGATGAAATCACATAACAACACATTTCTTAGAACATATTCCCTTCATTAAGCAACACATGATTATAAGATAATATAAAATAATATATTGTAATATATCTTATAGAGGAGGAAGTTAAGAACAGAGCTATGTTTATTTTTAAACTCATGCATACAAAATTTTATATGTAATTATCATATTTATATAGGAATCTTTTAAATTAATTTTCTTATTTAAAAGAAGTAACTGAAAATATTGACCAAAAAACTTTCACAATAATTTTTTATTTGTTAATTTATAATGTTTACTCTGTTTTAGTTTTGGGAACACCATTATTTTTTCACTTGATGTGTATTAAACACCTTCCTTATATTTTAATATTGTTTTTAATCACTTCATTTTTTATAGTGTTGATATTTCTTAAGTTTTATGTTCCTACATACTGATGTAATATTGAAAAAGGCTGCATCTCTTTACTAACTCTGAAAACTATAGATTCAACTATTGGCTGATATTTTTTCATCATCACTATATTCTATGACAGAGAAATAGATAAATATTGTTTTAGGTTATTTTTCTATCCTGTAATAGATATATTTATATACCTATAGGAAATAATGGCAATAATATCAAACTTTAATACGTTATCCTCAAATAATAATTTTTGCTTATTCATACTTGTGTAAAAATACATTTATATAGTACTAGAGAATAAATGTGATATCCAGATTGCTCTATGTTCACTAATAATCAATACTGATGTCAAAAGAATCCAGCAGATATTTATAAATCACTAGCTTGCTTTCTGAAAACCCACCTCTGGTGCCAATAGACCATATTTTTGCCACTAAAAGACTTTCTTCTTCTAGTACTATTAGTGTTAGCTTATTAGTATATTCTCCTACATTCTTTTGAAGTTCAGTTTTTAAATTCTGGTCTCAGGAATGATAGAAATTTATTTTTTTTCTATTTATGAGATTTTATGAGAATTATAAAGGTAAATTTATAGAATGGGTTTTAAACACTGACCCATAAATTGTCTTTCTTTTAAAGGAGTTTTCTCTTATGCTATGGAAAGAAAATGAGATTGTAAAATCTGTTGAATATGTTGGTTGAATGGTGTAGTAAATGTCCTACAGACCTATGAGGCAAAACCACTGGCTTATTCCCTAGAAACAGGTAATAGGTCCTTTTACCTTCAAGGCACAAGTAGAGAAACACAAACAAGAAAACTAATGAACATATGTTATAAAGCATAAAGAATTCTAGCAAATCAGTCAGGACTTGAGGAGCCCCAAAAGTAAAGAAACGTATTGAGATAAAGTCAAACTTCTGTGGCAATTTCCTTCTGGATGTTTGTCAACTGAAAGTGGTAAGGAATTGGGTGGTGGAAAAATTAAGCAGGAAATAGAAGTTAAGGGACTGAGAAACTTAAGTGAACCTTCAGCAATCTCACAGGAATGAGACAAAATTAAGTGTTCATGGCTACTATGACCGTTAAAACATGAAAGGCCATGATCAATAAATTTAATTCATCACATAAACAGAACTAAAGACAAAAACATATGATTATCTCAATAGATATAGAAAAGGCCTTTGATAAAATTCAACATTCCTTCATGTTAAAAACTCTCAATAAACTAGATATTTAAGGAACACACCTAAAAGTAACAAGAGGCATTTATGACAAACCCACAGCCAATATCATACCAAATGGGCAAAAGCGAGAAGTTTTCCCCTTGAAAACTGGCACAAGGGAAGGATTCCCTCACTCACCATCCTTATTCAACATAGTATTGGAGTTCTGGCTAGAGAAATCACGCAAGAGAAAGAAATAAAGGCTATTCAAATAGGAGGAGAGGAGGTCAAATTGTCTTTGCTTGCAGATGGTATGGTCCCTTATCTAGGAAATCCCATTATCTCAGCCCACAAGTTTCTTAAGCTGATAAGCAACTTCAGCAAAGCCTCAGGATAAAAAATCAGTATGCAAGAATTGCAAGCATTCCTATACACCAACAGACAAGCAGAGAGCCAAATCATGAATGAACTTCTATTCACAATTGATACAAAGAGAATAAAATATCTAGGAATACAGCTAACAGGGGAAGTGAAGGACCTCTTCAAGGAGATCTACAAACCCCTGCTCAAGGAAATCAGAGAGGACAGAAACAGAGAAAAAAGTATTCCATGCTCAGGGATAGGTAGAATCAATGTTGTGAAAATGGAAAATGGCCATACTGCTCAACGTATAGATTCAATGCTATTCCCAATAAACTACCATTGGCATTCTTCACAGAATTAAAAAAAAAAAAAAAACTATTTTAAATTTCATATGGAACCAAAAAGAGCCTACATAGCCAAGACAATCCTAAGCAAAAAGAACAAAGCTGGAAGTATCATGCTACCCAACTTCAAACTATACTCTAAAGCTACAGTAACCAAAAGAGCATGGTACTGGTACAAAACAGACCCATAGACCAAGGGAACAGAATAAATAACTCAGAAAAAAGACTGTATATCTACAACCATCTGATTTTCAAAGAACCTGTCAAAGGCAAGCAATGGGGAAAGGATTCTATATTTAATAAATGGTGCCAGGATAACCAGCGAGCCGTATGCAGAAAACTGAAACTGGACCCCTTCCCTACACTTTATACAAAAATTAACAACGATTTAAATATAAAACCCAAAACTAGAAAAATCCTGGAAGATAATCTAGGGAATACCATTCAGGACATAGGTATAGGCAAAGATTTCAGGATGAAAACATCAAAAGCAATTGTGACAAAAGCAAAAATTGATAACAGGCTTCTAATTAAACCAAAGAGCTTCTGCACAGCAAAAGAAACTATCACCCACATGAACAGACAACCTACAGAATGGAGAAAATTTTGCAATCTCTTCATCCAACAAAGGTCTAATATCCAGTATCTACAAGGAACTTAAATAAATTTACAAGGAAAAAAAACAAAGAACCTCATCAAAAAGTTGGACATGAACAGACAGTTTTCAAAAGAAGACGTTTATGTGGCCAACAAACATGACAAAAAACTCAACATCACTGATATTAGAGAAATACACATCAAAACCACAATGAGATACCATTTCATGCCAGTCAGAATGGAAATTATTAAAAGGTCAGGGAACAACAGATGCTGGAGAGGAGACTGTGGAGAAATAGGAACACTTTTACATTGTTGGTGGGAATGTAGATTAGTTCAACCAATGTGGAAAACAGTGTGGCAATTTCTCAAAGACCTAGAACCGGAAATACCATTTGACCCAGCAATCTCATTACTGGGTATATTTTCAAAGGAATTTAAATCATTCTATAATAAAGATACATGCACACGTATGTTAGACACAGCACTATTCACCATACCAAAGACATGGAATCAACCCAAATGCCATCAATGATAGACTGGATAAAGAAAATGTGGTACATATACACCGTAAAATACTATGCAGCCACAAAATGTAACAACATGGATGGAGCTGGCAGCCATTATGCTCAGCAAACAAACACAGTAACAGAAAACCAAACACTGCATGTTCTCACTTAAAAGTAGGAGTGGAACAATGTGAAAAATGTAAACATATGGACACAGGGAGAGGAACAACACACACTGGGAAGGGGTTGGGGAAGGAAAAGCATGAGGAAAAATACCTAATACATGCTGGGCTTAATACCTAGGTGATGTTTTGATAGTTGCAGCAAATCTTTATGGTACACATTTACCTATGTAACAAAGCTGCACATCCTGCATATATACCCTGGAACTTAAAAAGAAAAAAAAAGAAATTTCAATTTTGTGTACCACCTTCTTCCTCAAGTCATTATCCAATTCATAAGCATTCATGAAGGTAAGAATTAATCAGGAAACAACTGCTAAGAACTCACATGAAACGATATTAGAGGTCACTTCAAGGAGGAAAAGTTTTGTTAAAATTTTCAGTTATTAATACAACCCTGGAGAAATATACTAAGAGTAATCACGAATAAGAAATAGGCCAAATTTTAAAACTTTATTTTAGACTGAAATACTAGTACATTCTTACCCTAATTAATTGCCACGAGAAAAAGCAAATATTTTCTGGAAGATAGCAAATCAGCGGAGTTTCAAATTAGTTATATAACTTTTTATATACAACATCCAGCCAAAAATATAATTTTGAAGAATTCTAGGAGCTGGGACTAAATTTGTAAAACACAAAAGAAAAGAAAAGAAAAAATTGTAGACCTGCAGGTACTTCAAATGTTGGAGTTATCAGGCACTTATTTTAAAATAACTGTGATTAATACAGAAAAATAAATGTCAAGATATAATATTTCATGGACAGAAGTCTAAAAAAAGGAAACAATAGTTCAAAAACTAAAAAAGAAATAGTACCTGTAATTGAAAATTGAAGAAAAGACTTAATAACAGATGAGAAGTGTTAGAATAGAGGATTACAGCATTAGAAGATATATAGATGGAAAATCTATAGATAGAGGCGTGGATGGAAAATATGAAGCAGGCCAGGTGCAGTGGCTCACACCTGTAATCCCAGCACTTTGGAAGGCTGGGGCAGGAGGATCTCTTGAGCTCAGTTGTTTCAGACCAGCCTGGGCAAAATAGTAAAACCTCATCTCTACTAAAAATAAAATTGTAAAAAATTAATCCAGTATGTTGGTGCACATCTGTAGTCTCAGCTACTCAGGAGGCCAAACTGGAGGGTCACTTGAGCCCAGGAGGTCATGGCTGCAGTGATCTGAGATCATGTCATTGCACTGCAGTCTGGGGGACAGAGAAAGACTGTCTCAGAAAAAAAAAAAAAAGAAAGAAAGAAAAAGTGAGAGAGAGAGACAGAGAGGAAAATACAAAACAAAATGAAAGACATTGACTGTGAGACACAGATAGTAATGACACATTATTTGGAAACCCATAAAGACAGGGGCAAATATATGGGTATATATGGGTTACTGTCAGTATGGGATGAGAAACTGCTCCGAATTTTCTGAGAGTGAAGAAAGACATTGAGCCACAGATTGAAAAACAGAATAAATCTCAAGTCCAATAATACAAAGAAAATATGCCGAGGTATATTAAAACATAACTGCAAAAATTCAAAGACACAGAAACTATCTTAAAGCAGCCACATTAAGAAAAGACACATTACCCTTAATAGAGCAACAATGAGACTAAAAAATACTAACTCAACAGAATGTTTGAAGAATGTAAACAAAACAAAGTAGACTTATTTAAAGAAGCATACAACAATCACTCTTAAGTGACAATCTACTTTCTGAAATGAAAATTTTAAAAAAATTTGAAACAATAACTGAGTGTCAGCAGATCTCCCCTTAAAAATTGCCAAAGTGTGTATTTCAGACAAAAGGATAATAAGCTGAAGAGAAAGCAGAGGCATTCAGAAGATAATAAAATCAAAGAAAAGCACACATTTGTGAATATGTTTTAAATAATACAAACTGTATTATAGAAAATTAACCATGCCTGTGGTGTATAAATTCTATGTAGAATTAAACTATATTTAAAAAGCTGAAGGAGTAAATTGAGTTAAGAGTTCTCATGAACTTGCACTGTTTGGAAAGTAATAACTATACTAATTTATGTTGGATTTCTCTAATTTAAAATTTTTGCTAAAATTTCTACGGTAACCACTCAAAGAAGAGTAAAATAACACTAACAAGCTAAAAGAAGAAAAAAAAAATCAAATGGTAAAATACTTTAATAACACAAAAGGAGGAATTAAAGGAAGAAAAATAAACATAGACTGGGTGGTACAAATACAGAAAAAAAAAAATAATAAGGTGGTAAATTCAAACCCATACATGACTATGTCATTATTTCCATTAAACGTAAAACCAGTAAATACTCCAGTTGCAATATAGTGGTAATAAACACTAAAATTAAATTATTGTCAAAACATACTTTACTAATGAAGTCCAACCATGTGCTGTTTACAAAATAATATAAAAATAGAAATACAGAAAGATTGAAAGTAAAAAGATATAAAAAATCCAGCATGTACATATTAACTACAAGGAGCTTTAGCTGTATAGCAATATTAAATCAGAACAATATAAGGCAAGCAGGATCATTAAAGATGAATGGAAATCATTTCTAATTGTAGAAGAATCAACCCAGGAGAAAGATTTAAGTCTAATTTAAAAAAAAAAAAATTTTTTTTAGAGACAGGGTCTCTCTCTGTTGCCCAGGGTGCAGTGGAGTGGTGCAATCATCGCTCAAGGAAGCCTCAAACTGCCAGGCTCAAGGGACCTTCTTGCCTCAGCCTCCAAAAGTGCTGGGATTACAGGCATAAGCCACCACATTGAGACTAAAGTTTATTTATTTTTTTATGTATCTAAATAAGATAGTCTTAAAATTTATGAAAAGAGAAATGAGAAACAAAATGAAAAGAGAAATAGATATATCAAAAATAATAATAACATATTTAAATGAGTTTGTCCAGTACCTTAGAATAATCAGGCAGACAAAAACAGAACAGGATATAGAGCTGGATTTGCCAAACTATGGCCCATGGGTCAAACTGGGCCACTGACCTGTTTTCGTATGACCCATAAAGTAAGAATGGTATTTGTATTTTAAGAGGTTAAAAAAAATAAAAAGAATAACAATATTCTATGAAACATGAAAATTATATGAAATTCAAATAAAACTCTCTGCAAATAAAGCTGGGAGATTTCTACTACTGCATAGCACATCTTTTTTTTAAAGCCACAGTAATTAGGACAGAGTGTCTTGGTACAAGCTTGAAAAAATAAAGACGTGGAAAAAATTAGAGTCCAGAGATAGCTCCTCTCAGATATAGACATTTAAGGCAAACTTCATAGAATTGGAAAAAGGATGATCTCAAAAAATGATCGAATGTATATATAGGGAAAGAAAAAAATCTAAGCACAACATAACATTTGGTTTTGGAAGGCTGAGGTGGGCAAACCACGAGGTCAGGAATTCGAGAGCAGCCTGACCAACATGGTGAAATCCCATCCCAACTAAAAATACAAAAATTAGCTGGGCATGGGGGAGTGCATCTACAATCCCAGCTACTCAGGAGCCTGAGGCAGGAGAATCGCTTGAACTCGGGAGGCAGAGATTGCAGTGAGCCGAGATCTCAACACTGCACTCCACCCTGGGTGACAGAGTGAGACTCCATCCCAGAAGTAACAAAAAATAAAAAATCATCTTCATGTAAAAGGTGGAAATGCAAAACATTAGAATAGGATTGCTCGAAAGCAATAATATTTACATTTTGCTTGGAATAATTCTTTAGTGTGGGAGTTGTCCTTGGCATTGTAGGCTATTCAGCATCATTGCCGAACTGTACTCATTAGATGTCTCTAACACAAATCCCCACTTGTGACAGTTAAACACATTTCCAGCACTGCTGAATATGTGTATATTTAACTGTGTATGTGAAATCATCCCTGGCTGAGAACCACTGTTTTAGAAGTTATGGGAATATAATGACTTTTGAGTAGGTAAAATTTCCTATACTATACAGGAAAAAACAAACAAAACATAAATGATAATCGAATGTATTGTTAGAGTACATTAAATTAAAATCTGTTCATCCAACAGCCCCATTAAGTAAGTGACTATGCAAGCTACAAAAGTCAAAGACATTGACAGCATGTATAAAACAAAGTACATATTCAAGATTACATAAATAATTTTCACAAATAAATTGAGTGAAGAAAGATAACACAACACTCTTATTTCTCACACATATACACATTCCATATACACACAAAAACAAGTGCCCAATAAATTACAAATTATATCAAAGTGTTTCAAAACCATTAGTAATCAAGGAAATGTAAATTACAAGCAAAATAAGATATCACTAATATTACTATCACTACACATACACCAAGAATGGCTACAATTAAAGACTGACACTACCAATTGTTGCCACGAGTTTGAATCAAAAGTTGTCATACAGTGCTGGTGGGGATGCAAATTAAAACAAAGACTTTTTAAATATTTTTGAAATTATCTACTCAAGCTGACCTTGTAGCAACAATTTTACTCCTAGTTATATACTCAACAGAAGGCTTACAAGTGAGTGCATAAATTCATGTACAAGAATCTTCATAGCAGCATTATTTATAACAGCTAGAAACTAGAAAGAGCAGAATTGCTCATCAACAATAGAATAGATGTGCATTATATAAAGAAGTTTGCAGCAGCAATTAAAAAATTAAATTCTGATAAATTCAATAACATGATTAAACCTCAAATACAATGCTAGTCAAAAGACACAAATGTAGAAGAACGCACCTGTATGATAATATTTGTATTAATTTTAACAAAAATATGTATTTTAAGCGTCAGGAGTGTGATTTTCTTGCATAGGTAATGGGATAGTTACTATCAGGGGACATATATATGGATTCTGGGAAGCTAGTAGGGTTCTACCATGATCCTTGTGTGGCGATTACCTAAATGTATTTGCTTAGTATACATCATTGAATTGCATACTTAAGATCTGTAAAATCTTTTACATGTATATCATTATTGTTTTGTATATTACTCTTAAATAAGCAAGTTAATTAAAATTGTCCATGGAACACTATGCAAACTTTAAAATGAAATGAGGTGTGTTTTACAGAAAGGTCACACAAACACTTTTGCTTCAAATCTAAAAGTCACAGAAAAAAATACAGTAAAACCTATTTTTATATAACAAAAAGAGTTTGTACATGTACATACACTTACAAATGTAAGTATATGCAGTGGTAATGACTGAAAGATGAATAATATAAATATTAACAATCATTATTACCAGGGAAGTGAGTGCAAATAAAGAATGGTAAAAGAAGGCTTATAACTCTTCCAGAATTTATTTTTATACTTTTGATGTTTAAGTGTATTGAATCTTTCATGAAGTTGTTTTAATTTATTATTTGCATATTAAAAATGAGGGAGGGCAAATATTCAACAAAACCCAAATTATTGTGCTGTTATTTATCACAGGAGATTTGCCATTGTTTGTGAATTAAAGTTCTGATAGGACATGATACAGAGATTGTTACCCTTATTGATCTCTAAAATAATAGTTAAGTATGGCTTAATGCCCATTGTTGTGTCTCAATAGCACTGAACACTTATTGATTATAAAATAATTATTATCAACCCATGTTGGGCTCATCCCATACTGAAGAAAAAAGATACTCTTGCTTGCCTGCTTTCAAAACCTACTAAAGGTGTCACTTCTATTATACCTGCTACCATTCTTGTAACCTTAAAAATTTATATTAAACTGGTGAAAATGGAAAACATAGAGTCTAAAACATTCTTTTTTTTAAATTTTATTTTCTTTTTACTAATATTTCTCTATCTTCACTATTAAAATGGAGTGTTCTAATGTAATTATTAAATTGCATAAAAAAGTTTAATACACATTTAGACTTTATAAGTAAAATAATGCTCTATGTCTAAATAACCTGTTTAAATCCATTTGATTTTATGTTTTAACAGCATCACTATGGTTTTGACATTAAAAGTTACAGATATGCCAAAATGACAAATAATATAATAACGTCAAATGATTATTACCTTACTTCCTCCAAGTCCATCACTACAAAACTATTTCAGGATTATATATTCTTAACCATTTATATTGATTATATTTATGTATTATTTTATATATGTATTCATCTCAATATAAATGATTAAGAATATTAACCATTTGAATTTGAATTTGAAGCAATATATTTGGTTTGAGTATTCCAAAATAATACTTTTAGAATAATCTTTTTAGAATATTCAGTGCTTTTTAAAAAAGGAATGTATGATACATTTTTTTAATTTACTGATTATAACAATTACATTTTATTTTAAACAGTTACTTGAAATTCAGACTTCATTTGGTAGCATTTGAAGAAATCATTTCAGTTTTCCAAACACTTTTTTTCTTTAGATTAAAAAGATATACAATATAAAATATTATTAGGATTTAAAAGGATATTTTTCTTAAAGTAGTTGCGATTGATATTGGTTGCAATAAACCAAGATTGTGCCACTGTACTCCAGCCTGGGGGAGGGAATGAGACCTTGTTTCAAAAAAACAAAAACAAACAACAATAAATAAATAAAAATTAAAATGTCTCAAAACAAACCACATATATCAAGATGAAAACTCATTATTAAAGCAGAAATAATTCAGTTATTATGTAATCAAAATACTTGTAAAGAGAATCACTTAAGTAGCTCAAACTTCTATTATCAGATATGATCTATATACATTTGGTACAGGGCAAGATTAGAATATGTGTTTAAAAAACTCAGCTTTAATTCTTTAATCACAATTGTAACTACAACTTAGGTTTAGTATTATTTAACTGTTTTTAATGTTTACTACAAAATGTCATATTTAAAAACACTTACAGTCTTGAGTCCTTTATGGGATCCTGTCTTAGTTACCTTTGCTGAAAAGCAAATGATTCCAAACTTTAGCAGCTTAAAACAAAAAGCATTTATTATTATCTCACAGTATGTGTGGACCAGGAATCTGGTTGCAGTTTAGCTGATTCATCTAGCTGAGTTTACCTTATGACACTGCAGTCAAGATGCTGCCAAGGGCCGTAGTCAGTGGAAGATTGACAATAGCTGAAGGATCTGCTTCCAAAGTTACTCACATGGTCATCAGCATGTGTCCCTTCCTTGCAGGCTCCTGGACTGAGGAACTCAGTTCCTCACTCTGTCACCCTGGCTTCTCTAAAACCAGAGATCTATTCACGAAATGGCAGCTTGTTTCCCCCGGAATAAATAACCTAAGATAGACTAAGAGAGCTTCCTAAATAGAACCTCTTTCTTATCCTAATATTGCGAGTGACATACCTTTACATCTGCCATATTCTTCTCATTTGAAGTGTGTCAGTAAGTTCTGTTTACACTCAATGGGAGGAGATAATACCAGGGCATGAATGTCAGGAGGCAAGCATGGATGGGAGACCTTCTTAAACACTGGCTGCTAGAGACTCTCATTTGTTTCTCATTTTCTAGAAGGCTTTTTTTGTTTTGTTTTTGCTTTTATGTTTCAGGATTTTAACATTGTCTAGTGGTTAGGAAAATCTCATATTTCTCTTTGCCGTGAATGTCTGAATGTGCAATTTTGTGGACCTCAAAAAATAAGAGAAGTAGTGGTGTACTGTCTTACACTGTCAATGATTGTATGAATAATAAATTGGTTCAGCTATCACAATTATGTCTCCTGATAGCGACAGGAGACAGACAAATTTCTAGGCAGACAGGGATGGGTCCCCTGTGAAACTCAACCTTCAAGTCAAGGACAGTTTAAAACCTGAAAACCAAGCTGCCAGTTCCTGATAGAGTCCCTGACTGGAGTAAGAACTTTTATCCCCATCTTATCTACTCTTATTCGATTGGTTCCTTCAGAATGATTCCTTTTAACCAACCCAATGGTGCTTTTTCCAAGACAGTCCATGGACCAATCAGCACACCCTCCCCCATTCTAAGCTCACAGAAAGCCCAGATTCACCCTCACAGACAGCTGCCAGCTTCAGGGTTCCCTCTCACAGCTGACTGCTTTCTTTTTGTTGCTCAGTAAAATTCTACCCTGTCTTACTCACTCTCTGGTGTCCACGTACCTTATTTTTCTTGGTCGCAGGCCAAGAGCCCAGAACTCGCCAAAATGCAGGAACGAAAGAGCTATAATGCTCTTACTCACCAATCTGCAGGCAGCAGGAATGAAAGAGCTGTCCTGCTTGCCTAACAATGGGAGAGAAGCCGCTGGGCACCGCTCCGCCGGCTGGACTAAGGAGTGAAAAAGCTGCAACAATTCTAAACATTCAACATAATTTAATAACATTTAAAAAACCCTCTTCAAATATTCCAATTGAAAATAATAATTTAAAAAAATTGACTTACAATCTTCTTTTCAAATTTTAGGTTATGTTGCACGGATGATAAATGACATAATTTAATTTTAACATTGTTCAGAAATAACTTATATGTTAACATTTTTAGATCATAATCCATAGAAAAACTATATGTGAGATCTTAAAAAGGTATTCCGTGAAAAAGGAGTCTTGTGGGAAAAAGTTTTTCAGACGTGTTACATCAGACATGTTTTTCAGACATGAATGTCTATATAGTCTTATTTTTTGCAAAATATTTATTAATATTTTACAAACATTTTATGCTGTGTCATTTTTCAATGCTTATTAATGTTTTCCGATATACTGGATAGAACAGTTCGAATAATGTTTCCCTAATAGTAGCGTAGAAAAGTGAGTAAAAATCCAAGTGAAATTGTTTTGCAAAAGAGTAGTAATGATAATATGAAAAGAAAATAATAGGCCAGGCACAGTGGCTCACACTTACAACCCCAGCACTTTGGGAGGTTGAGGCGGGTGGATCATTTGAGGACAGGAGTTTGAGACCAGCCTGGCCAACATGGTGAGACCCCATCTCTACTATAAATACAAACATTAGCTGGGTGTGGTGGTGCGTGCTTATAATTCCAGCTACTACAGAGGCTGAGGCAGGAGAATCACTTGAACCTGGGAGATGGAGGCGGCAGTGAACTGAGATTGTGCCACTGTACTCCATCCTGGGAAACAGAGTGAGATTCCGTCTAAAAATAAAGAAAATAATAAAAGAGATGTATTCTGATATTAAATAATATGTTCTTTAAAGTGTTTATTGAGCTTTGTCGTAATGTCTGGAAGCATTTAGGAAAGAAATCTTTTCTCATATTTTAAGAGAGAGAGTTTTTTGGCAATGGAATATATTTAACATATTTAACAATAAGCAATAAAATATAACCTTTTTGACAGAGATATTAAATGTTAAGTTTGAGTTACTTTGTGTCATTGAACACTTAATTAAGAAGAGAGCTCAGGCCGGCTATTCTCGGAAAGTTGTAGGTGTGACTCATGAGGCAGAGTTAAGTGTGAAAGGAAGCCATTTCTTTTAAAATCGTTGATGTTTGTAACAGTTTAAAAATTTTTTTCTTTCTTTCTTCTTTCTCTCTCTTTCTTTCTCTTTCTTTCTGTTTCTTTCTTTCTCTTTCTTTCTTTCTTTCTTTCTTTCTTTCTTTCTTTCTTTCTTTCTTTCTTTCTTTCTTTCTTTCTTTCTTTCTTTCTTTCTCCTTCCTTCCTTCCTTCCTTCCTTCCTTCCTTCCTTCCTTCCTTCCTTCCTTCTCTTTCTTTCCTCTTTCTTCTCTCTTTCCCTCTTTTTTTTTAAAAAAAAAAAACATTTTAACAGTTCTTAATTTTCTGAATTTGAGACAAGTACAATTGATAAAATGTAGCAATTACTGTTTTCCAGGTAGCCATTGTGAAAAACTTGAAATTGATTATACATATATGAAAATTAGTCTTAATATTTTCATACTCTTTTGACTTTAATTAATTTATGTCCAGTTTTTATCACTTATTTTTGAATTTCATTGCTGTTCACAGATTCACAGAAAATGATGTTATTACTTCTCAGTCAAATACATGATTATTGAATACATGTAGAGGCACAGAAATAAAGTAACAGGATGTAATTTGATATATCAGTAAAGAAAATACCTGCCAAGGAAGAAGAGTTACAATTCCATATTTACTTGCAAAACAGCAATGTGTTTCATAAGACTTACAAAGAAAGGCGCTGAGAAGTAGTTGAGGCTCTGGTGTGTTTTGTTACTGAGGTAACTCTAAGTGGATTGGCTAGGACAGTGAGGCAATGAAACTGGAGGCAGAAAGATAGAAAAACTCCCCGGAAACTTTAGAAAGAAATTTCAAAGCAACAATATACTGGAGTGAGAGATCTTGTGAAAGCATCACTAAGGCATTGTGTCATTGCTTAGTTGGCAATATTGGAAATATTTTGTGGTGGTACCTAAGAGAGTGAGTCATTGCTTAATTGGGGGCAGTTCAGATTTGATTAAGTGTAGTAATTATTATACATTACATTTTTAAGAGTCTCTATTTCTTGCTTCCATATTTTGAATATTTTTGGTATAATAAATTTGCACATGTAACATTGATTCAATACTCTAATTAACTTTGTCTTTCCTTCAAATCACTAATTACCTAAACTGAAGTACCATATCTTTCTCTTTATAGTTTATAAAGAGAACAATTTTAACCGTATGCGTAAAGATAAAATTAATTAGGGTATATGTAATAGACATTAATATAATCTATCTTCCATTTTATTTGGTATGTGCAGAAATATGAACTGAGGAAGAGCTTTATACTTAACTTTGCTTTTTCCCTGTATCTAAATGGTAGCAGTTGGTTCAAACAACCAATGGACATGTCTGAGTTTTCTAAGTGGTATGGTAAATTATTATTTTAGTACATTTTATTTGAAAATCATTTTTGTCAAAATTATATTGAATAAGCTATCAGCAATGATGAAGGGAAAGGAATATTAGCAGTAAAAGGAGAGAGAGTTCAGGCACATTTTAGAGAAACAATATATGTTAGATTTAAAAGAGTATAGGGAATTGTGTGATTTTTGAGTTTGTGAAATACTTATTATATTTTATTTAAAACCTAAAATAAGGTTCCACCATCTATAGACTCCTGCTTTAGGTGTTTAACAAACACAGGAAATGAATAGCAATGAACACATTTTCTGTTGGTTAACTGAAACAATGGCTAGATTTAGAATCAGAGTGCTTGGGTGTTAGTTTTTCTTTGTCATGTTTGATTTTGCCTCTCTTACTACCCTGAGATCTCAACTCTGATGTGGATTCAATAAGGAAAACAGTACTGACCTCATAAGGCTATTGTCAAGATCAGAACAGGGCAACGTGTGCAAAGGGGCTTTGCGAACTTTATCAAACAATTATAAGAGAGATGTTGACCTATGACAACCATGAAGTCGTTAATGTAGTTGTTGTTGCTGCCACCAAGTGGCTGGAGTGTAAGGAAGGGGAAAGTATGGGGGACCGACAAGATTCAGAAATGTTGAGCCTTATGTGCTTTCCTAAAGTAATTGGGATTTTATCCATAGGACAAGGAAAAGCTACCAAAAAGTTTTAAATGGAGGATTCATATAGTGTGATTTGCTTAAAAAAAAATAAAATAATAAATAAAAAATAAAAAAAAAAACTACGTGCTTACTGGTGTTACTGGGATATTTGAACTACCCGTCTGAACTGGGTTTCTCTAATACAAAATAAAGGTAGAAAAAGTTTAGTGTCAGCAAAGAACAATTGAGAACAGCTATGCCAGTGAAATAACGATTAGGATTTATCAAATGAAACTCAAACTAATTTTGTTTGTTTGTTTGTTCTTTTGGTTTTTTGTTTTTGTTTTTGTTTTTTTTTTTGAGACGGAATCTTGTCTGTTGCCCAGGTTGGAGTGCAGTGGCGTGATCTAAGCTCACTGCAAGCTCCGCCTCCTGGGTTCACGCCATTCTCCTGCCTCAACCTCCCGAGTAGCTGGGACTACAGGAGCCCGCCACCACGCCCGGCTATTTTATTTTTTATTTTTTGTATTTTTTAGTAGAGATGGGGTTTCAACGTGTTAACCAGGATGGTCTCGATCTCCTGGTCTCATAATCCGCCTGTCTTGGCCTCCCAAAGTGCTGGGATTACAGGCATGAGCCACCAACTGTATACATGGAACACTATCTATTTGCACTATCCTAATTTTAAACTAGGAGATTTTTAGAAATCTGTGAGTATATCTAATAAACAAGATTTGGAAAAGCAGTTACATCTTTATTTTCATATCTGTATACTTCTTTATTTTTATTTATCACAGAAATAAGTTTAAATTTTATTGCCTTTTATTGGTAAATGACTAAGTTAAGTGGCCATGTTACAATATCCTAAAGATGCTTCAAACTATGCTTTATGGGGCAACTTATAAAAGGCCCAGGGCTATCTCTAGCATTTGGAAATATCTTGAAATGTTTATTAATGGCCACATAAACCGTGTTCATCCTGCTTTTCTGCTGAATTCTTGGCAATTGGAAAAAAGACACTCAGTTCGTTGCCAGATGTGATCACAAAGGATTCTAAAAGCATATACTTTGCTAAATTCTGATACATACATATGAACTATGAATTTTTAAAT
Organism: Theropithecus gelada; assembly: GCF_003255815.1. Classification (NCBI taxonomy): domain Eukaryota; kingdom Metazoa; phylum Chordata; class Mammalia; order Primates; family Cercopithecidae; genus Theropithecus; species Theropithecus gelada. The sequence goes on along the minus strand of NC_037672.1, from coordinate 131,672,867 downwards.
CATCAACAAAGATCAGTACACAGAACTGACTATAAATCACTCTACCTGGGATGGAGAATACATAATTTTTATGTCCACAGGTAAAGGGAATTTTAAAATGAAATCAGTGGCAATGTTTTAATATGTTGGCAGCATTTGTTTATTTAGAAATTGAAAATCAAATTTATATAATCATCATCTTCTAATAAGATGAAAAACTGTTTTTACATTTTACTGAAACTAAAAAACATAGACATGTGTAGATAGAAAGTATATTGATAGTTTATTCCTATTCTCATTGCATGGATAGCTACATCACATATAGACAATAAATTAAGCAATTACATACTTATTCACTTTTTTTTTAACAGCTATTTTTGGCTATGGAGCAAGATTCTATAGATGTAACATTGAGCAAAAGTAGACATGGCCCCTCCAGTATCACAACAAGGTCTACACTTAATGGTGCAGCAGATTAGGAGAACACTTTTGAAAATTTTTTCAATCGTTTATGAATTACTACACAAATGACAGATGTTGTTAGAATCTCAGAAGACTAGAGACATCATAAGCATAGTGATGCGTTAAATAGAGTTCTTTTATGTAAATAATAGTATTTCAGTTTCTAGGGAGAAAATATGTAATTTTTATGAAGACTGCATTCAATCTATAGATCAATTTTGGGAAAATTGACATCTGAACAATATAGTCTCATGCAATGTATTGACATGATATATTTATATATTTCTCCATTTATTTAGGTGTTTTTAATTTCTCTCAACTATGTTTCATACTATTAATTTTACAGGTGTTAGACTTATTTTGTTAAAATTATCACAAATTGTTCCATGTTTAATGATGATATTGCTTTTAAATTTTATTTACCCACTCTTTTTTTTGCAATATATAGAAATTTAATTGCTTTTGCATGTCAATCTGGTATACAATAATCTTTCCAAACTCATTTGCTAATACTAGGATATTTTTGTAATTTTAAGGATTTTAAAAAATAGATGATTGAGATATTTGTGAATGTAAATTTTACTCAATCATTTCTAGTTTGTATATTTTATTTATTTTTCTTGAATCACTTCTCTACCCTAGCAACTTCATTTTAATCCTTTTTTTGTCCTAATATTTTCCCAATATTCTTGCCTTCCCCAATATAGAGGAAAAGAATTCAGTCTTTCAACTATGTATTTTATCTACTCTTGGATTTTAGTAGATGTTTTATATAAGATTTCATGTGGCAGAATTCGAAGATTTCCAAGATGATCTCCACACCTTAATGTTATAACCAATACAACCTTTTTTTTTTTTTTTTTTTTTTTTTTGAGCATAGGCAGGACTTGTAGCTTGCCTCTAATTAACGGAATATGACATAGATGATGGGATACCACACCCATGATTGGGTTATAATGTATTAGTCCCTCTTACTTATAAATGGTAGAAGCTTTCCAATGGATCTTGAAAAGGCAAGGTGCTATGACATTAACTGCCTACAGACAGGGCCACATGTCAGGCAAGCAAGAGTGACCTGTGGGATCTGACGGCCTCAGTCCCAGACTGTAAGAAATTGAAATCTGCCATAAACAACGTGAATTTGAAAGAGAACCCTGAGCTCCAGAATACACAACTGACACCTTGACTGAAGCTTTATGAAATACTGAGCAGAGGACTCAACTAAGTTGTGTACAGATCTCTGACCCATAGAAACTTTGATATCATAATTGGTGGTGTTTTAAGCTGCTAAGCTTGTGATAATTTCCCACACAGCAATAGAAATTAAATACACTGATAAAATATTTTTTCCTGTATTCTCTTTTTAAAAATTAATTTTGGAGATTATTTTCTATTTTCTGAAATATGTTGTATAGAATTATATTATTTATTGCTTAAATATTTGAAATGAATAACCAATAAAACCTCTGGGTCTAGATTTTTCTTTGTTGGAAGATTTTCTGCTACAAATACAATTAAAATCTAGAACAATAAGCATTTTAATTATTAGTGTTGGTAATTTGTGTTCTTATTCTTTTTTTCTTTCATTGCAATAGCTAGACAATGACCAATTTGGCTGATGTGTTCAAAGAATCTGCTTTTGGTTTTATTAAATTTTCCCCATTATTGTCACTTTTCTGACATCAATGTCTGCTCTCTTTTTTTTTTTTTTTTATTATCATCTTACTTTTACTCACTTTGGGCTTAATTACTACTTGTTTTTCTAGTGTCTAAAATGGAAGATTAGACCAAATAATTAAGACCTTTCTTCTCTTTACCATAAACATTGAAAACTGTAAACTTCCAACTCAGTATTGGGTTAGTCACAGAACAGTTTTTAATATTTCATTATGTATTATTTCATATTTTTACATTTCCCTTTGATTTTTTTCTTAGACTTCAAGTTATTAGCCAGTGTATTTTTAAATTTTAAATATTTTGGGATAACCTACTTATCTGTCTATTTTTGATTACTAATTTAATACCATTATAGCCAGATAATTGCTATTTTATGCTATTTATTTTATGACCCAACATATGGCATATATTTTAAAATATTTTACATAAACTTAAAAATTATGCATATTCTACTGTTGCAGTATAACATATAATACAAATTAAGTCAACATAATTGGCGTTATCACTCAAATTTTCTATGTATTTATTGATTTTGGATCTACATATTCTATCAATAATTGAGAAAAGATAGACAAAATTTCCAACTGTAATTCTAAAATGTGTCCTCTTTTCTTTCTAACAATTTTTTTTTTTTACTTTTAAAAGTATTGTTGTTAGTGCATACTCATTTAGGATGTGTTTATGTCTCTTGATAAATTAACTTTCTTATAATTACATGTCTTTCTTTATCTATGTTATTAGTTTTTAAGTTTCTCATTACCTGAAATTGGTATTGCCACTTACATTCTTGATTAGTAGACTTTGCATGTTATATTGACTATACTCATCCTTTCTTTTAACATGACTATACCTCAATATTTAAAATAATTTTCATATAGACAGCATATAATTGGCTCTTACTTGATTATATAGACCTACAACTGGAATGTTCATATCACTTATATTTCATGTAATTATCAATATATTTGGGCTATGCATACAATTGTATTTGTATTCTATTTGTCTTCCTTATTCTTTGTCCTTTTCTTCTTTTAAAGTAATTATTTTTCTACCCAATTATATATCTGGTATTGACTTAGCCATATTATTTTGTTTTAATTTTAGAGTCACTGTTATAAAATTTTAAAATGCTTTATCTTATCATATTTGTGCAATATTTATAGTTCACTACTTGATGTATAATACAATAATATGTATAACATATATGTTTAATATGTATAACATGAATTTTACAACTTTCATTTCTGCCCTCGTTCTTTGTATTATTTTTACCATACATTTAATACATGTCTTGAGAAGCCTACAATGCAGTTATTATGTTTTGTTTTTAATAATCATCTTTTAGTGAACTAAAAGATGAGGAAAAAGTCTTTAATATTTATTTACCTGCCCACTCAGAAATAACATTCTTCATAGTCTACTGTAGATCTGTGTTTTCCACCTGGTATGTTTTCTTCAGCCAGGGAAGAACTTTCTTTAATATTCCTTCTAGTGTATGTCTGCTGGCTCTGAATTCCCTTAGGTCTTGTTTGCTTGAGAAATATTTCACTTTTAGTTTTAAAAGATATTTTCCTGTATATAAATTAAGGTTTGGTAATTTTTGTCAGCATCTTAGTTTGTTCTACTCCTTGTTTTCTTCATTTCCAATGAAATGTCTATAACCATTCTTATTTTTGTTCTCAAATGTTTAGTGTGGCTGCTTTAACATTTTTCTTTTTTAGCACTGTATATTAACAGTTTGATTTAGATTTTTCTTGGTATAACTCTATGTTTATTCAGCTAGGGGCTTTCTGAGATTCTTAACACAGGGGATACAGTGTTCACTAAATTTGGTATAGTTTGGGCACCGTTTTTCAAATACTTTTTGCCTTTTTGCTTTGCTCTCCTCTTCTGGAATACGAATTACATATAAATTAGAATACTTGCTACAGGCCACCGAGGCTTGGTTAATTTATTTGTCTGTTTAAAAAAATATATCTTTGTGCTTCAGTTTAGATATTGCTTGGGACTGAATTTTATCTCCTCAAAATTCGTTTGTTCAAGCCCTAACTTCCAATGTGACTGTATTTGGAAATAGGGTTGAAATGGAGGTCATGAGGGTGGAGACTGGATACAATAATGTCAGTGTCTTTCTGGCAAAAGACACCAGAGCTCCATCTCTCCACACATGCATGCAGGAAAGAAAGGCCATATGAGGACACAATGAGCAGGCAGCTGCTGCAAGCCAGGAAGAGGGTCCTCACCAGAAACTGGCCAGGCTGGCTCTCTAATCTTGAACTTCCAACCTCTAAAACTGTGAGGAAATACATTTCTCTTAATCAAGCCACCTAGCCTGTGCTGTTTTGTTATGGCAGCCTGAGCTGGCTAATATAGGTATTCTCTACTGCTTTTTATTTGAATTTATTGGTGATTTGACCTACTGTGTCTAATCAGCTGCTAAAGTTACCCAGTGGATATTTTAATTTTGATATTATAAATTGTATCTCCAGAAGTTCCATTTGGTTCTTATTTAAATATTTTTATGTATCTTTTGCATTATGTTCTTCTTTAAAAGTTTGAATATTGCAGTGACTTCGTGATATGTCTGTGTTGCTGAGTTAAACTACATTTCTCAGAATTCCTTTCCTGTATTTTCCAGTTAGAATAGGCAACAAGAAAGTTTCTTGTGGGGAACTGAAAGGTGGAAATGAAGTGGCAGTGTTTTTGCAGCTCTTACACATCATTGTTTATCCACTGTCTCACCTCCTTGGTGGAGAGAAGTGGTCAGGTTTGCAACTGCCCCACCTTCTCTGTCATTCTCCTAAAGCTTCTTTGACTCCAGGGCCAGAATTGTGTATGTTTAGATCTGTGGTAAAGGGTCCAGCTTTTTCAGGACATTTACCACTTAAGGTCAGAGTCACCAAGAACTGATGACAGTTTTAGTCCATCTCATTCCTTTCTTGACTTCCTGCCCTGTGGACTACATATAGCATCAGACCTGAGGATGACAGTCAGACAGGGACTACTTAGCCAGCTCCTACTATTGCACATGTCAATCTCTAAAATAAATAAGTATATAAATAAACTTATATATATGTGTGTGTGTACACACAGTTATTTGAAACAAATATTTAAATATTTCTAATAGTTCTATTTAAGTTCTTGTATGGTAAATCTATCCCTTTTAAAATTTCCTTATTTTACTTTATTTTTAATGATTTTTCTCATGTGGCTCACAGGTCTGTTTTTTTTGTTTTGTTTTTTTTGTTTTGTTTTTGTTTTGTTTTTTTCATGGCTAGTGATTATTTTACTAGATCCCAGATATTGTAAAATGTTTTTTGTTGAATGTTTAGATTTTGTTGACTTCCTTTAAAGACTATTGAAGTTTGATTTGGGAGGTAGGTAGGTTATAAAAAGAGGCTTTTGTGCTATTGTTCTTTTTTTTTCTCATTTTTTTATTTTTTGGATCTGAAGTGTGATTTACTCAAGGGCCAATATAGCTCTATTAACCAGTTGTGAAATGTCTAAGGCTTCTATTAATTATCTCAAGTATTCAACAAGACTTTTTTACTCTCTCTGGACACTGAATGTCTTCCATCCTCGTGTGTGGCCTGGGAATTAGTATTCTTACAATTTATTTGCAGTTGATATTGCTTGCCTTTGTGGAGTTTCACCCTGTGCACATGCAGATTAATATTCAGTCAAGAAAAATGGGAACCACTCTATGTATTTTTGAGTTCCCTCCTTTCTGTTACTCTACCCAGCAAATTGCAGCATTCCCAGTCTTCCCAAACTACAGTCTGTGTCTCTTCAAGACAAGACTGTAATGCTTGCTTTGTTTCTCTTCTCGCTCTGTAATCCAGAACTTACCTTCAGACAAAAAGGTAGAGCAATTCAGGGTGGATCTGTCTCTCAGGAAGCATAATGCTGTAATTCATATCATTCCAATGAGTGAAAACATTGTTTCAGACCTTTAGTCCAGATTACTAGTTGTTTGCATTGAGAGAAAAGCTGCATACCAGTTACTCCTTTATAAAACTTGTAATAAGCATTGATTAGGGAAAAATAAAAATGCAAATAACATTTATTTCTGTTTTTTTTTTTTTTTTTTGCTCTGATTCAGAAAGAGTATTAATGTGGGATGAAATTGAGAAAACAGGCATGAACATGAGAGAAAAAAATTTTCTGAGAGGCAAAGGAGTTTTGCCCATCTAAGAGGTGGGCAGTTAAATATTTTAAAATAACAAAATAGGGATTAAAAAACAGGAGGCTTCTGCACAGACATTAACCACTTTTTCTCTCAACATCCCACAAAAAGTATGGTACAGAAATATAGAAAATACAAGAGTTTATAGGAAAGGACATGAAAGCAGATAAAAAAATTGGTAATTTTTTTGAATTATACACTGCAGTAGAATCATGAACTAATTTAACTTTTTTTTTTTTTTTTTTTTTTTTTTACTGTAAATGTATTTGAGAGAGATAAAGAACCAAGCTTATTTATCCTATTGTACTTCTGAAAAACTTAGCGCTTGAATAAACTTTTCAGTGGTGACTGTTTGGGGACAATGAAGTCAATTTTTGTTGGTTTATTAGTTTTTGCTATAAGAAAGACATTTAAATGCATTGGGGGAAATTCTTTAAATATAAACAGATATTTTGTTTCTAAATCTACATGCAAAATTATAATTTGTACAAAAGCATTTGACTCTCAACGTTGCTAGAACTGGTCCATATATTTTCATTTTTCCTCAAACTGAGTCTCTATATACAAACTAAGAGAGATTTCATATAACTATTTCTATGTTTAAAGATATGTGGGTGAGTACCAAAATGTCTTCTGATTACTTTCCTTAACATTTCCAAATTAATATTTACTTGTTCTCTTTTTGCAACATGCACAATTTCTTTCAATAAGCAGTATTTATAAGCAATAGCAAGATTTTATGAATTAATTACTCTACACTGATTCAGACTTTGTAATAGCCTGGCTACAGGTTTTTAAAAATATTTGACTTCCAAGTTGAGCCACGAAAAAGGAAACATGAAGTAATGGTTGTTAACCTGAAAACCTAAGTTTTAATTTTCTTTTCAGATATAGTTAAGAATGTTGATCAGAGGAGATATCCCATAGCTCGAGAAAATATATTCCTAAATATTTCAGTTTATAGCCATAACCACCAGAGTCAACTCTCCCACCTTCCCCACTGGAATGGAAGTGCAAAATGTATTTCTGTAGCTGCTATGAAATTATTCACTTATAAGAACAAGAGAGCTTTAATATAATGCTGTTCTCAGAATCCTGATAGGTGGTACAATGCAATGAAGGGAACTTCTGGTGTTTGTGGTAATCAAATCCCTTGGAGAGGGTCCAAAGTCCATTTGTCTAATGCTGAATTGTGTTCAAAATGCTGTTATACTGGAATTTTAGTCTATTCCACAAGAACAGATGCCTGCTGTTTTGGTTTTGAAGGTTTTCACAGGAGATTGGATACATCTACTTATTAAATGGCAGAACAAGTCAGAAAATATCTTTGGCCATAAATTCTTCATGTAAATTGATTAAAAGTAAACTCAATATAGTAACATAATCAGAAATATGTATAATTCTAGTCTTTACAAATTGTTTTGGCAGACTGATGAAGAATCCGAATCTGAATTTGACTGTAAGTCAAAACCAGAACAAATTTTACAGTATTTTATGCAACCATACATGCCAACACAAATGAATTCATTATTTTTGGATTATATTGAGAAATAGATATTAAAATTTACCATCTAGAATGTCACTTTTATATTTAAATCTATATTATGACTGTGTTTCAATATATCAGTGTTAAAATAATATTTTTGTATAACTGTGATAGTAATAATTTCTGATTCAAATATCAAAAAAAGATAATTTTTATGTAGTCATCAGTGATAGATTGATAGATAAGTATGATAGGTAGGTAGAAAGTTTCTGCTGGTAACTTGAGATTTTCCTTCTGTTCAAAAAGAAAGGCATTAATCTTTTGGAAACAACCATAGCCCATGTTGATATTACATTTTTGCTGCGAGAAGTTGAAAAACAGTACAAAAGTGATCATTACAGATTCAATTCTGTTCAATTGTGCTCTTGCTGATGTTTATCAAGGCTATAATTAATTGGTTTTTGATTCCTTAGCTAATTCACCACATGGGATTTTCTCTTTCCTCTTCAATGGCCTAAACTCATAATCACTTTGCCTTCTATGCAGTTTAAACTAGTAGAAAGACTGTATAGTTTTGTTTCAGAAAATCAGGATTTTAATTACGATTTTGTCATTTATTATCTGTGCTGTTTGTTTAAGTCACAGCGCTATGTCTCTCTGTTTTAATCTGTAAACAATAATAGTGTTAACAGTATTAGTCTGTTTTCACACCTCTATGAAGAAATACCCAAGACTGGGTAATTTGTAAAGGAAAGATATTTAACTGACTCACAGTTCCACAGGAGTAGGGAGGCCTCAGGAAACTTACCATCATGGCAGAAGGGGAAGCAAACACTTCTTTCTTCACGGAAGGAGAAGAATGAAAGCTGAGTAAAATGGGAAGCTCCTTATATAACCATCAGATCTCTGGAGAAGATACTCAATATATCAAAAGTAGCATGGGGGAAACAGCCCACATGATTCATTTACCTCCCACTGGGTTCTTCCCATCACACATGGGGATTATGGGAACTACAATTCAAGATGAGAATTGGGTGGGGACACTGCCAAACCATATCATTCTGCCCCTAGTCCTTCCAAAATCTTAAGTCCTCACATTTCAAAACACAATCATGCCTTTCTAACAGTCCCCCAAAGTCTAAGCCCATTCCAGCATTAACCCAAAGTCCAAATCCAAAGTCTCATCTGAGGCAAGGCAATCCCTTCCACTTATGAACCTCTAAACTCAAAAGCAATTTAGTTACTTTCTAAATACAATGGAAGTACAGGCATTGGGTAAATACACCCATTCCAAATGGGAAAAATTAGCCAAAATGAAGGGGCTATAGGCCCAACTCAAGTCCAAAATCCAACATGCAGTAATTACATCTTAAAGCTCCAAAATAATCTTCTTTGTCTCCATGTGACACATCCAAGTTTTGCTGATGCAAGTGGTGGGCTCCCACAGTCTTGGGCAGCTCTGTCTCTGTGGCTTTGCAGGGTACAGCTCCACTCCTGGCTGCTTTCATGGGGTGGTGTTGAGTGTCTGCGGCTTTTCCAGGTGCATGGTGCAAGCCGTGGGTGGATTTACCACTGTGGGGTCTGGAGTATGGTGGCCTTCTTTTCAGTTCCACTAGGCAGTGCCCCAGTGGGAACCCTGTATTTGGGCTTCAACTCCATATTTCCTTTCCACACTGCCCTAGCAGACATTTTCTATGTGGGTTCTGCCCCTGCAGCAAACTTCTGCCATTTCTGACATCTAGGCATTTCCATACATCCTCAGAAAACTAGGTGGAGATTCCCAAACCTCAATTCTTGACTTCTGTGCACCCACAGACCTAATAGCATATGCTTAGGGTTTAAGCATGCAAGGATGCAAGGCTTAGGGATTGCCTCCTTTAAAGCAACAGCCTGAGCTGTGTGTTGGCCCCTTTTAGGCACACCTGGGGCTGAAGCAGCTAGGATGCAGGGCACCATGTCTTGAGGCTACATAGAGCAGGGGGGCCTTAGGCCTGGCTCACAAAACCATTTTTCCCTTGTAGGCCTCCTGACTTATCATGGGAGGTGCTACTGTGAAGGTCTTTGACATGCCCTGGAGACATTTTCCCCATTCTCCTGGTGATTAATATTCAGTTCTTCATTATTTATGTAAATTTCTACAGCAGGCTTGAATTTCTCCCGAGAAGATGTTTTTTCTTTTCTATCGTGTCATCAGCCTGCCAGTTTTCCAAACTTTCATGCTGTGCTTCCTCTCAAAAGGTTTGCCACTTAGGAGTTTCTTCTGCCAGATACCCTAAATTATCTCTCTGAAGATCAATGTTCCACAGAACTCTAGGGTAAGAACAAAATGCTGCCAGTCTCTTTGCATAGCAAGAGTGACCTTTACTTTGTTTCCCAAAAATTCCTCATCTCCATCTGAGACCACCTCATCCTAGACTTCATTGTTCATATCACTATTGGCATTTTGGTCAAAGCCATTCAACAAGTCTCCAGAAAGTTCCAAACTTTCCCACACTTTCCAATCGTTTTCTGAGCCCTCCAAACTGTTTTAAACTCTGCCTATTATCCAGTTCCAAAGTCACTTCCATATTTTGAGTTTTTTTAAAAATATTATTATTATTATTATTTGAGATGAAGTTTTGCTGTCTCCCAGGCTGGAGTGCAATGGTTCACTGCAACCTCCACCTCCCAAGTTCAAGTGGTTCTTCTGCCTCAGCATCCTGAGTAACTGGGGTTACAGGCATGCACCACCACGCCCGGCTAATTTTTGCATTTTTAGTAGAGATGCAGTTTCACCATATTGGTCAGGCTGGTCTAGAAATTCTGACCTCAGGTTATCCACCTACCTCAGCTTCATAAAGTGCTGGATTTACAGGCATGAACCACCATGCCTGGCCCATTTTTTGGTATCTTTACAGCAGTGCTCTACTACCTCAGTACCGATTGATTATATTAGGTCATTCTCATACTGCTATGAAGAAGTACCCAAAACTGGATAATTTATAAAGAAAAGAGGTTTAATTGACTCACGGTCCACAGGGCTGGGGAGGCCTCAGTAAACTTACAATCATGATGGAAGAGGAAGCAAAATGTCCTTCTTCATTTGGCTGCAGGAAGGAAAAGAATGAAGACTGAGCAAAGGGGGAAGCCCCTTATATAACCAACAGTTCTCATAAGAACTTACTCTCATGACAACAGCTTGGAGGAAACTGCCACCATTATTCAATTATATTCCTCTGGGTCCCTCCCGCCACAAGTGGGGGTTATGGGAACTACAATTCAAGGTGAGATTTGGGTGTGGATACAACCAAACTGTATCACTAACTCTCAGGAATAATGTGAAACGAGAATGTGAGCATTTATGTTGAAGCCTGTGGTCAATAAATCATTACGTGAAACAGTGGTTCTCATTAGATTCACTGGAAGTTTGTTAGCAAAGTGAAGCAATCAAATGCCATCCCAAACCTACTAAATCAGAATTTCTAGATATGGGGCCTTGTAATCTGTGTTTGAACAAGCCCTGCAGATGATTTGTTTGCTTAGTAAAGTCTGAGAACTACTGGTGTAAGGAATGTCACCTGTTTGTGTTTCAATACAAGGCACTAGAATCTTGCCTGCTATAGTTCTTTGACAATTTCTTGTCATTTATATTCAAGGATTTTTTAAGGGGTCATGGGTAAAAATACAAATTTTTCACACATGGTTTTATGACATGAATTAACTATTTGATAAGTAATGAAATCATCTCTACATATAATTTTAAAAATAATTACAAATAACACTATAACTTAGGTAAAGGTCAAATTTGTTAGTTTTAAATTTCACCTATCTAAGGAATTGAAGACATTATATTGTGTTTGGATCTAGGAAATAGTGCTGTTTTGGTCTAATTCAGAATTCTCTTCTAATATTGCTCAAATTCCAGTTCTTTCCTTGCTTCCTTCCTTCCTGCCTGCCTGCCTGCCTGCCTGCCTTCCTCCTTCCTTCCTTCCTTCCTTCCTCCCTTCCTCCCTTCCTTCCTTCCTCTCTTCCTGCCTTCCTTCTTATCCTCTCTTCCCACCCCTTTCCACTTTCTTCCTTTCTTCCTATTTTTCTTCCTTCCTTCCTTCAATGTCTCATATCATCATGTTTGTTAAATATCATGTCATGTTTGCTCACTTTAAATAATGTCATTGATACTATTTCTACTGCTTAAAATGTATTCATGCATTTGTTTTTTATTCACTTTAGATAAAAAATCTGTTAGAATAACATAAAGACAAAGGAAGGGAAGAGGAGGAGAGGAGAGGAGAGGAGACCATCTAATAAAGGTTGTTTTATAAAGCTTTTTTTTGATTTTTGTGCATACATATTTTTAGTTGCAATGTGAAATGTTTTCTTACTGTCAGTTGAATGAAAAAAAAAAAAAAAACCAAGAAACGCTTTTTATAATACCTACCTTTAGTTCTCTCATTCTCTCTCTGTCTCTGTCTCTGTCTGTCTGTCTGTCTCTCTCTCTCTTTCTCTCTCTCTCTCTCTCTTTCTTATGTCTTATTCTTCCATGCTCCTGTCTTCTGCTGACACTGCTTTCATGTTAATGGTTTCATGTTTTATGCTTCATTTTTTTAGACAAAAAGAGTAAACCCAAATTGTTTACAAGCTAAAAACGGAATCCCTTGTTACAAATAAATACACCTTTATTAAAGATCTCTAGCTGAAGTTGTCCAGGGCTTTCTTATCAACTATTCCTATTTCACTGGTGGTTTTCAAAAATATTCTCACTGTATAAAATGACATGTATTTTCTTGCAATTCTGATTTCTTAATCTCCTATTTTAATGGTACTTTTGATAAGAATATAATAACTTATTGTAAGTATGTGATGTATAAATTTATTATGTGTCTGGCAAAAGCTCCACATGCTTTAATTCATTTAATATTAATCATAACTTTATAAAGTAAGAACTATTATTATCCCCATTTAATAGAAGAGTAAACTGAAGAAAAGAGAGTTTAAGTGACATCTTCAGGATCACAGAATAATAAGTGAAAAAGCAGAGATTTAAGTGATGGTAGTCTTGTTACAGAACCCATTGTCTTGACCTGCTACAGGATAATACCGAACACATGACTTAAGAGTAGCAGTTACCACAATTCCACTTCAAAAATCTCAACCTGTTTTTATTTTCTATTTAGCAGTGCTAAGAGAAAGTGTTGATATTATCCTTCTCTAGGATTTTACCCAGTTTGGAATTTTAAATTTTAAATGTTTGAGGGATATGGATATGGAAGACTCTGAATTGTCAAGTTATTAGTATTTCTGAAGAAGAAAAAGCTACTTTTCATGAAGAGCTTTAGGAAAAAAATAAAGCAGGAGTTGATTTACTTCTCTTTTACCCCCCAACCCCAACTTCCAGGCATTCAAGAATCTTCAGTATTCAGAATTTCACAACAGAATATTACCTGAACTCAGAGGTATTTGCTAGGAATGCAAGAGAATTCCCTATTATATTAGTTCCAGTTGAGGATATATTTTACCTACTCTTTCCTTTTAAAATATTCATATCCTTGGGGGATTTTATTTTACATTGTTTTACTAGATTAAAAAATAGTTCATGTTTAAATTCTTACCACATTTTATCTTCTTTCTGTTTTTATTCCCCACTTTCAGATTTTACTTATTTGGCTTTCTCTTGTTTCCCTATTCCTTTTTTAAAATTATTTTATTTTTCCAAATCTGATGTTTTCCAGAGTAGGTAGAGAATAGGCTGAGGCCAGTAGTGCATTTTCTCTTGAAGGCAACATTTAACAGAGCACTGAAACACAGTTATCTATCTATCTATCTATCTATCTATCTATCTATCTATCTATCTATCTATCTATAATATTTTCATTCACTATTTAAAAAAATCCTCGGCAAATCATGGTACATGGATTAACTTGTAAATAAAGTTTTCTTGGAACAAGCACCAGGATTAGAATGAGGTAAGTGAGGAAGATTTGTACAAGTATAGGATCAAATCTTGTCTTTATTTTAAGATGTTCTGTTTTGTATTTTACATTTTACATTAAAATATTGCAGTAAATACGTTTATATTGATTATGTGGTTATTTGTACCTCCTTGATTTTTCCAACCTGAAGCAGCTATCTCACTCACCTTACTCTAGTTCCAAACTTGGAATTCATAAGATGGAAAAAAAAAAATCTAGAATCCACTCCAATACTACAATTATTGTTTATTTCATGAGATCCACAACTAAACATTTTCCAAAAAAGAAATGCTTCTCTTCTTATAGATCATATATAAGGATTAATGGACTTTAATAAGTATTCAGCATATACCATACTACACAAAATATGGCTGGATACAAAAATTTACAGCACAAGTTCCACATATCTATTTTAGTTTTCAAGTAAAATAAAATAAATGTTTGACATTTCAAACTGGGATGAATCCCGGTATCTAACTCTTGGTATGCTCTTCAGATTTCCTAAAACTATGGAAGCTTATGCAATCCATAATGGTGGTCTGAATGACTTTCACACTTAAACTAGTAAGAGTTCATCTAAGAATAAATACCACTAAACTTCTCTTTTTTGTCTTTACTCTTTGGTGTTACACAGTGGCTTTGTTGAACTCCAGTCCTCCACGGAACAAACAATGATGGTCAACTTCAAAATATTTTTTTGGAGTAGGACCTAGTATAAACTGCCATAATCCTATGCAGGAAAGGGATCTTAGTCCCTCTTAGGTCAAGCACAATTAACTTTCCTCAAGCTGACTTCAGTTGTCAGTCTATACCTATTACAAAATGAATGTTGATATCCTCCTAAATTCATATATTGAAATAAATTATAACCTTCAATATGATGATATTAGGAGATGGAGCCTTTGGGAGATCATTAGTTCATAAGGGTGGAGCTCACATCACTGTGATTAGCACCCTAATAGGAAGTGACAGGAAAACATCCTCTTTTTTTGCTCTCCAACATGTGAGTTGAAGTCAGGGAGGCATCTGCACATCAGGAAGCTGACTCTCACTAGACATGGATCTGTTGACACCTTTATCACGGACTTTTAGGTTCCAGAACTGTGAGAAATTTTTATTGTTTAAGCCACCCAGTCTATGGTAATTTGTTATAGCATCATGAACTGACAAAGACATATACTTATGTTCAGACTTTATTTTGAGAACTCTAGCAATCCACTAGGTCTTCTGGAAAAGCTTCTGACATCAACCTCTTGCAAGGCAGATAATAGTTGTCTTCCACAGAACCTGTACTCGTCTTCTTGATACTAGTTCAGTAGCCTAGACACCACATAGCATCAGTACTTTTGCTCTTGCACTATTATGCTATGAGCCAATTTGCCCATTCATACGTGTCTCCTAACTTTAACTCCCAATTATCAGGTATAGACTTGTTTCTTTCCTTCCCAAAGGTACTCAGATTCTTATGTATATTAGATCCCCTTCCTCTCTTATGATTTGTTTTATGTTTCAGCAATGCCAAGTGATGGGTATTTTTTAGTCATAATGACACGTTTATTCTAAAATAGTAGTTTTCAGTAAAGATTTACAAGACCAAGTAAGCAAACTTTTTCAAAAAGAATAAGTGAATGAATCAATAAATGAATGAAAAAAGGTTTTTCCCTGTGGTGGGGCAATACTTTTCTTTTCTTCCTTCTATTATTTACTTACCTTAATGCATAGAGAAGAAAACTTCCTACATTCTATCTCCTTGAAGATATTATTTTTCCTGAGGTAGTCAGAGTATTCAAGTTGACAAAGGGCCTGATATTGATTCATATTTTCCAGTGGAAGGCAGTCACAATGTAAAAATTTCTTCTACCACATACCTTGACTTCTACTGTTTTGTCCTTTCCTTGAAAAACAGTAGACTCCCACTACTGGCTCTTTCTTTTTATCATTCTCTCTCTCTCTCTCTCTCTATATATATATATATATATATATGTATACACACACACACACATATATTTATATACATATTATATATATACACACACATATATATACACACTTTTTTTACTTTAAGTTCTGGGTGACATGTGCAGAACATGCAGGTTTGTTACATAGGTATACACGTGCCATGGTGATTTGCCGTACCCATCAACCCATCATCTACATTAGGTATTTCTCCTAATGCAACACGACGACAGGCCACAGTGTGTGATGCTCCCCTTCCTGTGTCCATGTGCTCTCATTGTTCAACTCCCACTTATGATTGAGAACATGCGGTGTTTGCTTTTCTGTTCTTGTGTTAGTTTGCTGAGAATGATGGTTTCCAGCTTCATCCATGTCCCTGCAAAGGACATGAACTCATCCTGTTTTACAACTGCATAGTATTCCATGGTGTATATTTGCCACATTTTCTTTATCGAGTCTATCATTGATGGGCATTTGGGTTTTTTTCAAATCTTTGCTATTGTGAACAGTGCTGCAGTAAACATACGTGTGCATGTGTATTTATAGTAGCATGATTTATAGTCCTTTGGGTATTTATCCAGTAATGGGATTGCTGGGTCAAATGGTATTTCTAGTTCTAGATCCTTGAGAAATCACCACACTGTCTTCCACAATGGTCGAACTAATTTACAATTCCACCAACCGTGTAAATTTCCCTACATCTTCTCCAGCATCTGTTGTTTCCTGACTTTTTAATGAGATAGTATCTCATTGTGGTTTTGATTTGAATTTCTCTAATGACCAGTGATGATGAGCTTTTCTTTATATGTTTGGTGGTTGCATAAATGTCTTCTTTTGAGAAGTGTCTGTTCATATCCTTGGCCCACTATTTGATGTTTTTTGTTGTTGTTTTTTTTTGTTTTTTTCTTGTAAATTTGTTTACGCTCTTTGTAGATTCCTGATACTAGCCCTTTGGCAGATGGATACATTGCAAAATTTTTATCCCATTCTGTAAGTTGCCTGTTCACTCTAATGATAGTTTACTTTGCTGTGCAGATTCTTAACGTGTTTGGCATTTTCTCCTAGTCTCCACCCTTTCACCTCATGCTAATCTCTCTTTTTCTTCCTAGATTGTAGAAAACCTTCAGTCCTGCATCCATGAAGTCAAAATTCCATAAATCAATAGTTCCAGGATGTGCATACAAGTATAATATCTTGTGTCCAGCTATAGATCTCGTAATCTCCATGTAGCAATGGTGCACATCAGCTTCTCAGAGGTTCTGCAGGTTCTCTGACACTTTTGTATCATGTTACACTACTTTACATAGCATTTTACACCCAACATAAAAATCTAAGTTTAGTCACATCAAAAGTGGATGAGGGTTTTAGAATTGAGGACTGAAGATCTTTTCCTTTTCTTTTCTTCTCATCTCACATACTAAAAAAGTCAAATGAATAGAATGGTATGTGTTAAAAAATATCATTTACAGTTATATATTTCTCCCATATGGTGGTAATATTCTAAAAATCCAATGACAAAGTGATCAATTTTTTGCAACAGTTGATTTAAGAACGGTGTAAAAATATACCATTTTTACCCAATACAAAGGAAGAAACAGAATACCCCAAAATAATCAGGAGATAGTCATTCACGTTTAGGAAAAAGAGCTCCTTTAAGCAATAAATTTGTTTAAACTTTATTTAATTATTTTGTATGTCAAATTCTTGGGTTAGGTAGAAGCAGCCAGAAATAATACTAACTTGTTGAAAAGCTATGCCAGTACTCTGTTACAATAGCTGTCCAAGACAGAATCTTTTCCTAAGGAATAATTAAAGATAGCACATTGTCTGGCACAATCAAGATGGAATTTAGCCAGTCTGTACCACAAACTGTAGGTTTCAGTATGACAATACCTGGGTGACAATAACTGAAAATTGTTTCACAAAGTCATGAATTTAATTTGATTTCCCATCAAAGATGTGAGAACATATAACTGGTCTAAACAAACAACAAAAGAAAGATGCAACTAAAAGGGCTAAATTCTGACTATGGTCACTATCCTGCTTTGCAGATGATATTAACACTGTTTCCCAGTAGAACAAAGAACATTCTCCCAGTCTGGGTTTTTCTTTTTACTTCTCCTACAAATAAAAGTTTTTACAAAGGCAACAGCCATAAAACCATGTTGGAAAGTAAAGGATGTGATCCATTAACTTATAAATACCTTCTGAAGGCTTTCCTTCTTCATAAATTAAGCATGTCAAGGTAAATATGCCACTGGCAAAAAAAATACTGTCATGTGTCTTCATACCTCTAGTCACTAATTTGTACTGAATTCTACTTCTGTATTTGAAAAATTACATTACTCTGTTTCTCTTTGTTTCTGAAAACAATTTGCTAACCACTGTCATCAGGAAGTTTGTTTTTCTCTTCATGCATCTTGCAAAAACAGTAGTTTGTGCTGATTTCCCAAAGTCTACAAATATTTTGGTACTGATGCAGTTCTGGCATATATTAACACTGTTTCAATGTGTAATGATGTATCACTGCATACTGAAACGGACACCACAATTATCATAAGAATTAAGCCAAATATATGTACCTAGAGGGAGAGAGAGAGAGGCAATAAAATATTGTTTCCACATTTTTTAACTTTGTCATTCTGAAAAGAGCTCTAACCCTTATGAAAATGAATTATTGATGTTTTAAAATTTTAGCAAAAATACAAATTTTTCAAAAGACTGTTAGTATTTTATCTACCAAGTAAGCAATGATAATATAACTTAAAAATAAATACACCTGAGATATGCATATATTCTTGAAAATACAGGCTGGGCATGGTGGCTCATGCCTGTAATCCTAACAATTTCGGAGGCCCAGGCAGGTGGATCCCTTGAGGCCAAGAGTTCATGACCAGCCTGGGCAACATAGCAAAACCTCATCTCTACTAAAAATACAAAAAAATTACCTGAGCATGATGGCACACGCCTGTAATCCCAGCTATTAGGCAGGCTGAGGAACAAGAATTGCTTGAACCTGGGAGGCAAAGGTTGCAGTGAACAGAGATAGCACTATTGCACTCCAGCCTGGGTGAGAGAGTGAGGTTCTGATTTAAAATTTTTTTAAAAAAGTAAATTAATTTGAAAAAAAATAAATTAAAAAATGTATTCAATGAAATTTGATGTTTTTTTTTAAAATAGACAAAGAGCCATTCTTTTTTAAACTTAGGGCTTAGTTCCAACTAAAAAACTGATCTATGCAAGGTCAGTAAACTAAAGTCTACAGACATAAAACAGCCCATCAGCTGTTTTGTATGGCCAATGATCTAAGAATGGTTTTTACATTTTTAAGGCCTTGAAGAAAAATCATAAGAATATTTCATGACACATTAAAGTTATGCAACATTCAATTTAGTGTCCATAAATAAAATTTTATTAGAACACAGCTATGCTCACTTGTTTGCATGCTGTCTATTGCTGCTTTTGTGCTACAACACGATTGAGAATTGCTACAGAATCTGTATGACTCATAAAGGCTAAAATGTTCACTGTCTTACCCTTTACATAAAATGTTTGCCTACCTCTGCCCTATATGAACAGAGGTAAGTGATGAACTTTTCTAGGGAGTCTGCTTCATACGTTAAATGGAAACAAATCCTCTTATTTAATTGAAATGGGTGGTCATTGTAAAATGGTTTCTTGTGGTTTGATGTGGATTGTAGCATTCATGAAACTAGAAGTGACCATCCAACATTTACCTTATTTAATAATTCATTTTATACTAGAGCATTAAAGTTTATAGTGATTACCTAAATTTACTAAGGTTGATAGAGTAGTTGTGAAATATTGGAAACCACATTACAATACTAATAGTTGTCAGTTTCACATGCTTTCTGCCTGTTCGTCCTTATTCCAAACTTTTATATGCATTTTATAATTATCTTCACAAACTTGCATGACAGATATTACCATTATTATTTTACAACTTAATTAACTGAGTCGGGAGTTAAGTATTTGCCTCATTGCTAAAGTCAGTAAGAGTCAGAGACATAATTCTAACTTGGGTGTCTCTGACTGCTAGAATTTTATATGTAATTACAAATGAATGCCTTCCTTCCTTAAACAGAAGTCTTTATTCTCCTTTACTAAAGTTATGAGAAAATACATATTGTGTAAGTGAAATGAATATGGCCCACAAATGACAAATATTAGGAAATATTGACTAGTTTTTCCTAATATTTGTTTCCCTTTGTACTGAAGAAAACAATTTATTAATGCATGAGAGGAAAATGTCTCAACTCTACATGCAACGGCATTGTTGGTGTAATTGTTGGGTTAAAAACCCTGAAAGAGCACTGAACAGTAACAGATAAAGAGGCTGGAAATAGGCATGTTAAACCCAGTGTCAAGGTATTTTTTGAGATCAACCTTTTTGTACCTTCATTAAAAAGTAAATTGTTAAGATTATCTTACATGACTTTGATGTTTTTTATTTTTTGATAAAGATTTTCGTATATATTTTGCTGTAGTTTTGAATCAGAGAGTTAGATTTTTTTTAAAATTTATTTATTATTATTATACTTTAAGTTGTAGGGTACATGTGCATAACGTGCAGGTTTGTTACATATGTATACTTGTGCCATGTTGGTGTGCTGCACCCATCAACTCGTCATTTCCATCAGGTATAACTCCCAATGCAATCCCTCCCCCCTCCCCCCTCCCCATGATAGGCCCCGGTGTGTGATGTTCCCCTTCCTGAGTCCAAGTGATCTCATTGTTCAGTTCCCACCTATGAGTGAGAACATGCGGTGTTTGGTTTTCTGTTCTTGTGATAGTTTGCTAAGAATGATGGTTTCCAGCTGCATCCATGTCCCTACAAAGGACACAAACTCATCCTTTTTTATGGCTGCATAGTATTCCATGGTGTATATATGCCACATTTTCTTAATCCAATCTGTCACTGATGGACATTTGGGTTGATTCCAAGTCTTTGCTATTGTGAATAGTGCTGCAATAAACATACGTGTGCATGTGTCTTTATAGCAGCATAATTTATAATCCTTTGGGTATATACCCAGTAATGGGATGGCTGGGTCATATGGTACATCTAGTTCTAGATCCTTGAGGAATCGCCATACTGTTTTCCATAATGGTTGAACTAGTTTACAGTCCCACCAACAGTGTAAAAGCATTCCTATTTCTCCACATCCTCTCCAGCACCTGTTGTTTCCTGACTTTTTAATGATCGCCATTCTAACTGGTGTGAGATGGTATCTCATTGTGGTTTTGATTTACATTTCTCTGATGGCCAGTGATGATGAGCATTTTTTCATGTGTCTGTTGGCTGTATGAATGTCTTCTTTTGAGAAATGCCTGTTCATATCCTTTGCCCACTTTTTGATGGGGTTGTTTGTTTTTTTCTTGTAAATTTGTTGGAGTTCTTTGTAGGTTCTGGATATTAGCCCTTTGTCAGATGAGTAGATTGCAAAAATTTTCTCCCATTCTGTAGGTTGCCTGTTCACTCTGATGGTAGTTTCTTTTGCTGTGCAGAAGCTCTTTAGTTTAATTAGATCCCATTTGTCAATTTTGGCTTTTGCTGCTGTTGCTTTTGGTGTTTTAGACATGAAGTCTTTGCCCATGCCTATGTCCTGAATGGTACTACCTAGATTTTCCTCTAGGATTTTTATGGTATTAGGTCTAACATTTAAGTCTCTAATCCATCTTGAATTAATTTTCATATAAGGAGTAAGGAAAGGATCCAGTTTCAGCTTTGTACTTATGGCTAGCCAATTTTCCCAGCACCATTTATTAAATAGGGAATCCTTTCCCCATTTCTTGTTTCTCTCAGGTTTGTCAAAGATCAGATGGCTGTAGATGTGTGGTATTATTTCTGAGGACTCTGTTCTGTTCCATTGGTCTCTATCTCTGTTTTGGTACCAGTACCATGCTGTTTTGGTTACTGTAGCCTTGTAGTATAGTTTGAAGTCAGGTAGCGTGATGCCTCCAGCTTTGTTCTTTTGACTTAGGATTGTCTTGGAGATGCGGGCTCTTTTTTGGTTCCATATGAACTTTAAAGCAGTTTTTTTCCAATTCTGTGAAGAAACTCATTGGTAGCTTGATGGGGATGGCATTGA
This sequence comes from Theropithecus gelada, assembly GCF_003255815.1. Lineage (NCBI taxonomy): Eukaryota > Metazoa > Chordata > Mammalia > Primates > Cercopithecidae > Theropithecus > Theropithecus gelada. The sequence continues at coordinate 131,651,060 of NC_037672.1, read as the reverse complement.
ATCTATAAATAACCTTGGGCAGTATGGCCATTTTCACGATATTGATTCTTCCTATCCATGAGCATGGTATGTTCTTCCATTTGTTTGTGTCCTCTTTGATTTCACTGAGCAGTGGCTTGTAGTTCTCCTTGAAGAGGTCCTTTACATCCCTTGTAAGTTGGATTCCTAGGTATTTTATTCTCTTTGAAGCAATTGTGAATGGAAGTTCATTCCTGATTTGGCTCTCTGTTTGTCTGTTACTGGTGTATAAGAATGCTTGTGATTTTTGCACATTAATTTTGTATCCTGAGACTTTGCTGAAGTTGCTTATCAGCTTAAGGAGATTTTGGGCTGAGACAATGGGGTTTTCTAAATATACAATCATGTCATCTGCAAACAGGGACAATTTGACTTCTTCTTTTCCTAACTGAATACCCTTGATTTCTTTCTCTTGCCTAATTGCCCTAGCCAGAACTTCCAACACTATGTTGAATAGGAGTGGTGAGAGAGGGCATCCCTGTCTTGTGCCAGTTTTCAAAGGGAATTTTTCCAGTTTTTGCCCATTCAGTATGATATTGGCTGTGGGTTTGTCATAAATAGCTCTTATTATTTTGAGGTACGTTCCATCAATACCGAATTTATTGAGCGTTTTTAGCATGAAGGGCTGTTGAATTTTGTCAAAAGCCTTTTCTGCATCTATTGAGATAATCATGTGGTTCTTGTCTTTGGTTCTGTTTATATGCTGGATTATGTTTATTGATTTGCGAGTGTTGAACCAGCCTTGCATCCCAGGGATGAAGCCCACTTGATCATGGTGGATAAGCTTTTTGATGTGTTGCTGAATCCGGTTTGCCAGTATTTTATTGAGGATTTTTGCATCAATGTTCATCAGGGATATTGGTCTAAAATTCTCTTTTTTTGTTGTGTCTCTGCCAGGCTTTGGTATCAGGATGATGTTGGCCTCATAAAATGAGTTAGGGAGGATTCCCTCTTTTTCTATTGATTGGAATAGTTTCAGAAGGAATGGTACCAACTCCTCCTTGTACCTCTGGTAGAATTCAGCTGTGAATCTATCTGGTCCTGGACTCTTTTTGGTTGGTAGGCTATTAATTATTGCCTCAATTTCAGAGCCTGCTATTGGTCTATTCAGGGATTCAACTTCTTCCTGGTTTAGTCTTGGAAGAGTGTAAGTGTCCAGGAAATTATCCATTCCTTCTAGATTTTCCAGTTTATTTGCGTAGAGGTGTTTATAGTATTCTCTGATGGTAGTTTGTATTTCTGTGGGGTCGGTGGTGATATCCCCTTTATCATTTTTAATTGCGTCAATTTGATTCTTCTCTCTTTTCTTCTTTATTAGTCTTGCTAATGGTCTGTCAATTTTGTTGATCTTTTCAAAAAACCAACTCCTGGATTCATTGATTTTTTGGAGGGTTTTTTGTGCCTCTATCTCCTTCAGTTCTGCTCTGATCTTAGTTATTTCTTGCCTTCTGCTAGCTTTTGAATGTGTTTGCTCTTGCTTCTCTAGTTCTTTTAATTGCGATGTTAGAGTGTCAATTTTAGATCTTTCCTGCTTTCTCTTGTGGGCATTTAGTGCTATAAATTTCCCTCTACACACTGCTTTAAATATGTCCCAGAGATTCTGGTATGTTGTATCTTTGTTCTGATTGGTTTCAAAGAACATCTTTATTTCTGCCTTCATTTCGTGTTGTACCCAGGAGTCATTCAGGAGCAGGTTGTTCAGTTTCCATGTAGTTGAGCGGTTTTGATTGAGTTTCTTAGTCCTGAGTTCTAGTTTGATTGCACTGTGGTCTGAGAGACAGTTTGTTATAATTTCTGTTCTTGTACATTTGCTGAGGAGTGCTTTACTTCCAATTACGTGGTCAATTTTGGAGTAAGTACGATGTGGTGCTGAGAAGAATGTATATTCTGTTGATTTGGGGTGGAGAGTTCTATAGATGTCTATTAGGTCTGCTTGCTGCAGAGATGAGTTCAATTCCTGGATATCCTTGTTCACTTTCTGTCTCGTTGATCTGTCTAATGTTGACAGTGGAGTATTGAAGTCTCCCATTATTATTGTATGGGAGTCTAAGTCTCTTTGTAAGTCTCTAAGGACTTGCTTTATGAATCTGGGTGCTCCTGTATTGGGTGCATATATATTTAGGAGAGTTAGCTCTTCCTGTTGAATTGATCCCTTTACCATTATGTAATGGCCTTCTTTGTCTCTTTTGATCTTTGATGGTTTAAAGTCTGTTTTATCAGAGACTAGTATTGCAACCCCTGCTTTTTTTTGTTCTCCATTTGCTTGGTAAATCTTCCTCCATCCCTTTATTTTGAGCCTATGTATGTCTCTGCGTGTGAGATGGGTCTCCTGAATACAGCAGACTGATGGGTCTTGACTCTTTATCCAGTTTGCCAGTCTGTGTCTTTTAATTGGAGCATTTAGTCCATTTACATTTAAGGTTAAGATTGTTATGTGTGAACTTGATCCTGCCATTATGATATTAACTGGTTATTTTGCTCGTTAGTTGATGCAGTTTCTTCCTAGCCTCGATGGTCTTTACATTTTGGCATGTTTTTGCAATGGCTGGTACCAGTTGTTCCTTTCCATGTTGAGTGCTTCCTTCAGGGTCTCTTGTAAGGCAGGCCTAGTGGTGACAAAATCTCTAAGCATTTGCTTATCTGTAAAGGATTTTATTTCTCCTTCACTTATGAAACTTAGTTTGGCTGGATATGAAATTCTGGGTTTAAAATTCTTTTCTTTAAGAATGTTGAATATTGGCCCCCACTCTCTTCTGGCTTGTAGAGTTTCTGCCGAGAGATCTGCTGTTAGTCTGATGGGATTCCCTTTGTGGGTAACCCGACCTTTCTCTCTGGCTGCCCTTAAGATTTTTTCCTTCATTTCAACTTTGGTGAATCTGGCAATTATGTGTCTTGGAGTTGCTCTTCTCGAGGAGTATCTTTGTGGCGTTCTCTGTATTTCCTGGATTTGAATGTTGGCCTGCCCTACTAGGTTGGGGAAGTTCTCCTGGATGATATACTGAAGAGTGTTTTCCAACTTGGTTCCATTTTCCCCCTCACTTTCAGGCACCCCAATCAGACGTAGATTTGGTCTTTTTACATAATCCCATACTTCTTGCAGGCTTTGTTCATTTCTTTTTCTTCTTTTTTCTTTTGGTTTCTCTTCTCGCTTCATTTCATTCATTTGATCCTCAATCGCTGATATTCTTCCTTCCAGTTGATGGAGTCGGTTACTGAAGCTTGTGCATTTGTCATGTATTTCTCGTGTCATGGTTTTCATCTCTTTCATTTTGTTTATGACCTTCTCTGCATTAATTACTCTAGCCATCAATTCTTCCACTTTTTTTTCAAGATTTTTAGTTTCTTTGTGCTGGGTACGTAATTCCTCCTTTAGCTCTGAGAAATTTGATGGACTGAAGCCTTCTTCTCTCATCTCGTCAAAGTCATTCTCCATCCAGCTTTGATCCGTTGCTGGCGATGAGCTGTGCTCCTTTGCCGGGGGAGATGCACTCTTATTTTTTGAATTTCCAGCTTTTCTGCCCTGCTTTTTCCCCATCTTTGTGGTTTTATCTGCCTCTGGTCTTAGATGATGGTGATGTACTGATGGGGTTTTGGTGTAGATGTCCTTCCTGTTTGATAGTTTTCCTTCTAACAGTCAGGACCCTCAGCTGTAGGTCTGCTGGAGATTGCTTGAGGTCCACTCCAGACCCTGTTTGCCTGGGTATCAGCAGCAGAGGCTGCAGAAGATAGAATATATCTGAACAGCGAGTGTACCTGTCTGATTCTTGCTTTGGAAGCTTCCTCTCAGGGGTGTACTCCACCCTGTGAGGTGTGGGGTGTCAGACTGCCCCTAGTGGGGGATGTCTCCCAGTTAGGCTACTCAGGGGTCAGGGACCCACTTGAGCAGGCAGTCTGTCCCTTCTCAGATCTCAACCTCCGTGTTGGGAGATCCACTGCTCTCTTCAAAGCTGTCAGACAGAGTCGTTTGCGTCTGCAGAGGCTTCTGCTGCATTTATTGTTTACTGTGCCCTGTCCCCAGAGGTGGAGTCTACAGAGACAGGCAGGTTTCCTTGAGCTGCTGTGAGCTCCACCCAGTTCGAGCTTCCCAGCAGCTTTGTTTACCTACTTAAGCCTCAGCAATGGCGGGCGCCCCTCCCCCAGCCTCGCTGCTGCCTTGCCGGTAGATCACAGACTGCTGTGCTAGCAATGAGGGAGCCTCCGTGGGCATGGGACCCTCCCGGCCAGGTGTGGGATATGATCTCCTGGTGTGCCTGTTTGCTTAAAGCGCAGTATTGGGGTGGGAGTTACCCGATTTTCCAGGTGTTGTGTGTCTCAGTTCCCCTGGCTAGGAAAAGGGACTCCCTTCCCCTTTGCGCTTCCCAGGTGAGGCAATGCCTCACCCTGCTTCAGCTCTCGCTGGTTGGGCTGCAGCAGCTGACCAGCACCCATCGTCCGGCACTCCCCAGTGAGATGAACCCAGTACCTCAGTTGAAAATGCAGAAATCACCGGTCTTCTGTGTCGCTCGCGCTGGGAGTTGGAGACTGGAGCTGTTCCTATTCGGCCATCTTGCTCCGCCCTCGAGTTAGATATTTTTATTCTTTATTTACAAATAAGAAAATGAGAGAAGAAAGTTTATTAATTTCCAAAGAGTAATGGGCAGATGTAGGGCCAAATATTTGCTCAAGTACTACTTCTAGGCTTGTTACTATGTCACTGGCAGGAGGCTACTAGTAACACTGCCACTCCTTCCTTTAGTAGTCAGGAAAAAAAGATAACTGCTTGTGCTTGAGGGAAAATGAGGCAACAGGAATTTATTTTCCTTGTCAATATTAATAGATAAACTTCATTAATGTCCTTTAAGATGCAAAGAGTGGAATACAACTCAACATTATTTAAGACAAATTTACTTTTATGTTTTTATGTTTTGTTTTATTGTTGAAGTTTTTTTTTTTTTTTTTTTCCCTCCAATTCAGTATTTAGCAAATAATTCTACTGTTACTACTTTTTTTCACTTTCTGAAATACAGACAAAGAAGAGATGAAATCACGGACAGAACTATTTTCCCTCCATTAAGTGAATAGTATGATTTATTCAAATATATAGGCAATGGACATTTTTATGAGTATTTACTTTTCATGCTAGTCATGAGCTACTCTTATTAAGGTATGAGCATTTCAATTGCAAAACAAATATCTTTGATTGGCTAAGTGAAGTTTAGAGAAAGAATTTGGTAGAACAGGCCTTGCCATTTTGTGTTGTTAGGAAGATCTGATGAACTCCATTATTCCTTTTATCCAAGAATTGGCTGACATTTCCCAGTACAAAGAAGCTGTGCATGCAGCTATAATTTTGTTTTTAAGATTACAGATTGTAACCATCCTATTACACTATCCAACATTATATTCAAATAATCCTCCCTGCATATTCTTTTCTACCAAGAATAAGAAAAAAAATACATCTCTGAAATAATCCAAATTATACTGAAATCACACAAATGTGGAATTAGTTAACAATGTATTCTATAAAGCAACTAGGAGTTGTAGCCTACTTTAACTCTGTGTTGAAACAAGAATCTTTGGGCTACAAGTCAGCATTTTAGAAGTTTTATACGTGACAGCTCTTGTTACATTTGTAATCTTGTTCCTTATATAGATACTAAGACATATGCTGAGAAAACTAACATAAGGAAATTACAAAAGGATTCTTTTTTTTTTAATGTTGTTTTCTACTTATTTTTTTGGTTAAAAATTAGAATAAAACTGGTTTTAGTTAAACCAGTTAATCCATTCCATAGTCATAAAATTCCTATGTCAGAAGTTTAAAAAGTACTGGAGAAATGTTTAATTGAGAAAAAAGAAATATTATCCACAAAGGAATAGGATTTGGAAAAGAAAAAAATATATTCTAGTGGAGTGATCTTGGAGATGTCATACTATTTTTCCTCAAAAGAATGCTCTACTGAGTGAAATTCACATTCCATGTTTAAAATGAAAGCAATGACAACAATAACAATAAAACTATGGTTATCAGGGTATAAGCATAAGCATATTGAGGTTTCTGAAAGTCAGAAATATTTATCAAAATATGCCATATCTAGCAGTTAAGATTTGTGTGAATGGCTTGTCATAATAGAATTTTTTTGTTTGTTTGTTTATTTTCTCTCTGAAGTGGGAATCAAATTCATCTCTTGAGAGTAAAGTGAGGAGAGCAGGATTAGCAGGTTTAGGAGAAGAGGAAAAGTTTAAAACAATTATTGCATTATACACATGCTCTGCACACACTGAATGCTGTTGATTGACCTGAAATTATAGGTAGCATTTGCAGAGCCTAAGACTGTTTGTCGTCCTGCCATTTCAGCTGAATTGTTGAATCAGTTTGGTCAAGCATCATGTTAATAAGGTCAAAAAGTCAGTGAAACCGGTTGTCTGACTTGAATGACTGTGTGATGGACGTGATTAGTAGCAACAGCCTTAAACTCACATTCACCCCCAGACCTGGGATCCAGATGAGCTATCCTGCTTTCCATGCCAGGCTCTTCCTGTTTTTTATTTTTAATTTTTTTCCCACATGAAATCATCGTGGCTATACTAATGCTCCTCAACATTTTAGAGCCCGCATTTCCTACTGATAGCATATTTCATATGCCACTTTTAAAGTTCCTTCAAATATAAAAAAAGTAAATGTTAGAAACATGAGGGACTTTCAATTAGTTTAGAAATAAATACCTTTACTTTATGTTGATGACATCAGATGTGTACTTTTTAGGGCGTTCTCAGTTTAGCAGTGGCTTTGAAACTGCACCTTGTTCCATTTTCTCCATATGTTCTCTAGGGGAATAGTGTGCTAGTAAATTTATTTTAATAATAATTTTCATATATTCCAAAATCTAATTCTCGATAACTTTTCATTGGTACTTATCTTTAAATATTGAACCTCAATGAATATTAATTTTATGTTTTGCACAAAATATCTAAAACAACTATCGTGGTGTGGAAATTAGGTTACAGCATTTATCAACCTTTACTTGACTCAGTGAAGTCTCACTTGTGGCTTCCCATTGTCTACATATTAAAAATAAATATTTTATTAAGAAGATAGGATTAATTAAACCCACATCTCAACTCTGACTCATTTGTTGTTTTAGGAGTATCATAGCAAGGGACATAGGATCTGTTATTCATAAAAATCTTAAAATATTAAGATTTATTTTATTTCTAATTTTAGTTCTAGATATTCTTTCAGTGGGGCCCTAGAAAGATTAAGTCCTAGTTTTCCACTGTGGCAACCCAGTAACTAATACACATTTTCTGTTTTTCTTCCTTCTTCATTTCACATTGTCATTGTCTCACAGTTCTTCCTGTCCTTACCTCCCAAATACACTTGCAGTCATGATTTTATGTCAGGTACTGCTTCTGGGGAGCCCCACATAAGATAACTTTATTTTTAAAATTACTGGTTGACCTCACGTAGACTTTGTTAAGAAATGGGAAAAAAATGCAGACAATCCATGTGTACACTTTTACATTATTTCTTTTATTTTTTCTTAGAATAAAGAAAGCTAGAATCATATAGTTATTTTCTCCAAACTTTTATCTTGCTGCATCATTATACATGAAACCTCTATTAAAATAAATTGTAATATTTGTTATGATTTTATTTCATTTTTATTTTATTTTACTAATATTTTATTTCAAATATTTTATTCTTATGTTATTCTTAAGATTTGCTCTAAATTCAACTTCTATTTAACTGTTTTACCAAACATAGACTATCAAAGATAATGCGAACATCCAAGATATTTCAAATAGAAGAGGGTTTAATACTGGAGGCAGGCTAAAGGAACAGAAATTGATGATAATGAAAGTAGCTTGGAATTGATGTCTCTGCCATGTTCTTGATAGTCTAAATGTTGCTATTTACATACAACTCAGAAATCTGTGCAAAACCACTACCAACGTCACAATTCATCTACAGGCTTCATGTGATAGCAGGGAAATGTGAAGGTCACTGCAAAACCCCTTTTTGCAATGTCATATTTTAGCTGCTGTTCTTAGAACACATAAGATCATGGCCTCTGACTAATTTTCTACCTTCCAAGTTTTGAGTAACTGCATTTCACAGAAGGTAATCATATCCATAACCCTTAAACAAGAGTCTAATATATTCAATTCCCAGGCTTCTCATGCCTAAAATTGAGTGCAGACAGTAGAAAGAAAAAAAAAAATGATGATTGAACAGCAACAAAAGCAATAACAAAATATTGCTGAACAGTGAATGTTAACGTAAGTCAAAGAATTTTATTGGACTCAAATTTCACATTTACTCAGAAAATTTAAAATTTTCTCTCTCTATTTCCATGTACATAAACACATATATATGTGTATATATATGCATATATATGTGTATATACATATACATGTGTGCCTACCTGTGTGTGTGTATGTGTATGCACAAACACAAAAATATACTTTGTTTAGCACACTATTAAGTTACAGTTGGGCTCTGCTGAGATACTAAGATACTATATTAACAATAAAAATCCTTTTAAATAAGCTTAAAACAAAGCATGTAGCAATTTCCTGTCATTATTACAAGTTAGTGACTTTCACTTAATTATTGTATCAATTTTATCTTCTGTGTGTCTTGTTTATGTTCATAACTTATAAGTAACATATTACAGTAAAAATATGACAATTACATGCTCCATATCTCATTTCTTTTTCTAATGTATGTGCCATTTATCTACTGCTGCATTACTTTCCCAGGACTGCTGCAACAAATTGCAACAAACTTGAATTAAAACAACAGAAATGTATCCTCTGTTAGTTCTGGAGGCCAGAACTGCAAAATCAAGGTGTCTGCACCTTCTGAAAGCTCTGAAGAAAATCTGTTTCATGCCTTTCTTCTAGTTTCTGGTTGCAGGCAATTCTTGGGTTTCCTTTGCTGGTAGACACATCACTCAAATCTCTGCCTCCATCTTTACATCCTCTTCATCTTTGTGTGTTTATTTGTCTTCCTTTCTTACTATAAAGACATCTGTTATTGGATTTATGTCCCAACATAATCTAAGATAATTTCATTTTAAGATTCTTACCCTAATTATACCTGCAAAGATCTTATTCCAAATGAAGTAACATTCTGAGATTCCTGGTGGATGTATCCTTTAAGGGACCACTCTCCGCCCTACTACATTGTGTAAAAAATTACCCCAGAATTTGGCATGGCTTAACCAGCACACAGGCTCAGGGTATTTCACAAACTACAATCCATTTGTAGGCTCGGACTACTACCTTTACCTAAGACTCTTGGGGGAGGATACATTTCCAATCTCTTTATGTGACTATTGACAGACTTAGGTCCCACTGGATGATGGTTGAAGACATCACACTTTGCCACTGGGGATCTCCAAAAGGCAGCTTTCCACATGGTAGCTGGCTTTCTACAACAAGTAAAAGAGAACAAGAGAAAGTGCCCAAGACAAAAAATTGCCTGCAACCAGGATCCTTTTTGAAACCTAATGTCAAAGGTAAAATCCCACCAATTTTATTATATTCTATTTGTCAAAAGCAAGTCATTAGATAAGCCCATGCTCAAGGGAATGACATTACAAATGAGAATAAATATCTTGAGGAGGTGGTCACTGACAGCCATCTTAGAAACTGCCTAACACAAATTATTTATCCATCTTTTCTTCAGTTTCATCAAATTAATACTTTTCAGTGACTACATGCATTCTCTAAAGTGCATTTCGTTAAGGAAGAGAAAAGGAAAGAGCAAAGGAGAGGTAAGTATCATGAAAACATGAATAAAAGTGTCTGAGTGTAGTCAAAAAATAAAATAAAACAAAACATTTTGGAAAGAAATAATTCCAATAGTCAGACAAGAAATTATGATGCTTAATCATATTTTGGAACACTTATTTTCTACTAAAGAGACAAACATCAAATGGTGTCTAGTTAATATATATTTTTACTTATTTTTTATTTCATTATCCAGTTTTGTTAACCTTTTAGTCTTTAAAATTTAATGCTTTTGGCATTGTGTCATGTATTACATATTTTTCCTATTATACATTCCTTGAAAAAGATCCCTATTTCATTTTATTTAAGACAGTCTTTTCCTAGTGGAAATAAAGTGAATGTTACTTTTATAATTATGCCCCTTGGTCTTTAGGTAGACAAGTAAAATGATTTCTAGATTACTTTAATAAGCAAAACTAGATGTAATTGAAAAAAAAATAGATTTTTGTAAAAATCTGAGCTACTTCTGTATGCTTCATGAGTTTTAGCTGTCTAAATGAACAAATGGATTTTTAAACTATTTATATTTTTTGGTTTGGGAGTTTTACAGGTTTCTTAACTTTTTATAAGTGCTAAAAGCCTGTGCTTATAAGCATTTTGAATAAATTTAATTTTCAATCTAATAGTTTCAGGTATTTCAGGCTGAATATTTAAAATATAATTCAGTATATGAGATAGATTAATTAATGGCAAATAACTAGGTAGAATTATTTGAAGCATTTATTTGGAAAGTTTTGAATGTATACTAATTACAGCATAGCTAAACTTAGAACATGTATTGATTATGATGACTGAATACATTTTATCTATCCAAGAAAAAGCCAGATTTGTTGCCTATTGTTTCTCCTACACATTTCTCCATTGCACTATGTATGAAAAAAATTCATAAAGTAGAAAATAGTCATTGAAAGTAGAAATAACTTAGGATTTATTAAAATACAAATAGTTCAAAATAGTCAAAATAATTTTGAAAAAGGCAAATAAAAGTGTAGTATTTATATGGATAAATTTTAAGAAAAAGAAAAAATAGTAATCAAGAAAGTGTGGTATTTGTGTAGGGATAGACATGCATGTGATTAGAACAGAGTAGAAAACAAAGAAATATGCTACCTCATACATGCTCAACTGATTTTCAATAAAGGTATTAAAATGTAGAATACAGAATAGATATTCTTTTGAAAGATGTTTCTAAAATAAATGAATATCCATTTGGAAAAAAAGAAATGTATTCAAGAAAATATAGAAGAAAATCTTTTGTTTTCAAGCATAGAAAAAGATTTCCTAGGATGCAAAAAGCACAAACCATGGAAAAAGTCATAAGCTTCATCAAACTTGAAATATTTTAGTCTTGAAAAACATCAGTCACTATCACATACTTGAAAAAGATAAATTACAAAGTGGAAGAAAATATAAGCAAGGGAGCGCTTCCAAGATGGCCTAGTAGGAACACCTTCAGTCTGAAGTGCAGCCCACAGACAGCAAGCAGAAGCAGGGTGGGCATCACCTCACCAAGAAGTGCAAGGGGTCAGGGGATTTCCCTTTCCTAGCCAAGGAAAGTCATGACAGACTGTACTTGGAAAAACGGTACACTCCTGATGAAATACTGTGCTTTTTGATGGTCTGAGCAACTGATAGACAAAGAGATACCTTCCTGTTCCTGGCTCAGCAGGTCCCACACCCATGGAACCTTGCTCACTGCTAGCGCAGCAGTCTGAGATCCACCTGCGAGGCTGCACCCTGGCAGGGGGAGGGGTGTCTGCCATGGCTGAGGCTTCGTAGGTAAACAAAGTGGCTGGGAAGCTCTAAATGGGTGGAGCCCACTGCAACTCAGCAAGGCCTACTGCCTCTAAAGGCTCTACCTCTGTGGGCAGGGCATAGCTGAACAAAAGGCAGCAGAAAAACGTCCCTGTCTGACAGCTCTGAAGACAGCAGTGGTTTCTCCAGCATGGTGTTCAAGCTCTGAGAATGGACAGACTGCGTCCTCAGGTGGGTCCCTGATCCCCGTGTATCCTGACTGGGAGGCACCTCCCAATAGGGGCCGACAGACACCTCATACAGGCAAGTGCCCCTCTGGGATGAAGCTTCCAAAGGAAGGATCAAGCAGCAATATCTGCTGTTTTGCAATATTTGCTGTCCTGCAGCCTCCACTAGTGATACCCAGGCAAACAGGGTCTGGAGTGGACCTCCAACAAACTTCAACAGACCTTCAGCTGAGGGGCCTGACTGTTATAAGGAAAACTAATAAACAGAAAGCAATAGCATCAACATCAACAAAAAGGACATCCACACCAAAACCCCATCTGTAGGTCACTAACATCAAAGACCAAAGGTAGATAAAACCAAAAAGATAGGAAGAAACCAGAGCAGAAAAGCTGAAAATTCCAAAAAACAGAGTGCCTCTTCTCCTCCAAAGGATCGCAACTCCTCACCTGCAACAGAACAAAACTGAACAGAGAATGACTTTGACGAGTTCAAAGAAGTAGACTTCAGAAGGTCGGTAATAACAAACTTCTCCGAGCTAAAGGAACATGTTCTAACCCATCACAAGCAAGCTAAAATCCTTGAAGAAAGGTTAGACGAATGGCTACCTAGAATAAACAGTGTAGAGAGGACCTTAAATGACCTGATGGAGCTGAAAACCATGGCACGAGAACTTTGTGACACAGGTACAAGCTTCAATAGCTGATTCAATCAAGCAGAAGAAAGGAGATCAATGATTGAAGATCAAATTAATGAAATAAAGTGAGAAGACAAAATTAGAGAAAACACAGTAAAAAGAAACAAGCAAAGCCTTCAAGAAACATGGGACTATGTGAAAAGACCATATCTACATTTGATTGATATACCTGAAAGTGATGGGAGGAATGAAACCTACTTAGAAAACACTCTTCAAGATATTATCCAGGAGAACTTCCCCAATGTTGAAAGACAGGCCAACATTCAAATTCAAGAAATACAGAGAACAACACAAAGATACTCCTCGAGAAAGGAAACCCCAAAACACATAATTGTAGATTCACCAAGGTTGAAATGAAGGAAAAAATGTTAAGAGCAGCCAGGAAGCAAAGTCGGGTTACCCAGAAAGGGAAGCCCATCAGACTAACAGAGGATCTCTCGGCAGAAACCCTACAAGTCTGAAGAGAGTGGGGGGTCAATATTCAACATTCTTAAAGAAAATAATTTTTAACTCAGAATTTCATATCCAGCAACACCAAGCTTCATAAATGAAGGAGAAATAAATCCTTTACAGACAAGCAAATGCTGAGAGATTTTTGTCACCATCAGGCCTGCCATACAAGAGTTCCTGAAGGAAACACTAAACATGGAAAGGAACAACAAGTACCAGCCACTGTAAAAACATGCCAAAGTGTAAAGACCATCAATGCTATGAAGAAACAGCATAAATTAATGGACAAAATAACCAGCTAACATCATAATGACAGGATCAAATTCACACATAACAATATTAACTTCAAATGTAAATGGGCTAAATGCTCCAATTAAAGACACAGACTGGCAAATTGGATAAAGAGTCAAGACCCATCAGTGTGCTGTATTCAGAAGACCTATCTCACAGGTAGAGACACACATAGGCTCAACATAAAAGGATGGAGGAAGATCTACCAAGCAAATGGAAAGAAAAATAAAGCAAGGATTGCAATCTTAGTCTCTGATAAAACAGACTTTAAACCAACGAAGTTCAAAAGAGACAAGGCCATTACATAATGGTATAGGGATCAATTCAACAAGAAGAGCTAACTATCCTAAATATATATGCACTCAATAAAGGAGCACACAGATTCATAAAGCAAGCTCTTAGAGACCTACAAAGAGACTTGGACTCCCACACAATAATAATAGGAGATTTTAACACCCCACTGTCAATATTAGAAAGATCAATGAGACAGAAGGTTAACAAGGATTTCCAGGATTTGAACTCAACTCTGAACCAAGCAGACTTAACAGAATTCTACAAAACTCTCCACCCCAAATCAACAGAATATACATTCTTCTCAGCATCACATTGCACTCGTTCTATAATTGATAACATAATCAGAAGTAAAACACTCCTCAGCAAATGTAAACAAACAGAAATCACAATAATCTGTCTCTCAGACCACAGTACAATCAAATTAGAACTTAGGATTAAGAAACTTACTCAAAATTGCACAACTACATGAAAACCAAACAACCTGCTCCTGAATGACTACTGGGTTAATAACAAAATGAAGGCAGATGCAAAGATGTTCTTTGAAACCAATGAGAACAAAGACACAATGTACCAGAATCTCTGGGACCCATTTAAAGCAGTTTGTAGAGGGAAATTTATAGCTCTAAAGGCCCATAAGAGAAAGCAAGAAGGATCTAAAATCGACACCCTAACATCACAATTAAAAGAACTAGAGACGCAAGAGCAAACAAATTCAAAAGCTAGCAGAAGGCAAGAAATAGCTAAGATCAGAGCAGAACTGAAGGAGATAGACACAGAAAACACTTTAAAAAAAAATCAATGAATCCAAGAGCTGGGTTTTTGAAAAGATAAACAAAATAGATAGACTGCTAGCAAGATTAATAAAGAAGAAAAGAGAGAAGAATCAAATAGATGCAATAAAAAGTAATAAAGGGGATATCACCACCGATCCCACAGAAATACAAACTATAATCAGAGAATACTATAAACACCTCTATGCAAATAAACTAGAACATCTAGAAGAAATGGATAAATTCCTGGAGTCATACATCCTCCCAAGATTAAACCAGAAAGAATTTGAATCTCTGAATAGACCAACAACAGGTTTTGAAATTGAGGCAATAATTAATAGCCTAACAACACAAAAAAGTCTGGGACCAGATGAACTAACAGCCGACTTCTACCAGAAGTACAAAGAGAGCTGGTATCATTCCTTCTGAAACTATTCCAATTAATAGAAAAGAGGGAATCCTCCCTAATTCATTTTATGAGGCCAATATCATCCTGATACCAAAGCCTGGCAGAGACACAACAAAAAAGATAATTTTAGACCAATATCCCTGACGAACATCGATGTGAAAATCCTCAAAAAACTACTGGCAAACTGAATGCAGCAGCACATCAAAAAGCTTATCCACCACGATCAAGTCAGCTTCATCCTTGGGATGCAAGACTGGTTCAACATATGGAAATCAATAAACATAATAAACATCTGACAAAGGGCTAATATCCAGAATCTACAAGGAACTCAACAACAACAATTAATTCCATTATAAAGTGAGCAAAGGAGGAGAACAGACATTTTTCAAAAGAAGGCATAAAAGTGGCCAAAAAACATATGAGAAAACGTTCAATATCACTTTTATCAGAGAAATACAAGTTAAAACCACAGTGAGATACCATCTAACATCAGTCTCAGGGACTATCATTAAAAAGTCAAAAAAACAACAGATATTGGCTGAGATGTGGAGAAAAGGGAACACTTACACACTGTTGATTGGAATGTAAATGTTTTCCACAACCTCTATGGAAAACAGTATGGAGATCTCTCAAACAACTAAAGATAGACTTACCATTTAATTTAGCAATCCCGCTACTGGGTACCTACCCAAAGGAAAAGAAATTATTATATTAAAAAAACACCTTCGCTTGTATGTCTATCACAGCATTATTCACAATAGCAAAGTTGTGATATCAACCTAAGAGTCCACCAAGGAATGATCAGGTTTTTAAAAAGTGGCATATACACACAACGGAATACTACTCAGTCATAAAATAAGAAGAAAATCATGTCTTTTGCCACAACATGGATGGAACTGAAGGCCGTAATCTTAAGTGAAGTAACTCAGAAACAGAAAGTCAAATATTGTATGTTCTCACTTATAAATGGAAGCTAAATTATAGATACACATGGACCTACAGAGTGTAATAATAAACAGTGGAGCCTCCAAAAAGTGAAAGGGTGGGGGAGGGGTAAGGGAAGAGAAATTAACTCATCCCTTTATTGGGAATATTTATTATTATATTGGTTATATTATTACTGGCTATATTATTATTGGGTATATTATTGGACATGTATCATATTGGGTATATTATACTATTGGGTATATTTTAAATATATTATCATTATATTTATTTATTACCGTGTTGGGTATAATAGGTTACAGTTACACTAAAAGCCCAGACTTCACTACACAATAGATCTGTGTAAAAAATGCACTTGTATCCCCTAAATGTACGAAAATAAAAATAAAATTTCTATCTTAAAGGAAATAGATGACATAATATACTTAAAACATGTAATAAGTTGAATATAACATATTGACCATGTATTACATAGAATATTCTGAGCATAACATATTTTATTTTACCTAATGTGTCAAAAATATTTCAATGTGCAATCAATATAAAGTATTGAGATATTTAAAATAGTTTTTCATACATGTTTTCAAAATGTAGTGTTTATTTTCACATTTACAGCACATCTCCATCTAGCATAGCCACATTTCAAGGGCTTGATAGCCACTTGTGACTATTGGCTATTGGACAGCTAATCTCTGCTTTATGCAGCTATTCATTTTATTTGCATGCTTAAAAATTAAACTTTTTCAATCACATTAATTTTTTGATAAATTAAAAACAAATAGTAGCTTCAGAAATATTTTCAAAAATTGATACACACATACTGAAATTTAATTAACCTTATTGGGATATAATTTATATATACTAAAATGCATTATGCTAAGACTATAGTTCAATGAGATGACTAAAGTATGAAGGCATGTCACTATCACCCTATTCAAATACAGAAAATTTCCATTACTCCAAAATGTTCTGTTGGGTATCTCTGCAGTCACCTACCTCTTCAAGTTCCAGGCAACCACTAATAGGTTTCCTGTCATTTAGAATTAATTCTGCCTAATATAGAATTATTCATATAATTATTATGGACTATATATGGAATTATATATCCTATGCTTATTTTGCTCTGTCTTCTTTTGCTCAATATACTGTTTTTTAAGATTCCTTTATGCTGTGTGTAACAATAGTTTATTCTCCTCTAAGGTTGAACAATATTTCATTGTATGAATATTATCACAATTTATCTGTTCACCTGCTGTTGAACATCTGTGTTTTATCCAATTTTAGGCTCTTTTAACAAATCTGCTATGAGCATTTTTGCAAAAGTCTTTTTGTGGATTCACATTTTCATTTTTCCTGAGTAAATGCCTAAGAGTGATATGGCTGGGATATAAAAATAAGGGCATGTTTACAGTTATAAGAAATTGACAATCTGTTTTCCAAATTGGTTGTGCCATAACTAAGAACAGCAAATAAAAACTCCCTTGGTATTTCTTGGTATGGTCAGTTATTAAAATTTTAAGCCATTCTAATGGGTTTACCATACTAATCCATAGTGACTAAAGATGCTGATCACTTTGGCAGGTGCTGATTGATCATGTGATATCTTGGTTTGTGAAGTGTCTGCTGAGCTCATTTGTCCATTTTCTTAATGGAGTTAGTTTCTGTATATATTTTGGCTATAAGTATATGTTGCTAATTTCTTTTTAATTTTTTATTATATTTTAAGTTCTAGAGTACATGTGCACAACCTGCAGATTTGTTGCATAGGTATACATGTGCCATGTTGGCTTGCTGTACCCAATCAACTCGTCATTTACATTAAGGATTTCTCCTAATGCTATATCCCTCCTCCAACTGCCCACCCCCTGACAGGCCCCAGTGTGTGATGTTCCCTGCCCTGTGTCCATGTGTTCTCATTGTTCAGTTCCCACCTATGAGTGAGAATGTGCAGTGTTTGGTTTTCTGTCCTTGTGACAGTTTACTGAGAATGATGGTTTCCAGCTTCATCCATGTCCCTGCAAAGGACATGAACTCATCCTTTCTTACAACGGCAGAGTATTCCATGGTGTATATGTGCCACATTTTCTTAATCCAGTCTATCACTGATGGACATTTGAGTTGGTTCCCAGTCTTTGCTATTGTGAATACTGGCCGCAATAAATATTCATGTGCATGTGTCTTTATAGTAGCATGATTTATAATCCTTTGGGTATATATACAGGAATGCGATTGCTGGGTCAAATGGTATTTCTAGTTCTAGATCCTTGAGGAATTGCCACATTGTCTTCCACAAAGGTTGAGTTAATTTATACTCCCACCAAAAGTGTAAAAGCATTCCTATGTCTCCACATCGTCTCCAGCATCCGTTGTTTCCTGACTTTTCAGTGATCGCCATTCTAATTGGCACGAGACAGTATCTCATTATGGTTTTGATTTGCATTTCTCTGATGACCAGTGATGATGAGCATTTATTCACGTGTCTGTTGGCTGCAGAAATGTCTTATTTTGAGAAATGTCTGATCAAATACTTTGTCCACTTTTTGATGGGTTTTTTTTTTTCTTGTAAATTTGTTTAAGTTCTTTGTAGATTCTGGTTATTAGCCCTTTGTCAGATGGGTAGATTGCAAAATTTTTCTCCCATTCTGTAGGTTACCTGTTCACTCTGATGATAGTTTCTTTTGTTGTGCAGAAGCTCTTTAGTTTAATTAGATCCCATTTGTCTATTTTGGCTTTTGTTGCCATTGCTTTTAGTGTTTTAGTCATGAAGTCTTTGCCCATGCCTATGTCCTGAATGGTATTGCCTAAGTTTTTTCTAGGGTTTTTATAGTATTGGGTCTTACATTTAAGTCTTTAATTGAGCTAATTTTTGTATAAGGTGTAAGAAAGAAATTCAGTTTCAGCTTTCTACATATGGCTAGCCAGTTTTCCCAATACCATTTATTAAATAGGAAATCCTTTCCCAATTTCTTGTTTTTGTCAGGTTTGTCAAAGATCAGATGGTTGTAGGTGTGTGGTGTTATTTTTGAGGCCTCTGTTCTGTTCCATTGGTCTATGTATATGTTTTGGTATCAGTACCAGGCTCTTTCAGTTACTGTAGCCTTGTAGCATAGTTTGAAGTCAGGTAGTGTGATGCCTCCAGCTTTGTTCTTTTGGCTTAGGATTGTCTTGGCTATGAGGGCTCTTTTTTGGTTCCGTATGAACTTTAAGCAGTTTTTTTTCCAATTCTGTGAAGAAAGTCATTGGTAGGTTGATGGGGATGGCATTGAATCTATAAATTATCTTGGACAGTATGGCCATTTTCATGTTACTGATTCTTTTTATCCATGAGCATGGAATGTTCTTCCATTTGTTTATGTCCTCTTTTATTTCTTTGAGCAGTAGTTTGTATTTTTCCTTGAAGATGTCCTTCACCTCCCATGTACGTTGGATTCCTAGGTGTTTTATTATCTTTGTAGCAATTGTGAATGGGAATTCACTCATGATTTGGCTCTCTGTCTGTTATTGGTGTAAAGGAATGCTTGTGATTTTTGCACACCGGTTTTGTATCCTGAGACTTTGCTGAAGTTGCTTATCAGCTGAAGGAGATTTTGGGCTGAGACGATGGGGTTTTCTAAATATACAATCATGTCATCTGCAAATAGGGACAATTTGACTTCCACTTTTCCTAATTGAATACCCTTTGCTTCTTTCTGTTGCCTGATTGCCCTGGCCAGAACTTCCAGCACTATGTTGAATAGGAGTGGTGACAGAGGGCGTCCTTGTCTTGTGCTGGTTTTCAAATGGAATGCTTACAGCTTTTGTCCATTCAGTATGATATTGGCTGTGGGTTTGTCATAAATAGCTCTTATTATTTTGAAATATGTTCTATCAATATCTAGTTTATTGAGAGTTTTTAGCATGAAGGGCTGTTGAATTTTGTCACAGGCCTTTTCTGGATCTATCGAGATAATCATGTGGTTTTTGTCATTGGTTCTGTTTATGTGCAAATTTTTTTTTCCCATTTGGTAGACTGTTTACTGTATTTATTATTTCTTTTGTTGTGCAAAAGTTTTTAAGTTTAATTAAGTCTAATTTATCTATTTTTTTTGTTTGTTTTTGATGCCCTTGTTTTCAGATCTTAAATTCTTTGCGTAGTTCAATAACCAGAAGAGTTTTTTCTTAGGTTTTCCTCTAAGATGTTTATAGTTTCAGGTCTTACATTTAAGTCTTCTATCCATTTTGAGTTATTCTTTGTATATGAGGAGAGATAGGTGTCCAGTTATATTATTTGCCTATGAATATCCAATTTTTCTCAGCACCATTTATTGAAAAGGGTATCCTTTTCCCAGGGTATATTTGTGTCGACTTTGTTAAAAAGATTGGTTGGTTGTGGGAGGTGGTTTTATTTCTGGATTCTCTATTCTGTTCCATTGATCTAGATGCCTATTTTTATATTGGTACTATGCTATTTTGGCTACCATAGCCTTGTCATAAAATTTGAAGTCAGGTAATGTGAAGGCTCTAACTTTGTACTTTGTGCTTAGGGCTGCTTTGGGTGTTTCTTGGTTCCATATGAATTTAGAATTATTTTCTCTAATTCTGGGGAAAATGACATTGCTAGCTTGATAGGGACTGCATCACGTCTGCAGATTGCTTTGGGTAGGATGGTTATTTTAATAATATTGATTATTTTGTTCCATAACATGAGATTTTTTTCCATTCATTGGTGTTATCTACAAATACACTCATGAGTATTTTGTAGTTCTCCTGTAGAGATTTTTCACCTTGATTAAATGTATTATTAGGTATTTAATTTTTCTGAAGCTATTGTAAATAGGGTTGAGTTCTTGATTTGCTTCTCGTTATTGGTGTATAGAAATGCTACTGATTTTTGTATATTGATTTTGTGTCCTGAAACTTTACTGAAGTCATTTAGCAAATCTAGAAGTCTTTTGGAGGAATCTTTAGGGCTTTCTAGGTATAAGATCATATCACCAGTGAACAGAGATAACTTGACTTTTTCTTTTTCAATATGGATGCCCTTTATTTCTTTCTCTTGCCTGATTGTTCTGGATAGGACTTGCAGTGTCATTCTGAATAGGAGTTGTAAAAGTGGGCATCTTCATCTTATTCCAGTTATTAGGGGGAAGGCTTTTAACTTTTCTCATTCATTATGATGTTGACTGTTGATTTGTCTGTCATATGTGGTTTTTATTATTTTGAGGTATGTCCCTTCAATGCTTAATAAGTTAAGGGTTTTTTATATTGAATACTTTTTTATACAACTATTGAGATGATCATATAGTTTTTCTTTGGAATTCTCTTTATGTGATGAATCACATTTATTTATTTGCATATGTTGAACCATCCTTGTATCCCTGGAATAAAGCCCACTTCATCATGGCATATTATCTTTTTGATATGCTGTTGAATTTAGCTTGTTAGTATTTTTGCTGAGGATTTTTGCATCTATGTTGCTCAGGGATATTGGCCTGTAGTTTTGTTTGTTTGTTTGTTTGTTTTGTGTGTGTTGCGCCCTTACTCGACTTTGGTATTGGGGCAATACTGTCCTGGTAGAATGACTTAAGACTAATTATCTCCTCTTCAACTTTTTGAAACCATTTCATTAAGATTGATACCATTTCTTCTTTGTACATATGGTAGGATTTGGCTGTAAATTTGGTCCTGAGTTTTTTTTCTGTTGGGAGTTTTAAAATTATTATTACTGATTCATTTTAAGTTACTGGTCTCTTTAGGAGTTCTACTTACTCGTTGTTCAGTCTTGAGAGGGTCTATGTTTCCAGGAGTTGATCCATTTCCTCTAGATTCTCTAGTTTGTGTGTTTAGAGAAGCTCATAGTAGTCTCCAATAATCTTTTTTATTTCTGTGCTATCAGTTGTAATGTCACCTCTACTGTTTCTGATTGTGCTTATTTGAATCTTTTTTTCTTGGTTAATCTAGCTAGTAGCTTATCAATTTTATATATCTTTTTCTTGATCCTTTGTATTGCTTTTTAGTCTCAATTTTACTTACTTTAGATTTGATCTTTGTTATTTCCATTCTTTTGCTAGCTTTGAGTTTTGTTTGTTCTTATTATTTCAGTTCCTTGAGGTGCAATGCTTCATTGTTAACTTGAGATCTTTTTCTACTTTTTTGACATAGTCATTTAACCTTATAAACTTTCCTCATACTGCTTTTCCGTATACCAAAGGCTGTATCTCTATTTTTATCTGGATTTATCCAAAGATTATTTAGGGACAAGTTTTACAGTTCCATGTATTTGTACAGTTTTGAGAGTTCCTGTTGGTATTCATTTCTAGTTTTATTCCACTGTTGTGCAAGAAGATGTTTGATATGATTTTGACTTTTAAAAATTTATTGAAACTTGCCTTGTAGCCTTGCATAAGGTCTATTTTTAAGAATATTTTATCTGCTGATGAGAAAAATACATACTCTGTGGTTTTAGGTTAGAACGTTACGTAAATGCCTGTTACGTCTACTTGGTCTAGAGTCCAATTTAAGTCCAGAGTTTGTTGCTTTTCTGCCTTGATGATCTGTCTGGTGCTGTCAGTTGAGTGCTGAAGTCTCCTACTCCTGCTCTTTTTGCATTGCCAGGATTGTTATGCTGGTTTATTCTCATCTAGAGAAGCTGTTACTTATTTTTGAATTTACTTTCATTTGGATGAGATTTTTTTCCTGAGGTTGTGACTATAATATATGTTAAGTGGGGTCATTGGACTTTGCCTTTGCATGCTTTCTGGGGCCATGGCTTTGTTAAATTCCTTGGTTATAGAGAGCCTTAGCTTGGTGCTTTCCTCAAATGTTAGTTACAGTAGCAGTGTACTGGGCCTGTGAGGAGGCTCTCAGCTTACTGCAGAGATGGGGAGGTGGAGGTCTCAAGAAGCTTATCTTGCTTTTTTTTTTTTTTTTTTTTTTTAACAGAGTCTTGCTCTGTTGCCAGACTGGAGTGCAGTGGAGTAATCTTGGCTCACTGCAACGTCTGCCTCCCGGGTACAAGTGATTCTCCTGCCTCAGTCTCCTGAGTAGCTGGGACTACAGGCATGTGCCACCATGGCCAGCTAAATTTTGTATTTTTAGTAGAGACAGGGTTTTCACCATGTTGACCAGGATGATCTCAATCTCTTGACCTCGTGATCCACCTGCCTCTGCCTCCCAAAGTGCTGTGATTACAGGCGTGAGCCACCACTACTGGCTGCAAATTTTGTATTGGGTAATGCAGTTCCACTGCAGGCCAGTAGGTAGTGGTTGCAGGTGACAGACAGCTGCGGGCTGACTGATATAAGCCTGATCTTTGTTTACTTGGGGGAGCTCTCTGTTGCCTCATGCCATAGGCTTATCTGTGGAATGCCCTGTGTCCTGAGTTCCCGGCTCAGCCTCAGGATGGGAGAGGAAGCTTGGTTATACATCAGTGAGGAGCATAAGCAGCATCCCTGTGAGAGGTGACAATGTACTAGCAGCCCTGGCTCGCTCTGGTCGCCTCCTCGGCCTCAGCGTCTGCTCTCGCCGCCATTGAGGAGCACTTCAGCCCGCTGCTGGGCTATGAGTGCCCCTCTCTGGGGCTGGCCGAGGCCAGACCCTAGCCCTCCCTCTGCTCCCAGGAGCTGTGAAGGGAGAGACGCAGGTAGGAACCAGG
Source organism: Theropithecus gelada (assembly GCF_003255815.1). NCBI lineage: Eukaryota > Metazoa > Chordata > Mammalia > Primates > Cercopithecidae > Theropithecus > Theropithecus gelada. The sequence continues at coordinate 131,627,793 of NC_037672.1, read as the reverse complement.
GCTGCCCGAGGTGTTCGCCGGCTGGGTGCGGTTTCCGGTTGGGCGCGGTCTCTCGGAGGTCCAGCAATCAGCGCAGCCAGCCGGCGCCTGCTGGGCTTGATCAGCGGATGAGCTCCCTCTGGGCTGTTGGAGTGCCCCGGCTAGGTGCCGCAAAGTCCTGTGGCCAGTGCCAGTGAGAGGTGAAGCTGGCTGGGCTTCTGGAACAGGTGGGGACTTGGAGAACTTTTCTGTCTAGCTAAAGGATTGTAAAGACACCAATCAGCACTCTGTGTCTAGCTAAAGGTTTGTAAATGCACCAATCAGCGCTCTGTAAAATGGACCAATCATCAGGATGTGTCTGGGGCCAGATAAGGGAATAAAAGCAGGCCACCTGCGCCAGCACCGCAATCTGCTGGGTTCCCCTTCCTCACTGTAGAAGATTTGTTCTTTGGGTTCGCATTGCCTTTATGAGCTGTAACACTCACCAGGAAGGTCTGCAGCTTCACTCCTGAAGCCGGGGAGACCAGGAACCCAACAGGAGGAATGAACAACTCCAGATGGGAGGAGGAATGGACAACTCCAGATGCGCTGCCTTTAAGAACTGTAACACCGCGAAGGTCTGCAGCTTCACTCCTGAAATCAGTGAGACCACGAACCCACCAGAAGGAAGAAACTCTGGACACATCTGAATATCTGAAGGAACAAACTCTGGACACACCATCTTTAAGAACTGTTAACACTCACTGCAAGGGGTCCGGGGCTTTATTCTTGAAGTCCGGGAGACTAAGATCCCACCAATTCTGGACACACCTGTGGAGGTTGGCAGGGGGAGTTCCTGGTGAATGAGCTGAGGTCTCTGTTTAGGGGGAGATGGCTATACCAACTCCACACCATGGGCAGGAAGGTACGCGATTGGCCTCCCTATCACACCCCTGTCCTGGGGCTCGCATCTTTCAGTTCAGACACTGCAGTCTATCTCTAGAACGCAACGTACCTGAGAGCCACAGAACACGCCTGTCCCCTGGCTGTGTTAAAATGGCCTCAAGATAGAGTCTCTTTCCTCACCCCCAAAGACAGCTCTGTTGCTCACTTGTTCTATGCTGCAGAGACGCTGCTGCTCCATGTAGAGAGGACAAAGCCTCCCACATTTCTGCAAACGTAGGCCTGGTAGGCAGATTGCCAAAAGCGGTGCTGCCATTTGCCTAATAGCCCTGGAATGGCCCTCTTGAGAGAGACAACTCTGCTCACCCTGTGTAAGCAGCCACAGCTGTGTCAGCCTCAGTACGCATGGAGGAGGGAGGAGTCTCCCTCTCCACTACTGTGCCTGAGCACCGGTGCCACCTGGCCCCTTGGGTGGAGCCACACTTCTCCACTTATATCTCTGCTACAGGGAATACAGTCACATCCAGTCCACAGTGGGGAGCTCTCAGGCACAAGAGAGCAGGTGCTCTGATTTCCTTTGAACCAAGGGGCACTTCCTTTGCACACTGCACTCTTTCTTCCAATAGGAGCATCACACCACAAGGGCCAGACCACCAATAATTTCACAGCTCCCTGGGTCCAAATGACCCCATGTGCTGCTGGAATACAAATGTGCATTAGAGCGTATCTCAGGGATTTAGTAATGTGGACACACAAGGGCTGAGATTCCCTGGGCAAGAGAATGTTCCACTATACACCAAGTGTGATGACTACTGCTGTAGCTCGGGCAGCTCGGATGTAGGGGAAGAGTGGATGATTCTGAGAGAGCTAGCTGTGCAGTGCATTGCCCTCCAGAAATTTCCCAAATCGCTACCTACACCAGTGTACGGGCTCACAAGGTTAAAGGAGCCTTCTGACAGTTTGGAGACCAGCAGTCTGCCACAGGGGTTAAGGGAGCCAAGAACACTGATCTCTAGCCTTTCCACAGGACCCCAGGTGCCTCGGGAATCAATCTCTGTCACACCCTTGCTTCCTTCTTTTTTCTGTGTCCTGTTTTCTTCCTGTGAGCACTCCCCCCTTAATCTATTTGAGTTCCGATTATTCATCTGTAACTCTGGTTCTTTCTGAAGAGAACTGGCCTCTGACGTCTCCAGTCAGTCATCTTGAAAAAAAGGGGGTTGCATTATTATATTTTATTTAGATGGCATTTTTAACCCAGCAACTATTTATACATTTAGAAAAAGGCAGATAATCTCACCAAGAATACAGCTGCACCATTTCTAAATGCACTTTCTTTGAGTAGCTTCTGAAAGATTTGTGGAAATTATTTTGTAAAGTACTGCTTCCTAAAGAGTTTGGAAATGATCAAGGCCTTGAGAGATTTTGCATAGAATGTAAAATTGTTAGAAAATATGTTTAGGAAATGTTGGATTAAACAGCACTTAACAGATTTCTAAAAAACATGTATTTCAGTAATTTTATCAAGCTAATGTGCGTTGTAAATCTTCAGAGAAGGGTTCTTAAAATATTCTTGTTTCCCCTTGACATAATCAAAAGAGTCATACTCAAGATTTTGTGGAATAAAATATGATGCCTGTACCAAAAAAAAAAAAAAAAAAAAGTCATCTTTGAGTTATTTTGGAATAGATGCCTCATACATATATGCCGAATGCAAACTCAGAAGGTCTAGCAGTACTTTTATAATGACTTGGGTGAATATTATCCATTGACTTGATTAAATTCCTATGCTTTTGTTCCTGCTTAGATTTTTCTCCAAATGTCAAAACAGCTTTGTAAGAAATAAGAGGAATGGAGAATGACTTCAAGTTTATTGTGTGCCTTTTGATTTCAGATGTTTGCTTCTACTCAGATGCAATTTTTAATTTCTGAAAGAGATTAAATATTATCTCTGAATAAGAATGTTAAATATCATTTTACATTTACTCAATTTATAAATTACACAAGAAAATTAACCTTTTCTAAATAATGATATTTCCATTTATATCAGATATTTCTATGAACCTTCTATGAGAAATTAATATCTAAATAACCTTACAATTAAGGTATAGCCTTAGAAGAGAGTTTGAAAAATATATTTCTGTGGTACTAATGTATTACTAGTAAAATTGCATTACTATGTAAGTAGAATTATAAGTAATACAAATATAAGTAATATACATTAATTATGATTTGAAAGTAATCATGCTCAATACGTATGCAACTGGAATTATTTACATATAGTAATTCAAACATAAGAACTGTCATAGATTTTGTCAGAATTATGCAATCTGTAGAACTCGGAAAAATAATACCATTGCTAAACTTATTATGAATTAATTTAATTCCAAACTACCATTCAACTGATCAGTTCATAAAGTAGCATAGGCCTCCTGCTATGTGGGTGTTTGCAAAAACACAGCAACCCCAAATATCTAGTAATGGGAATGGTGCTGAGAGTAAACTGTTGATAATTTTCTTATGACATAACTAGTTGAGAGCTATAGATGTCGTAGAAATCTCTTTATATTGCAAAATTTTATACTATCTTGAAAAACACATAAGATAACATTCATCTATTATTTGTCTCTAGAATGGCTATGTGTGATAAGCTAGTTTCATCATTTAGAGTGTAAGTAATTTACAATTCCAGAAAGTAGACCTGATAAACTCCAAGAGGAAGTATTTAACTTAATAATTCTAGGTTTCCAGTCAAATGGATCCTTTTGAACTAATGCTTTGTTCTTTTATTTCATATTTGCCCTGCTTCCTTCTCAAAACATGCCTCTTAATAATACATTTACTTAAGAAATAACTTTAAACTTTTAATAATATATAAGGGACTGCATAACTTCTCTATGAGAATTTTTTTTTCCTGATTTCAACATTAAGAAATTATGCTTTTACCTATTTTTCTGAGTGCACTTATTAATGTGTGAAAGTCCTTTAAATTCTGTTTCTGATTATTTCACTTTAGAAGGAAAGGAATGCAAATAGCAATCTAGGAATAAAATAATTTTTATTATAATTTCAGTTTGGAAATGAGACACATACTAAATATTGAGGTATCACTATGTCTTGGTAATGTGTTATATAGTCAGAATTAAGTTAATACTGGGTAGAACTTCCTGGTTACAATAATGTTTTGCTATTTAAGAATTCCTAAATTTAAATTGAAGTCTCCTAAGAAATTTAACTAATAATTTAGTTTGCACAGACATACAGATACAAACATTTTTCTCCTCTGAGTGTGCTTTCAGAGTAAAGAAAGCAAAGGGAAGTCTGTCTCTATCCCTGCTGACTTAACAGCATTGGAGACATGAATCAATGAGGCAGTGCCTTACCATGAGAGGAGAGGCACAGCACTCCAAAAGAGCTAAGCTCTGGTTTGGGGGATGGAGCAGCTATCATATGCAAGATGTAAATGTTTATGGTGAAAAGCAATCCAACTTAATCACTGCAAAGCCGGATTTGAAAATGAGGTTCCAGAAGTGGAGATGTCATGCTCCAAGACGTGCCATCAACATAATATTGTTAATATATTGTTTTCCCCAGGTCATAGCTCTAAGGAACATTACAATCAGTTTTGATTACCTGTTGTCTTGAGGTCAAGTGAGCAAGAATAAAACAGACAGAAGTGTGTTCATACTTTTATCATTTCCTTCTGCACCCAACTGTGCACTGTTGTTTAAGAGTCTAGCATTAAGAGCTCAATTTGATTGGCCTACAACATGGGTTGAAGAAGAGGGCAATAAACTACTTCACCTGATCCCATTCCTGTAATCAATGCATGAACCTTCTAGAGTAATTTATTTATTCAGTTAAAGAATCTGTCATCTCCTGCCAAATAAGTTCACATATTTGTTTACCTGTCAGTACTTCCTGAGTGTTTGATTGTTTGCTTGATATTTATGTTGGTAGGTGCCTGTGTTTGAATAAAAATTCCATAAAATTTTCTGGTTAGCTCTCTGGGTCTGGTATTTCAATAGAGTGTATTATATTCTATTCTCCTGGGAGCTGATATTTTTAAGATCTGAGACCTAGGTAGAAATGAGTTTTGTAGAAGAACCCTGAAATATGGGGTCCCCCTTTAACATCTGTTGAAGAACTTAAATTTATGCATTCGTTTTATTTAAAAAAAAACTAGTAGCTGCCAATGTTTTTCAAAGCAATAAAGTATACCTTGTACATTTTTGTGTAGCAGGTTTAAGTATGCAGAATGAAATATTACCAATAACTTACATAAAATATATAATTTGTATATCTACATTACTGTAGCAAATTATGTATTCACACAATACTTCCACAATTGCTAATTTTATTTCAATGTTATTTGATATTATCTCATAATAATCACAGCAGCTATTAGGTTGATGCAAAACTTATTGCAGTTTTTGCCATTAAAAGTAATTTTCCTTACTTGTTCTCTTTTATGCTTGCATTGCTGTCTTTCCTTAGACTTCAATACTTTAAACAGATATATAACTTTTATTCAAATACAATTTCTTTGTTATAACTTTAAGAAAAGTTTTAAGTAGGCAAATTAACATTTGGCTTGACCTCCAACTATTACTACTTCAAGTTTCCCTCTTGCTGGTTAGTATTGCTTAAGATAAATCATGACACTTAAAGGATTCTGAAAAGTTTTCCTTATTGAGAGTTGAATTAGTCATAATTACCCATACAGAGAAAATTCTATGGAAAATTTATTGTATAATGAGGGGCTGAGATTAATGCCTAAAACTACAGTTAATGACATTTACCCTAGGATTTTTAGCATAACATAAAAGCAATCTAAGAGAACGTGTTGCTATTTTAAAATGTGAACCGACATATGGAGATATTCAATCTGGGTTAAAAGGAAAAGAAATAGATTGAAAGAGAAAAACTGAGGTAGATGAGAGTTATTGCACATTCAGTATTTGATTTAATCCCATATTGAGTTCCATATGTTCACTTGAGAGGATCACAGAGAGCCAAGAATACAAAATACCTTTTTTTCCCACTAATTACTAAGGCATGGTTTTCAAAGCAGAAGCTCTTTTGCCCATCAACTTTAATCAGAATATTGGCATCTATTTTTTTGAAAATTTCCATCATCTTCTAATAACTGAATATTTAGAATATAACATTTTATTCCAACCAGGGAAGCTATTAGAAAAATTTTATGAAACCCTTCAACTTCAAAGAACTTGCAATTTTAATAAATAATTTAGATTCATTTTAAATATTTAAAGGACGATGAGTATTACTGTTTTTTAGAAAACTGTAAAAGTGATTTAAGTCAATATTTTAGTGCTCAATGGGTATAAAATTGTGATACAGATGCTAATAAAAGTAAGTAGGAGTAAATTCCCTTTTTTCTTTTCTTTTCTTTTTTTTTTTTTTTTTGAGACGGAGTCTCACTTGGTCGCCCAGGCTGGAGTGCAGTGGCACGATCTTTGCTTGCTGGAAGTTCTGCCTCCGGAGTTCACGCCATTCTCCTGCCTCAGCCTCCTGAGTAGCTGGGACTACAGGCGCCCGCCACCACACTTGGCTAATTTTTTTGTATTTTTAGTAGAGACGGGGTTTCACCAGTTAGCCAGGATGGTCTTGATCTCCCGACCTTGTGATCCGCCAGCCTCGGCCTCCTAAAGTACTAGGATTACAGGCGTGAGCCACCGTGCCCGGCCCCTTTTACTTAATTATGCTGATTTCAATTAAATATTTTATATTATAAGAAGATTCTTTGAAAATCAACAGGGCAGCCCACATGTTAGGACTTAAACGAAACAGCAGAAGCTTGTATATGAGGATCAAGCAGGGGAGCTAATAAAAACTTCGATACATTTGCCTTAGTTCTTTTGTTTACTGTTTTATTAAATAGTAGTACAGAAATAATTCTGGATATGTTATTTACAGAAACATTTATTTTTACTGGAGAAACATAAAAAATCTGTATTTCCCAAAAATGTGTATACTATCACAATGATAGGCGGAATTCCTATATTTTTTTCTTTCTGACATGATTGTCTTCTTCCCACCCACTCCTGATACCCCTGCTTTTGAGGATAGCTCCATTGTCCTATTTCCTCAATAATCCAAGGGCACAATCTTAGCATTATTTTTTGTACCATTAACTTAATACTTACCAGAAAATATTAAATGGGCACGTGTACTGGAAGCTATGCTGCACACTATAGAGTTTTCCAGACATAGAATAAGTTCCTGGTGTCATGAGGATGATAAACAGAGAAAAAGAGACAAGGCTAAAAACTGATTAAAGCACAGAGGCCGATAATTAGAAAAATGTCAGTTTTTCTAACTCAGGGTTTTCTAATTATTTACTTAGATTTCATGGCTTTTCCTTTTTTTTCATTTTTTAAAGAGAGTTGGTCATACAGTTTTAAAGTGTCTTTGGACTTCAGAATAAAGTTATGGCATATATTTTAAAATAAGTAAAGCATTAAAAAACTATTTCCTCAGTGTTTGTGCAAGCAAGTGAATATCTCAGTTCATCACAAGAGACATAAACTAGTATTTGAGTGCCTCCTATGTGTCAAGCATTACCTAAATATTTTCTCTTACATTATCTCATGAGATACCCATAGGAATCCTAGGAGAAAGTGTTTTGATAACCTTGCAAAATGTAATGGATAATGCCCTTTTCTGAGTGGAGTCTAAATGGGTTATTTTTTGAAGAATGATATAAAAGTTTCTGTTCCTGAAGAGATCTTTCAAGAAGTTATTTTGGAATTCTATTTTCTTCTACCTGAGATAATATGTAAAAATATTCAAATATTATCTTTAGCCTTCTACTGAAGATATTTTTCTTTTTTATTCCAAATGGTCAGAACCCATGAGTCCTTTTTATAACCAAACTTAATGAGGATTACTTGGGGATTCTTCAAAGCAAGGAGGTGATATTATCTTTTTCATTACCTCCTCTTGGGGAGAAAGGTTGGGCCAGGGTGATAAATAGTAGGTAATTCTTCATCTTATTGAGATATCTAGGATTCTTCTTGTTTCCCCTATTGTTTGATAAAACTAATAAAATTGTAAGCAAGTACAATTATTGCACAAAGCTGTCATAGGCATTTGAAATGATGACATGTTGAAAAGGAACAGAAAGAATCTTATTGTATACTGCTTGGGAAACAATAGTTAAAAGTTACTAGTTCCACAATTTTCAAGAACAAAATTTATTGTAAGATGGAAAATATTTTTTAAGCCCTAATTTGTAAAGGGGTATTTTATTTTTTTATACAGGTAGTTATTAATATTCCTACACACCACCTAACTTAATTAAGGCTTAGTCACATCATGAAGTATGACTGAGGTGACAAGTTGGAATCAAATTAAGACATATAACAATTTCATTTTTCTTTTTTGCTATAAGACTGACACCCATGAGTAAGAATTAATTATATGAAAAAGAAAGGAGAAGGAATTACAAAGGGAAAAACATATATGTAAGCTTCTATAAAGTCTGCAAACAATATAAAATACTTATATGTAGAAATCTGGATTAATCCACTTGAGAATTCTCTTTTCCTTGTTTTAAAGAGAAGGAAGCAAAAAAAAAAAAAATACAAGAGCAAATTTTATAAAATTTAAAAATTTTAAAAAGTCTTTATTTTTTATTTCATTGATTTAAAAGGTGTTTAATAAGTATTCAAAGTCTAACTTAAGGTGAATATGTATAACCATTTCTGCTGATTTAATTCCAGTGTTCATTTTGCCCAACTTTACAAGCCTCAGCAATGTTACAAGACAAAGCACTTCCCCTCTTTATGGCAGCTCCCTGGCTGCCTCCTCTCCTCTTTAGAATGGTAGCATCATTCAAATGAGAGGAGTTTGCCAATATTCAATGATAATTGGAATGAATATTTCATACACTTAAAATTGAACTTTCAAAGTCTAATTGCTAGAAAGCACATACACTTAAATTTGATACTGTAATTAGATTACTTCAGCTGCAATTATAGGATGAAATGTGTGTCTGTGTTTGTATGTGTGATTTTAATAGTCAAACTGTAAGTTATTTATGTAGAGGTAATATTAAAAACTAATAGGAGAGATTAAAAGGTATTTATCATTAGTTTTCTGTGTATTTACCATAAACTTACAAGTAAAGGCTGCATATATTATTATTATTACTTACTTACAAGTAAAGGCTGCATATATATTATTAAAAATACAAACTAGAATTAGCTTTAAAAATTCTTTAAAATTATATCCTCAATAAATTAAAGTTTGGAAGGCAGAGAAATGTTTAAAAAACATGGTATTTTCAACCATAGCAAAAGTTACTTCACTGTAAATTGGGATGAGCGGTATCCTAAATGTTTATTCTGAATGTTTTGTCTAATTACATAATCTATACATATAAATGTTAGATAATGTCTTCACCTTGGCATTGAATTAAAATGTTGATATTAAAGAATAATATTTTTGTTAAATGTATACACTTTAGCAAAGGAAATATTTTAGGTAAGGGGATAAAATGTATTTGGTGACATTGGTTATAGAAATACCAGAGCAATTTATAGAAATTGTTTATCACAATAAAAGATGCTTTAATAATGATGTAAACTCCTGCACTTGAGACTAACAACTTTAAAACCATGTCAGTTTCAAAGACTAGTTGGAAGTCTTTAAATTCTACTACTAAAAAGAATGGAAAATTTAAGAAATAAATATTCCACAGAAGACGAGAGACTTATAAAATGCTCCTTTATGTTAAGTCTTTTCTCCCTAAGGATAGGTTCTTTGCTTGCTTCAAAGTAAGACTTAGTGGTTACACTAAGACAGCTGGAAACAGATCAATATTTTGTTCTGCCCCTTCATCCTTGAAATTTTACTTTAATTTTCTAGTCTCTTTCCATTTATAACGATCAGAGAGGAGAAGGTACACATGGCTCTTTTGCAGACAGCCACTTGGATAACTGTTGTTGTAATTATTACCTGTGGCACAGCAATATGGTCTGGACATTCCACGAACATGTGGTCGCTATTTGGAAAGAGGCCTGCACTTCATCAATTGAAAGCCAGTGTCATATTAAGGACTTAATGAATAATGAATAAAGACCAGCATTCACAAGAGTTAAATTAAAAGTTGTTTTTTTTTCTTTTTACCATACAGAGCCTCTGTTTTGACTCAATATTTAATTAAATAAAGACTAGAATGATTGCTATAATAAAACACATTGTTAAAGCACATTGTAAAATATTATGAAAAAAACATTTCATACATTTCTATTTTCATAATTTATATACCCATGAAAGTTACTCAGATTTCTCCCTTTATAGATCTTTTTGTCAGTGACTAACACTGTGTAGTTAGCTGCATACTAAATTGCTGTTGACTGCATGTAATAAATTGTTAGTTGTATCAATTTTTTAACCATGAAGTTTGGTTACATTTTTAATTTTACACAACATTTTTATTATTATTTTATTTAGCTTTCAATGTATTTGTTTTATTGTGCCAATTATTGAGAAGTCGAATCATTGCATGTCATAATATATTTTCTTTAAACATATCAGTAAATAATGGTGGGTGACTTTGGTAGAAAACAATTAAATATAGTCATCAGAAATACTTCTATTGAGCTGTTATGTTTTTTAGCAATTGTAAAACCCCATGGTAGAAGAAATAGAAACATTGTGTAAGGGAAAGTCAAAAGAAACTTTCATAAAAATTACTTTGTGTACGTTTGTGTGTGTGCATGTGTGGGCTGTGTGTGTACACGTGTGTGTGCGTGTGTGCACATGTGTATTTATTTTTAATGCCAGTCTTTAAAAAGCCTGGAAAATTATCTAGAGTTGTGAAAGGTTACTTTAATTAATATTGGTTTCATTTATGATATTATTTCTACATTCTAAGTAAAATACTAAAATAGCAATAGAATTAATTTTTGTAAAACCATTTACAGCTACAGTTTTTCAAATTTGTGGAAGCCTAAGAGAATTAATTAACTAATACTATAAGATAAACGGTAAAGTGGCCATATTCTCAAAGGAAAATGCAATAACAGTAGGAAAAAATAGGTAAAATTTAAATTTTGCAAAAGTAGGGAGTAATGGATGACTTTAAAGGTAAATAATAACAGCTAGAAATTAGTATCGGGGAAAATCCAAATGCAGATAACAATAAACTAATTCAGGTAGAATCAGATCTTCCTAAAAGAGTTTGAGAATAGTATTTTGGGAAGAAGATTTTTCATTGAATCAATTTGAATGATCAAATCCAAAGGATAATAAAGAAGTGTGTGTGTATACACACACATATATAAACATATGTATAAGCATATATGTTTATAAAAGATTGTGATGAACGCTATGAAGTAAGTCTATACCAAGAAGATGGGATAGGACATGCTAATGAAGACTGGGGGAGAGTTGCTTAGTCTGTTCAAGAATAACCTCATTTCTGTAACAACATTGGAGCAGATAACTAAAGAAGATGTTTCTTGTATCATATCTGGGAGAAAGTTCTAGTTCAAGGAAATTGCAAGTAAAACAAACCTGAGGTAAGCACAAGCTTCCATGACTGAGAATTGGCAACCAGAACAGAGTGTTTGGAATGGAATAAAAAGATAGGAAATAGTAAGAGGTGAGGTCAGAAAATTAAGAGAGAGACGTTGTTAAGAGACACAGAAAAAAATTTTTTAGGCCGTTGTATTGCTGTGTAGGGAAGGAAAGCCATAAAGCAATTTCAAGCAGAAAATTCCCCTGATTTGACTGAATTTTCAAAGGGTCATTTTGGCTGCTCAGTTGAGGATTTCCTTTAAAAGGACAAGGGTGAAAGCAAAAAGAGCCATCCAGAAAAAAATGCTGTAATAATCCGAATAAGATATCATGGTAACTTGGATCACGATGCTCTCAGTAAAGGTATTCAGAAGTGACTAGACATTGGATATACTTTGAAGGTAGAATCAACAGTATTTAGTGACATAATACTTTGACATGGCATTTGGGAGAAAGAGTCTAAAAGAAGAGCAAAGAGAAAAACATAGGATTGACTCCAAGTTTGTGATTCTGAGAAACTTAAAAAATAGCATTACTCTTTACAAACGGAGGAGCAGGAGGAAGTAAATTTAGTTTTTGAATGTGTTATGTGTGAGATGTATAGTAGGTATGGCGGGGGGACACACAAAATAAGCTTTTGGATAATATGTCTGGAGTTCCAAAGTGAAGTCTAAAAAAGATTTTCAAACTTTTAAAATGTTGCTATATAGGGAATATCAAAGGTATAATTTTACTTGAGATCACATGCATACATACATGCAAACAAAATAATAGAAGCTTTCCAAAGAGAGAGCTCCAGATCAGTTTACATTAAGAAGGCAGTCAGTGAAAAATGGACTTAAAAAGAGCAACCAATGAGTTTGGAAGAGAAACTAAGTGAAGACAATGTGTAAAGGAGGAGAATCTTATCAACTGTGTCCAATGCACCTAATAAATCCAAGAAGATATGGACTAATAAGTGAATATTGAAGAAAACAGGTATCACCGGTGCCCTAGACACGAAGAGAAATGGCGGGATTGCAAGGTAAGAATAAAGCCTGAATGTACAGAATTCAAGCCACAATAGCAAGAAAGGAATTAGAGACACATTTAGGCACTTCTTTCTAGTTGTGTTCTAGAAGAGAGCAAAGAAATCGAGTGATAGCTCGAGGGCAAGTATGGTGACGGGTGGATTTCTTAAAGATGGAAAATGCTACAGCAAGTTTAATGCTGAAGGAAATAATCTGGTAGAGAAAAGTAAAATGATACATGAAGTACAATAGTCAGATGAGACAATTGTTCAAGTGTCATCCTGAATAAGTAGAAGAGAATAAATGGGCTCATCAGCATAAGTGGAGGAGCTGGTGCCAGATTATAACACAAATGATTCATTCAAAATGAATCCATTAATTTATTCAACATGCTTACTAGGTGCTATTATTTTTTGCCATTATTGTGCTAGAAAGTAAGAATACAAAATTGAATAAAACAGGGCCCATATCATGAGCAAATCCAGGGGAGATGGGCTTGACATTAATCTGTTTTAATACATTTTTATTGAAAAGAAGTGCTCCACTAGAGGTTCAAAATATGTTGCTGTCATTAAAGACAAAATGTGTAAGTTCCAAGAGAATGGGTAAACATTGACGAATGAAGTTTTCAAAAAGGCCTCACAGAAAGTGATAATAAACATTCATCCCAAGTTTAAATGATGGAGAGACTATTGTAATCATAAAACATAGTAAACTCAAAGGCAGAGAGGTGTCACAGGTTTAATAGATCTGTAAATTATGTGAATGGCTTAGGGTGCATTTACTGTAGTTTAGCAGGAGAGGCCAATGGTGGTCACATTCAGGATTTTCTGTCTTGCTGAAAATGAAATTCCTCCTATGACTTTTGGGCTGAAATATAGGAGGGATTAAGAAAGCCTGTCACATTTCTTAGTTGGGTGACTAACTGGGTGAAAATCAAATTACCAGAACAAAAGTTTGAAGTATAGACATAAATTCAAATTGTATACTCTGAGTTTGGGATGCCTGTGTGAATCCTCCCTGTTGGAAAGTATATCGAGGTGGTAATGTGTAAAGGCACTCACAGGTGTACATTTAAGACTCAGATATGGTCAGGTACACAGCATCATCAGCAGGGGCTGATGCAAGTTTTACAGCACCAGAAGGAAGCCTGTACAATTTGTAGGCCCCTTAATAATCTATACATTCTAAAATACAATATTAAGTATAATTCCTAAAAATAAGCCCTATATAAATGAGGTTTTCTGAAGCTTATACTGTATTAGTGACCTAGTAAATCTTTTCATGAGCAGGAGCTGTTGTAGGGAAAGATAAAGTTATGGACCTAGAAGGGAATACCCAGGTTAAAGAGACGAGGGAGAAGAAAAGAAGACGAACATCTTGAGAGTAAGATTTTAAGTGTCCTCACCACACAAACACATAATGGCAACTAATGGTGGGGATGATGTATTAATTAATTTGATTGTGGTAATAATTTCACAATGACTTTTTATGGAGAATCATCAAGTTGGGCACCCCAAATGTACACAATTTCTATTTGTCAGTCATACCTAAATAAAACTGAATAAAAATAGCAATCAATGTAAAAGGAACTGAGGTAAAAGACTGAGAAAGAGTAGTCAAGGAGGAAATAATATAAAGAATTCAAGGAAGGAGAGGATTCCCATAGGAATATAGGTTCATACTGTGTTAAATGCTATGGAGTCTTAAGGGTACGTAAGTAATTATTTTGTTATTAAGTGATTTATTAAATGAGTTATTTATATAATTTGTAAGAAGATAAGATGAAAAAATAATTATTATTTAAAAATGCTGTCTGACAGATAACTCTTATTTTGGGGCAAGACTTAACAAATTTTCTAGACAAAGAATCACAAAAGGTAACATATTTGAAACATACTGTCACTGCATCCTAAATTCATATCTAAATAATGAGTTATTTTTATAAACCTCGACACCAAAACTTCAGCAAATATATTATTTTAAATAAACCTTGAGTCACATGTACATAAGTAAGCTTCAAATAATAATTGGTTGTTTTTACTTCAGTGCAGTAAAAATATTGCTGCAACGTAGATAAAACTTGTAAAATACTACATTCATAGCATCTCATTATACTTAAAATAAAACTATCGACTCTCTTTTGAATATTTCAAAATGGATGTCAAGTGTTAAAATTATATAATCATCATAAAATAACTTTTTATTCAAAAGTTTCATTTTCATTCTGTCAATGTATCTGTCATCAATTAATAGACCAAAGTGTGTTTGAACAGAATGTAAAACAGGATAAAAATTGTTCTCACTTTTCAAAGTTTGTGTGTGTGTGTGTGTGCACGTGCATGCACGTGAATCTGTGTGATTATGCAAAAGATAAAAGGTTTTCTTGAAAGTGTTGAGGCAGCTGCACTCTTTTCAGACTGATTCCTTTTTCATGAATACAAAAGTAGCATTTAACTTATCATTGTACCCAAGGGCTTATTTTATAAGCAATATAAAAGCAGCTGGGAAAATGATTTTGTTACTTTTAGCATGGTTAGGTAATTAAAATTTTCTGGATTAAAGATATTTGAGTGTTGTCTATGTTGCTGATGATAGCTCTTACTAATGATATTAGTACCGTAATTTTCCAATTTCAAATGTTAAGTATTTTTGTGTGGTTAAATGATTTTGTTGAGTCATATGGATAAATTAAGTATGAAATTGAAGCCATGTACATTTTCAGGAAATTTTGCTCTTGTACTTCAAGCTGAACAATACTTCCATAGCATCTCCCCACACATTTTTTTCTGTTGCTTTTTTTTTTTTTGGCAAAGGAAATGCAGGGGAAGGAGAAAGGATCACTAAGTGGTACCTTCCTCTTGTCACCGTAGTAACAGGAAAATGTAATTATGCAAATAAGAAGAAATATTGCAAGGCAATAGAAGAGAAACACAACTGGATGAAGAAACTGATGTTAAGGCTGAAAGGCACACTGAGAGGTCAAATATCTAATTCCTTCATAGTCAGGAAATATTTCATTCAAGTCTTTCATAGAAAACTGAAGTTAAAAAATACTACTTCAACTTCTGATGATTTCTAGAAATGAAAATTCAACTTTGCTCTCTGTAATCATTTATTCAAATGTGCACTTACATTATTAATGCAGATTATTAGCATTTATTAGTAGTCAAAGTTACCTTGAATCTTCGTAATATTTTCAAATATACCTTAAAAATAGCAGTTGTCCTGATAATCTCCATTTTTCTGAACAAAATAAAGAGTTGTTTCTTTGCATTCACACATGCAAGTTAATTTTTCCTTTTGTTTTGTTACTTTTTCTTTGAATTCATTGTATTTGTAGACTATAATTAGAATAGTGATCCCAAGTTTTATTTATTTCAAATGAAAATTAATAACTTAAATAACAATGATGTTCAGCCAAGGTTTATTTGACACAATTTTTGTGTGTATATTGTATCGATCTCACTTGGAGGAAGAAATAATAGTACTACATTAAGAAGAAGTTTCAACTTTCTTTGGAACTATGAAAGCTGACAATTAACTTCCTTCACACTTTCTCCAAAAAAAAAAAAAAAAAAAATCAAACTAAAATAACCACATATGGATCAAAAGAGAAAACAAGTAAAATCAATGTGCCTATAGTCTGTGCCCTAACATTTAAACAAGGTAGATAATCAAGTTTCAAAGTACAAGTTTTAAATTGCAAGTTTTAATTTCCGTGTATGTTGGGATATACAAATCTCTGACCATTAGAGTTACCAGGGAAGTCCAAATCAGGGTAAAGAGTTAAGCAGGGAAGAGGCAGAATAGAGGTAAGAGCAGAGTCCTGAAGAGGAACAGAAAATATTAATCAGAGTTATCCTAAGAAAGAGACGTTTTCACATGAGTGTGAAATTATTAAAGACAGGCCAGAGATCTGCTGGATCAAAGAACATACTACTGAAATTGTCTGACAGGTACTGTAGCAAGTTAAGTTGGAGAACACGGTGTTCCTTAGAGGCATGATATTCATAGTAAAATAAAAGTGCCACCAAACTACAACAATATCAAGGACTGAGAATAAATCTGATAAGCCAAGAAGCATGTATTAGTGGAACACACATAGAGGTGAAAAGAGAATTGGACATACCAAAACTAAGAATCACATTGGTTACCCAAAGCCTTCTACACCTCTCCTCCCCGCTCAGACTGAACTGATTATTGTTTTAAGAAAATCCAATGCAAATAACTATGAATTGAAAAAAAACATAGTTCTCATTTTAAAAACAGTGCAAGAAGAAAAAATAATCAAAACTTTTCAGTAGATAAATATATTCCCTCTCTAACACATGCACATACACTGAAATATGATGGAAAGAAAAACTGGATCTTCATACTCATTTGAATACAAGTAATTTAACCAACACTGAAGAAAGGAGAGAACATTAAAATCAGAAATTCACAATGTCAAAACACGCATGACAAGACAGAAAGATAAGAAGTGATTGCTGATAAAACTCAGAAAAGAGATGAAAGAAAAAGATAAAATTCTCTCCAAAATGAGGCTTGAATTACATTGCGTCCAATGAAGAAGAGAGATGAGTGAACTTACAGTAAGGAATACACAAAATAGAACAAAAGTACAATTCCCTTTATCTCATTCTTTAATAAATCCTCTCCAATAAGGCTGTGCCCCTGTGCTTTTCCACTAAACAAATTTTTTCAAGAGCATCAATCACCCGCACACTGGTAATTCCACTGGATCGTCTCTTTCCTTCTGGGAAATCAGCAGCATATAACACAAATGATCACTGTCTTCTCATTAATATTCTTATATTTGCACTTTGGCTTTAAGAGTGCCACACTTTGTTGGTTTTCCCCCTACCTCTCTATTTATTCTCAGTCTTATTTCTGGTTCCTTCTCTTGACCTGCAAACCTTGGGTAACCCCAGAGGTCAGTCCCTAGGTGTCATATTTTATTTGCACATAATTCATTTGTTGATCTCAATAGTCTTGTGATTTTCATTAATATTTATTCACTGACAAGTATTAAATGTGTACGTCCAATCTTGTAGTTTTCCCTGAACTGCAGTCATTAAAGGGGTCTCTGAGAAAGGTGTAAAAAGTTTATATTCCCCACGGAAGATAAAAATTTAATATCCTCCACTATTGTGGAAGTTTATGTGGACTATTATGGTTTTATCTTTCTCTATTAAACTTCATCATCATTTCACATTGTATGTGTTTAATTATTTATTTATTCGCTGTCTGTCTTCACAAATGTAAACTCCATATGTCTAGCGCCTAGAGCTGTGTTTCATACATACTATGAGTTCAAAAAACAGTTTTTGAATAGCAAATGAATGAGTGATTAATAAATCACTATCACTCAACAGTGAGTTAAAATCCTATATTTCTTCAATAGGTATATTATTAATGCACATAATTTACCGCCATATAAAGATTAATTGAATATGTAAAATATTATTTGTGAAGGTGATAGTTTAATTACTTTCTGTAAGATACTTTGGAAAAAGATTAATATTAAATTATTCTGATTTTAGATTCATGTTTCTAGTAAGGTGTACATGATTATATGTTTGGCTAATGTACCCTGGATGTTTTAATTTTAGATTGATTAGGCTGCATTTAGTTTTATTAAGGAAAAAAAATCACTTTTTTCTTCGGGTGACTAATTTTGAAAAGAACCATGTGTTTTATTTCTAGATTCACCTATTGCTTTCCTACAGTGCCTGTATGATCCATTAATTTTTAACAAGTCACATGTCACATTCCAGTAATTATATACTTAGAATTTTGCATTACATTTTAAAAGGTAATATTATTTTCTATGTAATGGTTATTATCATTGGCATAAACACAGGTAGAAAGACTTTATAATTTAAAAAAAATTTCCCATTTATTATAAGGCTGAAAGGCATAAAGTTAACATTTGCAATTATTTTTGTGTGTTTTGTTTCACTGATTGATGAGGGCTTTAATTATCCTGTTCTTGGTCATGAGGGAATCTCTCATAAATGCTGTTATATTTCAAATATGTGTGTGTGTGTGTGTGTGTGTGTGTTTGTGAAAGAAACACAGAAATGTATAAGTGGTTCCTAAACTCATCCAGTTCATTGATTCACAATAAATAGATTGGAAGCCTTTGTCAATGCTGTCAGTACCCTGCCTATATCCTCTTAATTATGCCTCAATGCACAGCAGCTAGACTTCCAAATGCCAACAAGTGCAGTTCTTTGCCCATAGGCTTTCTCTAGCCACTAGCCCTGCTTTGCTTCATCACGTGGCAATCCAGAAGTGCCAGGAAACTAACAATTTCAGAATCAACCTTAAATAGATGACTGATGAGAGTTGGGATTCTACATACTTAAAGGGGAAGCGGAGTAGAAAATCCAGAGGTGTATATTTTACACTGCTCTTAGATGTATCTGAAGGAAGCAAGCTCCAGATACACGGTGATACTTTAATTGATAGAGACATTGATTTTTTCCCTTTTCCTACCTTGCTTCCCCCACCTACTTAATGTGCTATCTGGGATTGGTTCCTTGACTCATTTCTTCTTCCTGCTGTAATACATTACCACGAATATAGTGCTTAAAACAATGCAAATTTATTATCTTAGAGTTCAGCAGGTCAGAACCCCCAAATCGATGCTACTGGATCAAATTCAAGATGAGGGCATGATTGGTTGTTTCTGGAGGCACTAGCAGAGTATCTATTACCTTGATAGCCCCCTGCCAACCACTTATAAGGACCATTGTGATTGCATTTAGCCCACTTAGGTAGTTCAGGATAATCTCCCCATTCCATAATCTTTAATTAAATCAGAGCTGAGAAGTCTCATTTCCCAAGACAGGACACCTTCATAGGTTCAGGGATTAAGTTATGCATACTTTTGAGTAAACATTGTTCAGCCTGACACACATCTCAAATAAATTAAAGGCACTTGAGACCTTGCTTCAGGTCCTTCTTGATACCGATACCTCATCTAGAATGGTGTAACATATTGAATAGAAATTTACTAAATTAAAAAAACTTAGGAACAGAAAGTTTCTCATTTTTCAGTACAGTTTATGCCAAGAATCTTTGATTTTGGGTGACAGTTTTCTAATAATTCTGGTAATTTTTGTATAAACAGTGAAAATGCAAAAACAAGAATTTCCTTGTACAAGAGTTCCTTCGTAGCATTTTTGGAATAGTGTAAGGGGGAGGAAGTGCTATGTTAACATTTGTTCTATCAAACTTCATAGATAGATTTCTGTCATTAAATTTAATTAGCTTTCAGAATCCAAAGCTACAATTCAAACTCTGGTAAAATTTTACAAAGGAAACAACATAATATTAATAGAAAAAACAATACAAATAATAAAGTAAATATATATGGAATAGTTACTATATGCAACACAAACTATTAGTGCTTTCTATGCATTATATTATTTGATAAGTAACAATAACTTAAGGTGGAAATTATATTATCTATATTTTCCAAATGAGAAAATAAGTGTTAAGGAACTTTCCTAATTCACATGACTTGGGAAAAAAATGTGTTGTTCCATAAAACACATTTGTGAAGAGTACTAGTGAAGTTCATATGTTGAGGAAAATACATTCCATGAGAGATGGGATTCTGTGCTAAGGACCAAAAATGACAGCGAGAAAACCTGTTATGTTCAAATAACTGCATATAGTTCAGTGTGAGGAGGGATGTAGGTAATAAAGAACCATGAGGCTAGAAAGTGCAGCAGAGAGCAGATTCTAATCTAAATGATCCTTTCTATTATACCTAGTGAGGAATATGAATTCACTAAAATAATTCAGTGAGAAGATGAAATAATGCCATTTGGATGCTGAGGATAACACATTTTGCAGAATGGTAAATGACTTGTAATGACACAAACCTAAAAATTATTCAGTCAAGAGACAATAGTCACAGAGAAAGAAAGTAGTATTGGGGAATAAAAAAAGAATCATGTCATGAGGTAATTAAAAATGTAAAATTGACTGTTCTTGATTAAAAGTTAGCACAGATCAGTCATAATATGGCACATCATCAAAGGAAATGTGGAGAAAAGAGTGGAGATTGTGAATGAAGATGAGGGTGACATATTTTTAGATGCCTTTGATAAATCCACATGGAAGGTGTGGTTCCAGATCTTATGAGAGAAGTCTAGACCAGAAGTAAAATCAGAAGATGTTGGCATTTAATAAGAATAGATGACGTAGGAATAGATGAGATGCCCAAAGAGAGAGTGACTATTATATTGCATGAATGTAAGACAGAGTCTAAGACAGATCTATGAAAGGTTTCAATGCTAATACTTTAGTACAAGAAGTTTCCCCTACATAGGTTGAGAGTGAGTTAGAAGAAAAATCAAGAGAATTTATGTGTTGGTGAATCATGGGGACAGAGGTTAAGTGGATGAGGCAATGGAGTCAATGATTACTGCTATTTCTCTAAAGAATTTTTACTTCAAAGTACAGGAGAAAGCTAATGTTGAAGATGAAGTTAGCTAAGGGATAAGGGAGAGGTTTTTTTTTTTAATATAAAAATAACATGGAATTTTGAGTTGTGAATAGAGAAAGAGATAAGCACAAAGAGAGAAGCAGAAAATACAATATGTGGCAGGTATAAAACTTAGTACAAGCTTTAATGCAATATCGGTAGAAGATATGGATAGAATTGTGAATAAAGGTAGAGCTATTACTCTTACTACTGTATTTAGTATGTCTTCAAATGTTTGAATGCCATTACGTCTCAGGTTTGTGTTAGATATTTCAGATATAAACGTTTAAAAAGAAGAAAGAGTTTGATTATATTGATGGAAATGTTAAATAAACAAAATCATTAGTAAGATAATAAATAATAAAGGAACAATGCATTATCAAAAGTTAATCCTGTGAAACATAGAACTTGTTAGGGATATCAGGAGCCAGTAATGGGTCTGTCATTTAAATTTGGGTATTATTCAATAAACAGAAGACATAAGGCAAGAGACTGGGTCACTTACATATCTGAGGAAAGCATATCTCAAGCACAGATATGGGTATGGCAGAGGCCCTTAATGAGGAGCCCATGTGCCTGGAGCAGAGAAAAAAAAAAATGGAAAGTAGAACCTGAGGTGGGGAAAATGAAGAGGGGCCAAGATCATGTAGGGCCCTTGGAACTTTAAAAGACTTTGGCTACTACTCGGATTGAAATGGAAAACCACTCGATGATTTTAGAGGAACATATAATCTTATTTGTATTTTAACAGAATCACACTCACGGAGAAAGGCTGGATAGAGGAAGACCAGACTTGTGGTTCCAATGGTAATCTAAATGAGAGATGCTGGTGTCCCAGACTAGGGAAATAGAGGTGGTGATAATAAGAAGTGGTATTCTGGATAGATTTAGAAAGGTTTGAGAAAAGGGGAAAAGAAAGAAACGCTTATCTGGAAACAAATAGTTATCAAGCATGGGGGACAGAACAAACTAAGTAAATTTAGTATGATTGGAATGTAGGAATAAAGGTTTGTTTGTGATTTGTACTAGAAATTTAAAGTGAGTGCAATCTGCATAACTTCATATTTTCCTCCAGACACCTTCAGTGCAGGGAACAGGCTCAGAGTAAAGTTAGAGCTGCATTTAACCAGGTTTGTGGTTTCACCAATTAAGTACTCTGTAACAAGTGTGTAGAGTCAATTTATATGTGAGGATGTGATTTTAATAACTGGCCATGTATTTAAGCTGCATATAGAGAGAAGAGAGCACACCAAGACTTCAGAGACAGCAAACATCAATTGAATTGATGTATTAGAGGCCCTGGGGTGGTCACATGGTCAAAAGATTGTTAGCATGAGACAGTAGAGGGAGTTATGCAAAGATGTGATGTTATAAATAGAGTGTGGATAAATGGCATGTTGATATTACCTAAGGAGGACTTCAGGCAGATAATGGAGACAGATGTAAAGAGAAATACTGCACACATAAGAGGAGGTAAAGAGCAAAGAAGAGTAACACATGTTGACATGTTTTAAGATTTGGTCTTTACCAGACTGAGAGTGAGGTAACTGATTTTGAGAAGAATGACCCATATGTGAAATACTTGCTAAAGAGGTGTAAAAACAGAACACATAAGGTTTTGCTATCTAGTGCCAGATGTTTAATCTAGATCAGTTACCTTGACTTTAATGTAATATCAGTTTGGCTGAATATGCAATTTATCTTCCCTATCATTTTCTGAGTACTGATGAAGGTAAGGCAAATATTTACCTTAATCCGTCACTTTGAGATTGCTAAGTGTAGGATATGAAAGAGAGCTCATGCAGATGTCCTGGATGGCCTGATTATGCAAGCAGACAGAGGTGTTTCCACAGGGTGAAGACATAATGATCTAGACACGAATCTGGTGGTGGCAGTAGGATGCTGATAAGATATCCTGCACATATGTGAAATGTGAAAGAATGAGCTCGATCCCAGAGAGGGCCTCTTAAGAGAGGCTAGAATTCACTTAAGACAGAGAAATGAATGGAGAACAAGTTACCCTGTGAAAGAAACTGACGATGTAATGCAGTTTAATGATTATGAGAGCAGGATTCCATAGAGGATGGATTTTCTGGAATGAATGTTTGTGTCCCTTCGAAATTCATATGTTTAATTCTAACATCCAGTGTGATGGTGTTTAAAGCTGAGGCCTTTTGGATGTAATTAGGTCATAAGGATGGAGTCCTCCTAAACAGAAATAATGCCCTTATAAATGTAGAGACCAGAGAGCCACTAGATGCTTCTCTTCCTGCCATGTGAGGATACAAGTAGAAGTTGGCATTCTTCACCCTGAAAGAGCGTCTACACCGGAACACAATCATATTGGCACCTTGAACTCAGATTTCCAGGCTCCAGAACTGTGAGAAATAAATGTTAGTTGTTTAAGTCACCCAGTCTATGGTATTTGTTACTGCAACCTGAACTAAGACAGTGAATAATGTAACTTGATGTTGACTCACAGAGAATCACACTTTATTTAGTCACATAGCCCTAACCAGGAAGAAGACCCCAATAATTAATAAGTAAAGATATGTGTGTATCCATTTCTCCTCTGTTCACAAGTGTGGTTGAACAAGATGCAAGGTTTATGGCCCAGTTTGTAGGGATGGAGGTTATGCCAGAAATAACCGATATAAAATATCTATATGAATTCCTGGTTTGTGTGTGTGTGGGGTGGGGGGTAGGAGGGAATTAGGAGAGGGGGTGGACTCTTATTTTATATATTATCTGAAAAATAAGAAAGGGTTTTGCTTTTTTTATTTTTTTCTTCTTCTGTGAATAAAAACATGGAATAAAATGGTAAATCTATTCAGATAGTTTCAATAATTCTCACAACGTAAGTTACCATTCATCTTTTCATTAACTCAACAAACATTTATTAGACATCTATTATGTTCCTTAAATAAAGCTAAGGATTAAGGAGAGGGGTATATTAAGCTGAATCCTATGGCATTTTCATTTTTACTAAGCAAAAAAAATGGCTGAAAAGTGGTAAAATAATATAATTCAATAAAGTAAAAGGTATAATCTTATATTATTCTGTTTTCATGCTGGTGATAAAGACATATCTGAGACTGGGAAGAAAAAGAGGTTTAATGGATTTATAGTTCCACATGGCTGGGGAGGCCTCACGATCGTGGCAGAAGGCAAGGAAGGGCAAGTCACGTCTTATATGAATGTTGTCAAGCAAAGAGAGAGAGCTTGTGCAAGGAAATTCCCACTTTTAAAACCATCAGATTTCGTGAGACTCATTTACTATCATGAGAACAGTGCGGAAAAGACCTGCCTCCATAATTCAATCACCTTCCACCTGGTTCCTCCTATGACAGGTGAGGATTGTGGGAGTTGCATTTCAAGATGAGATTTGGGTGGGGGCATAGTCAAACGATAGCAAATGTCTTCCACCAAAAATCTCAGAATTCAGTGTAAATTTTTTTAAAAAGGAACAATATTATGAAATATAGAGTGATAAATGTTATGCTGATCAAAGATTTTAGGAGGATTTCCTTCTCAGATTATTGTAATACATAATACGTCATTGTAATATGTACAATGCATTGATTGAACGGGACTAAGACCACAGATATAAAACATGGACATTTTAAATTCACATCTCAAATAATGCCTGGGTTTTCATAGTTATGTGCTGACAAAAAACTGACAAAAAACTTGGGAATCTTTACAAAACCAGTAGTACACTGCTACTTGTTAGAAGTTTGGCATCCTTTGATGATCATGCTTTAACAGAAACAAAATCAAGCAATATTTGTAAATCCATAAAATTTCATTTAAAGAGATAAATCAGAGAGTATATTTTAGAGAGAAGGGCTCTGTGTTTGGCCAATAGGTATTTAGGAGTGAAACAGATATGAGTATATGCACATGCTTTGCCCATACTGTATAGTAATTCTGCTTCTCCTTCTGTTTATGTGTTTATCTATCTTGTCTCTGTTCCTATTTCTGTCTCTTCTCCATAATGAACACTGTTTCTTCTCTTTAACATATCAACTAGTATGGACTTGCATCTTCTCAGAAAGAAAAAAAAATAATTGATTTCCAATAAAACAAACACAAGACAACTGTTCTTCTATTCTATATGTAACAATGTTTATCTTAGAAGTATAAAGTAGGGTGAAAGCAAAAGCCTAATCAATGAAAGTTGGAAGCTAGGAAGTAAAAAACAAAACCAAACAAAAACACTAGAATTATGGAATATGTGTTACTTTGTATCATTTGGTACCCTCAAATATATTTCTATATGACTTTTTTATTATTACTGGCATAAACAACTTTTATCCGTCTTTTATTTTTAATATGTATTCTATATATGGCCTTCACTCTACAAAAAAGATGTCTGTTTTTACCTCTTCTTTCTTTTGAAGCAGTTCTACAGGTGAGTAAAGAAACTTTTTGTCTCATTACATTTTGATTTTGAACATATTCCCTCCTCAAATTAATTAATTTATTCCACCAGAGGGAAAACTCCATAAATAGTAGAAGGGAGGGAGGAACAGCTGATGTAGTTAACTCAAGACAAAATTGTGTAAAAATGAGAGCTTTATTAAGGGTCCATTACTTTCTTGAAAATAAAATAATTTTCAGATATTGGAAGTAAAATGATAACTTTTTTTCTCTTTCAAAAGAGCCTAAAATGTATTTCTTACAAAAATGCACTAATGTTTGCAGTGAGAAACTGAAAAATTGTCATTTATAAATATTTATTTCTAACCTCTTCTCCCAATTAAGCATGTATGTTCTGACTTAATTTAAATATACAGATATCCAGATATTTTCATTGAATATGATTAATATTCAAAGAGGAATAAATTATAGTTACAAAAACTAAATTCTATTATTAGTGAGATTTAAATACTGAGCATCTTTCTACACTTGACTTTACAGTGTCCTGATATTTGAGAACATCATAACATACAATTCAATTAATATGTATAAACATACACATGGTTCAAATTAACAAAATCAATTCAAAGATTTTTTTCTGTGTTGTAAGTTTTTTACTTGCAACAGAATAAATTATCACAAGTAGGATGTGCCCTGAGATCAAAGTCCCTTGCAATTTTGTGTAACATAAAGATGTAATTAATTATATGTGCAACAAGTACTTGATATTCTTTTATGCATAAAGAAAATATTCATCAATAAAAACACTGATACTGTAGAAATTATGGTTTGGTAGGGGCTAAAATAAATAGGTACCAATAATTCAAGCCTAGGGTAG
This sequence comes from Theropithecus gelada, assembly GCF_003255815.1. NCBI lineage: Eukaryota > Metazoa > Chordata > Mammalia > Primates > Cercopithecidae > Theropithecus > Theropithecus gelada. The sequence continues at coordinate 131,601,608 of NC_037672.1, read as the reverse complement.
AGAGAGAAGGAAGTGTTACAGAAGTTATTTACAGCAAAGAAAATAATGAAAAATTTTGTAGGGGAGGTTTTTTTTGTTTTTGCTTTTTTTTTTTTTTTTTTTTTACAGTCTTTGAAGAAGTAACATATAACATGCTATTCATGGAGAAAAGGCAGTCTAGGAAGAGGAAAATATTCAGCAAAGATACAAAAAAGTGTCATAGAAAATTGGAAGATATTTTATTTTTGTAGGGCATTTAAAGGAGAAAGTTCTAGAAAAATATTTAGGAACTAGATTTTCAGGAGTGTAAGAGTTTTTAAAGCTAAGGTAAGTTGAGAGACTATGTATTTACATTAAATACAGAGAAAGTTATATTTTATTGGAAAAAGGATATTTTGGTATATTAGACCGAGTAATTTTGCATGTACTACTTTAATATACATAATGAGATTTCAATACTACTAAAGTATTTTTATCAAAACATTATTTCTAATAGTAAAATTAGGAAATAACTTTTTTATTTCCTGTATGTAAGTGACAAAATGCCACAATCCACATAGAATAATAAGTTATCTTCAAAGATGATATTCTTCAGGAATATTAATCAGTGTGGGGAAAAGTTGATTATATAAGAAAGCCAAAATGCAGGATATAGTTTTATACAGGTGTATTTATATAGGTTGCATTTGTATATGCTACTTTTATATCCATGGATTTTTCTATATATTATATCCACATGTTTCTTTATATATTTTATCTCAGTATCAAGAAACGCCATGACATTGTTTTAAAGTTTTTATAGTTATTTTTAAACAATGAGTTAATTATTTCATAACATTTTATAAACTGCTCCAATGAATATGTATTACTTTTGGATCAAAAGACTACAAGATGACCACTTTTTAATTCCATATTTTCCCAACAATCACTTCTTAAAATTTAAGGCTGTATTCAGAAATAGTCAATAGTGAACACTAAAATAATAGGTTTCATAGTTATTGTTCAGGGATGCATATGAAAATATAGCTGGGAATGAACAATCCTAAAATTAAGAAAATAACTTGCAATAGCATTGAAAATAATGAAATAGGAAGAAATTTAACAAAAATGTAAAGTTTATACTCTGAAAATTATAAAACACTATTGAAATAAATTAAAGTTGATCTAAATAAATAAAAAAACTCACGTTCATGTATTGAAAAACTTAACATTGTTAAGATGGCAATAATTTCTAAAATGACCTACAAATTCAATGCAATTTCTATCAGAATCCCAGCTGAGTTATTTGTAGAAACTGAGAAGAAGATTTAAAATTCACGTGAAATTGCAAAGGACCTAGGATAACCAAAACAATCCTGAAGAAGAATAAAGTAGAATCCACATTCTTTCATTTCAAAACTTACTACAAAGGAATGGTAATCAACACAATATGTCACTGACACATAAAGATCAATGGACACACATTTAGATCAATGGTAGACTGATTTTCAGCAGGAATGCTGAGATAATCTAATGAAGAAAGAATAGCATTTTCAATAAACAGTGCTAGTTTAATGCAAAAGTCACATGCAAAAGAATAAATTTGAACCCTTAATTCACACCATATACAAAAGTGAAATTAAGTTAATCAAAGGCCTAAATGTAAAACCCAAAATTTAAGACTTCTAGAAAGAAATATAGAGATAAATCTTCATGACCTTGGATTTGGCAAAAGTTTCTTAGATATGATACAGAAAGCATAAGTGACAAATGAAAAATTAAATTTAGAAGTCATCAAAATGTACAATTTTCATGCCTCAAAGGACATTATCAAGAAAGTAAAAAGACAACCCACAAAATGACTGATGATGTTTGCAAATTACATATCTGACAAGGTACTTAATTATGGAAAACAGTCTGGCAATTCCTCAAATGACTAGACATAGAGTTAACCATACGATTAGACAATTACACTTCTGCGTATATACCCAGAAAAAATAAAAACATATTTCCACAGATGAACTTGTGCATAAATATTTATGGCAATATTTGAGATAGGCAAGAAGTGGAAACAATCCAGTTGACTGTTGATAGACAGAGGGAGGGACCAAGTGTGCATCCATAAAAAATGAAGTACTGCTACCTGTGACAATATGGATGAACCTTGAAAACACTATGGCTAGAGAAAGAAGACAGTCACAAAAGACCACATTTATAATTCAATCCATATGATGGTCCCGTACAGGGAAAAAGAGAGTAGAGATGAAGTATCCGTGGTATAAAGCTTAAAATTTTTAAGTTAATCAAATTAAAATTTTATGTCTGCGTTAGTGAAGGGGTAGATGTGTCTCATCTTCATTTCTTGTGTAAATTGCGGGGCTTGGAAGGAAAAGGTTTTGCTGTTTGTTTGTATATTCGTTTGTTTTATTAATGTTTACTCGAAGGTGGATATCTATATGCCTTCTTCCTGATTATTTCTGAAAAGCTTTACTTAAATATTCCTTTCTTAACACTTTCTTTCTTAACACTTTCAATCATATAACCTTCCATTGCAAATACAGAAAACCGATAACCTTACTGGAATGATGTTAACTGATACTCTTGTAGGAATATATAATTCAAAACATTTTTCTTTGTTTAAAAGGTAAAATATCTTAAAAATTTACTTATGCAATCTAACTTCACACCTAAAGGAACCAAAAAAAAAAAAAAAATGAACAAACCAGCTCCAAAGCTAGAAGAAGAAAATAAATTATTAAAATTATAGAACTTAAAGAAATTGAGATGCAAAAATCCATACAAAATATCAACAAAACCAACAGCTGATTCTTAAAAAAAAAAAAAAAAAAAAAGATAGATTCCCAGCTAGGGTAACAAAGAAAAAGTAAGAAAATTCAAATAAGCACAATCAGAAATTATAAAGGTGATATTACAAGTGATCCCACAGAAATACAAAAGACCTTCAGAGACTGCTATGAACAACACTGTGCACCCAAATTAGAAAATGGGTAAATTCCTGGAAGCACACATTCTCCCAAGATTGAATTAGGAAAAGATTGAAACTCTAAATAGTCAAATACACATTTCTGGAATTGAATCAGCCATAAAGAACCTTCCAACCAGGAAAATTCCCAGACCAGACAGATTCACAGCCAAATTCTACCAGATATAAAAAGAAGAAATGATATCAATTCTACTAAAACCATTGTAAAAAATTGAGGAGGAGGGGCTACCAAAATCTGGCAGAGTCACAATGAAAAAACAAAACTTCAGAATAATATCCCTCATGAATACAGAAACAAAAATCCTCAGTTAAATAATAGAAAACCAAATCCAACAGCATGCCAAAAAGTTAATATGCTACAATCAAGTAGGATTTATTCCTGAGATGCAAGGCTGGTTCAACATATGCAAATCAATAAATATGATTCACCACATAAAGATAATCCAAAGCAAAAACCTACGATCATCTTCACAGACATAGAGAAAGCTTTCAATAGGAACCAACATATTTTATGAAAAACCCTAAACAGACTAGACATTGAAGGAACATACCTCAAGATAATAAGAGCAGTCTATGGAAACTTACAGCAAACATCACACTGAATCGGCAAAAGTTAGAACCATTCCCCTTGACAACAGGAACAAGACAAAGAGGCCCACTCTCACCACTGCTATTCAGCATAGTAATGGGAGACATGACATTTCCTAGTAATCACACAAGAGAAAGAAACAAAGGGAATCCAAATAGAAGTCAAACTATCTCTCTGTACTGATTATACAATTCTATACCTGCCTGAAAAATCCTAAAGACTCAGCCAAAAGGCCTCTAGAATTGATAAACAATGTTAGTAGAGTTTTAGCATACAAAATCAATATATAAAAATTAGTAGTATTTCTATACACAAACAAATCCAGGCTGAGAGTGAAATCAGGAACACAATTCCACTTCTAACAGCCACAAAGAAAATGAAATACCTAGGAATAAACTTAATTGAAGAGGTGAAAGATCTATACAAGCAAAACTACAAAACACTGCTAAAGAAATCAGAAGTGACAAATAAATGGGAAAATATTCTATGCTAAAGCATTGGGAGAATCAATATTGTAAAAAGGGCAGTATTGCCCAAAGCAATTTACAGTGCTATTCCTAGCAAACTCCCAATGTCATTCTTCACAGATTTAGAAAAAAATATTTTGACATTCATACAGAACCAAAAAAGAGCCCAAACAGTCAAAGCAATCCTAAACAAAAACAACAAAGCTCAAAGCATCATACTACCCAACTTCAAACTATACCATAAAGCCATAGTAACCAAAGCACCTTGGTACTGGTACGAAAGCAGACACATAGACCAACGGAACAGATCAGAAAACTCAAAAACAAAGCTACACTCCTACAACCATCTGTTCTTTAACAAGACTGACAAAAACAAGTAATGAGGAAAGGGCTCCATATTCCATAAATGGTTCTAAGATAACTGGCTACATACATGCAGAAGATTGAAGCTGGGACCCTAACTTTCACCATATGTAAAAATTAACTCAAAATGGATTAACAATTTAAATGTAAGACCTAAAACTATAAAAACCCTGAAAGGCTAATAGGAAATAATTTTCTCAACATTGGCCATGGCAAAATTTTTGGCTAAGTCCCCCAAATAAATTGTAATAAAAACAAAAATAGACATTTTTGATACATCAATATAGTGGCTATCTAGAAGCTATGTTTTCAGCAAGTTCCATTACCCCATCTCTTGCTCTTTTTCACTTCCTCACTACTCTACCAAAAATGCTGATGAAGTAACCTACTAAAGAAGGCAATATGTCTAGCCTTGGCTAGATGTATTGTTGAGAAATTCATACATAGTCTTGTGAGGATTTGCTTATATGTGATGATTTGCATTTCTCTTGCTCCTTTCAAATGTATTTGTTTTTGAATTTCGGTAATTTGATCATAATATGTCTCAGTGAAGATATCTTGATATTCAGCTTATCTGGGATTTTTTCAGCATCACTAATGTGGATTTTCATTCCGATTTGCTTGAGATTTGAGAAGTAATACATCATTTCTCCATGTATTCTTTCTGTCCCTTTCTCTTCTCATTACAGGACTCCATAGTTTGCATATTTGTTTGTTTAATGCTGTATTTCATGGTAGGCTTTCTTCATGCTTTTAATTAGTTAATTATTTATTTTATTATTTATTTATTTATTTTGAGATGGAGTCTCACTCTATTGCCCAGACTGGAGTGCAGTTGAACAATCTTGGCTCACTGCAACCTCTGGTTCCCTGGTTCAATCCTGCCTCAGTCTCCTGAGTAGCTGGGATTACAGGCACACGCCACCATGCCTGGCTAATTTTTATATTTTTAGTAGAGACAGGGTTTCACTATGTTGCTCAGGCTGGTCTTGAACTCCTGACCTTGTGATCAACTGGCCTCTGCCTCCCAAAGTGCTGTGATTACAAGCGTGAGCACCAGGGCCTGGCAGCTTTTTATTTATTTTTAAATTTTTGTTCCTCTGAATGAATAATTTTAAATGATTTCTCTTTATTTTTGCTAATTCTTTCATCTGCTTGATTGAGTCTGTTATTAAGTCTCTCTATTAATTTTTTTATCTCCCTCATTATATGTTTTAGTTCCAGAATATAATTCTTTTTCATGGTTTTTAACTCTTTGCTGAATTATTCATTTTGTTCATGTATTGCTTTCCTGATGATTAGATGTCTGTGTTCTGTAGCTGATTGAGCTTTTTAAAAATGATTGTTCTTAATTCTTTACTGGGCAATTTATAGATTTCTATTTCTTTGGGGTGGTTATTAGAAAATTACTGTGTTCTTTTGGTGATGTAGTTTTTCCCACATTTTCATGTTTCTTCCAGATTTTTATTGATGTTTTCACATGTGAGGGAATAATAATGTCATCCAGCCTTAAAGGATAGGTTTCAGTGGGGAAAGACTTTCACCCAAAGGTGAATGCAAACGTACTAGATGGGTTGGGTGCAGAAGTGTCAGCTAGGGGGAGAGTACAATGGCCTAGTCTCCACGCAACAACATTTACTGAGGTCAGTATTGAGAAGACTGTGAGAGTTCTTGGCAGTCAAAGTTGCAATTGTCTACAATGACAGGAAGAACAATTTGGTTCTTGGTGGTGGAGGCTGCTGAAATCCTTCTGTTTTATTTTTCTCCTTGGGAAGAAATTATTTTCAATAGTATTACTCTTGGCACTGGGTCCAACATTGGAATAAACTCACAGTGGCAGTAGTGCCCTCGTCTGATTTGAAGGCATACATGGAGTAGATGTAAAGCTGAGTCCTGAAGCATAGGCATGTATTAACTGATTGCAACCCTGGGTTTCCGGGTATAGACTCACCACTTGTGGTAATATGCCAGTGTGTGGAACACAGGTGTGTCTGCTATGGTGGTGGTGTCAGTGTCTAGGGAATGAGTGTATTCAGAGTAGCTGTGGAGCCAGAATCCAGATCGTGGTAAGGATAGAGCAAACATGGGTCTGTGGTCTAGACATGAAAACAATTGAGGGCGGGGAAGAAATGGCACTTTAGCTGGGTGTACAATGGTATCTCTTTGTTTCTTGAGGGTCTCTGGCAGTTGCAACCGTATTGATGTCCTCAGCACTAAAGGCTGCTGTTGTCCTCTGCCTGGCAGGCCACTGGAGACCTGGTGGCACTTGCCACATGGCTGATATTGATAGCCCCTGCCCTTTTTTTGTTTCTAGTCATCTCCAGATGACTCAGCTATGCTTATCTCCCCAGCAATATGAGTGGAGTGAAACCAAAGTGGGTCCTTCAGGCAGTGCCCCAAAACCCCGAAGAGGCTGTTTGCTTGTTCTGTTCTCCTTTTGCCTATTAAGGGAACTCACGGACTGAGGAGCCTCCTCTCACTACTCAACTGTGCTGACTTGTGCTGAGACAGAGTGATGCAGGCAAAATGAAGCTGTTCTTTCTACTTTTTCTGTGCAGTTATTCTCACTTTCTTTCTTTTTTTTTTTTTTTTTTGGTCTGTGTTGCTGCAGTTTTTTTAACTGGAGTACTTGAGTTCTGAACCCTTCCAGAGTGATTTTTGTTCATGGATAGCTGTGTGTGTGTGTGTGTGTGTTTTTTTTTGTTTGTTTTTTTGTTTTGTTTTGTTTTGTTTTTGGCGGGGGCGGGGGGAGATGAAGGCTGGGACCTCCCACTCTGCTCTTTTGCTGATAACACTCCCCTTTTATCAGTTATTTATACAGTTTATTTGCCTGACATTTTACCAAACCTGAAAAACTAAAGGATTAAACAGCAAATATCCAAGATGTCTTATTGTACGAGGTAAAGAGATGTGGATACTTAACCAAGTTAAAATCACATTTAATTAAAATCTCATGTGTTTAACTCACACTAGCCTATGAAATATTTGAGGGAACATAGTATATTTTATTTATTTGTGTATTTTCAGTATGTAGTTCAGTACCTGTCTCATGATAATGTCTATATATGTGTTTTATGAACATGTAAAAGAGGGAAAGAAGCAAGATTTTAAAAAATAGAGATATGTATGAAAAATGTGAAACAAAGTGTTCCTTTTTAAATGAAAGCAAATGCACTTTAAATTATGCCACTAAACTTGGCATTATTTAGCAGTAATGGGGATAACGTTTTCTGCGGCATCAAATCCATTCACTTTGTCTTTGAAAATCCGTAATTTGAAGTTGTTCACATGCTTCCATATCAAGTCAACTTTCATAAAATCAGTTATAGAATCACTTCCTTTGTGTGTAACTAGTACTCCTTCTACCAATAACAGATATCCATGGCATTAACTCGCATTCAAAAAGAGGACATAATCTAAGAGGCATTTCTTCCAGACAAATAGAGATAAAAATTAAATATTTCCACTTATTTATTAAGGGGTCTGGGAAGGAGAAAGACAAATGAGAAGTCCTGGAATGCCGATATCATGATCTCTCTATTAGCTGAATTCTCAAAGGAATGTAGTAGAATTGAACATATAAACCAAAAGCAAAAAAAGGGTTTGTACCTGCTCTCCGTATCTTGAATTCTGACTGGATTATATTTGCAAGGTGGTCTCATGCAAGTGTAGGAAGGCTGGAGTATAGTAAAAGGTGGCAGTGGATTATGGTGAGTCACGGAGGGACTGGCCTGCATTTGCTGTTTTGAACCTCTCTAGCTCCCTTTTGGCATGAAAGGTGACAGAAATTTCTACATACTCCACTGCAGAAGCAAGATGAAGTTGAATTAAGAGCCTAAAGACTTGCCTAGCATAGCCATAGTGACAGATGTGGTAAATTCCATAGAGCTCATGATGAAGCAAACTAGTCAGAATCTGGGTAGAAACTGTGACTAGCTTCAGAGAGGTCTATAACATCAGCAGGGGCAAAGATAATGACAAATCACAAGAAAGACTACTGTCTTGAATTCATCCTAAAGGAAAGACCACAATTTCACCAGTTGCAATCTTCTCCAGCAATCTTCACCAGTGGATATACTCGCAGGCCAGACCAACCAGGCCACAGCAAGTACTGGAAATCACCCAGGTAGCACACTGATTTGAAACCTTTCTCTCTCCCACTGTCTGCCACATATATTAGAACCCTATCTTGTATCTCTCAGATCTTGAGATATCCATAATGATAGGAAGAAAACCTGAGAGAGAGTAAATGTTCCTGAAAAACTGAATTACCCAAATGAGCCTACCTTAAATCAAAGATTTTGCTAATCTCAGTTAAGCTCTCCTCCGCCACCCAGCTATACTCTGGATTGGAGACTCGCAAGTCGAAACTAGCTCAGCTATAGAAAATAGAGGAGCTGCCTTGTAATAAATATGTGACTCTGTTATGTATGCCACACATGGACAATATTTTTGCACATGAAAACTCTACCTCAATCAAAATTATATTTATTATATTCTTTCTTTTAAATATCTTTTCAAGTCTCCAAAAAGTATTTATTTTCTCTTCCCTCTCACATACCCTTTAACAACTCAATTCACACTTATTAAGTTGAGCAGTGTTACAGAATGAATTATGATTCTCCAAAGGATGTTAAGGTTCTAACTCCCCAGTATTTGTCAATGTGACCTAATTTGGAAATAGGGTATTTTGCAGATGAACAAATTAAAATAAAGTTATTAGTGTGGATTCTAATCCAATATCTCAGTGTCTTTATTAAAAGGCAATATTTGAATGCAGAGAGAATGTGATGTGAAGATTGGAGTTAATGCTGTCACAAGCCAATGAACGATGAGACGCTAGGTGAGAGACAGGAAACAGATCCTTTCCTAGCACCTTCAGAGGGAGCATGACTCTGAGAGTACCTGGATCCTAGAGTTTTAGGTTCCAGAACTGTGAAATAACAAGTTTCTGTTGCTTAAGCCATTCAGTTTGTGGTATATTGTTATTTCAGCCCCAGGAAATTAATATAGGTGCTGTGCTGAGCAGCATCAACCTATTTAGAGAAACAAGATGTAAAATATACACAAGAGGAATTTTTTATCTTTTATTTCTCTCCATGGATAATGTTACTTTTACATTAATTAAGTTTCATTAATATTATTTTTATAATAATACTATTTGTTATGATATATATAGTTGACAATATGCATAGAAACATATATTGCCTACAATGTAGGCAACCAGTAGCAACCAATGTAGTGATTAGTGTTAAAGATATATTGGACGTCCCTTATCTTAACACTGGTTTAGTTATATTTTAGTGATCTATTTAATGCCTACCTTATCTTGTATATTATCAGGCTACTGCATATGATCTCTACTAGAGTTATTCAATGTTGTATCAGTGTTTCATAACAAATTACCACTAACTTGTTGGCTTAAAAAAATTAGAAACTATTCCCTCAGTTCTGGAAGTCAGATGTCTGAAATCAGAGTGTCACCAGGGCCATCCTCCTTCCAAAGGCTTCAGGGGAGAATTGTTTCTTGCTTTTTCTGGCTTCTGGTGGCTCCAGACATTCTTTGGTTTATAATAGCATAACTTCAATTACTGCCTCCTTCTGTATTTGACCACCTCTTCTATGTCTTTTCCTTCTCTCTCTGTGTCTTCACTTCTTCTTATAAGTCAATAATTTTTGGGTTCAGAGCTCACCTGGATAATCCAGAATAATTTCACGGGTAAAATTTTTAGGACATCCTAAAACTCATTTTTGTCCTGAGATACAGTGATACCTGTAATGTCAAATGATGACATATACAATTCTATATAGGACTGTGGAGGATAAGATAATCTGAGGTGAGAAGGAGTGATCCTAATAAGACCAGGGTTGAAAAGACTGGATATCTTAACCAAATCATTTATTATACATTGTTTTGATCGAGGACATACTACTATTTTTGCTATGAGAAACTTTTTCAAGCTACTGTATAAACCTAGCCTTTTGCTCCTCCACCCCATAGCCCCCAATCTGTCATTTGAATTTGTGTCTGGCTTGGTTTGCTGTCAGGAGAGAAAATCAGGCAGCAGTGTGTGGCCCTATTGGGAATGTCAAAAAGAGAGAGAATGATGAAAGTGTCAGAAACTTTTTTTTCTTCTTTAGAATAATGTAATGGAGGACTTTTTGCCAACAAGATATATGATGCAATCATAAGGAAAAATACTGCATGGAATAGTCTCAAAATTTGTTTAGTAAGAAGTGATACAGCATTACACTTCAGAGTTGTTGAAAAAATATCTTTCTTAAGACAACAAACATGAAGTAGGTAAATAGTTTTGGAGACCAATAATTTATGAGTATTACTATGTCATTCTTGTGTCTTATAGAAATAACCAAAAATGTAAATGCAGTTATCTTAGTATATCAGTAAATGCTGTATTTTTAAAAATTTAATCCTCTTTATCTGTGACTTGATTTGTCTCCTCTAAAATTGTCTCTTTAATCCTCTATTTGGTCTTGCAAGCACATATTTTTGATCATGTGTGCTGGGTTCTTTTGTTACACAAGTTGAATTAAACTATAGTAATAAAGGAAGCTTTCAAAATTGTTTTATATGGTAGTCATGTCGATCTTGAAAATGAAGACATTTATATTACTCTGCTATGAAAGGTTAGGGACTGAAACATTGTGTATCATTTTTCAATAGAAATGTTTAATGTGGCATTCTGAAAAATAAAGTGAAAAACTAGGCAGGCCATGAATAATTACTAAATAGAAAGATTCATAGAATAAGCTGTTGATTAATGTTGTTTCCACAGGTATGTCATTTAGATGATTATATGGAGTTGTCACAGCTAAAGTAAAAATATGCCCAAAGCAACCGTTTTCTGGAAGTGATGTTTCAGTGTCAACTAAAGCTGCTGTCTGATGTTGTGACATCACTAGAGGCAATCTTTCAGGAAGGACTGTAATAACTTGGCAGCTTTGTGCAATCATGAATCCCCATAGGAAAATCAGGTGTCAGGATGATATGCATACAACCAAGAAGTCAGATTATTATCATGTCCTCACTTACCAGTACTACAAAATGTTAGGCTAAATATTCAGGACAAAACTGTAAAACGAATAAGGGACATCTTAGGAAAATGCAGTTTGATAGCAACTTTTCTTAGAGACTGATTCCAAATCATTTTATGTTTAGCTCTATTACATTGTGAGGGCCAAACAATGCGGAAAAGACCATCTAATTCTATCAAGTAGTCATTAAATAACCTAAAGAAAAAGAAAAGGTTCATCATCTGTGCCAATATGCTCTACGGAGAAATGTCATGTGTGCCCCACTGGATATATGAATGTAAATCTCTGTCAAATGCACATAAAAGAATTCACTCAAAAAATAAAAGAAGCAAACAAAAACTACACTCAAAAATAGAATATAAATACCATGTACTAACCAAAATCTCAAAGGAAGAAAACAAACAAACAGAAAAAACCTGAATCTTTTTTTTTTCCTTTAAGAACTCAGCAAGACATTTAAATTTGCTTAGCTAAGCCACTTGAGACTTAATCTTTCTGTCATTTTATTTTTCTCGTTTATTCTGCCTGCCCTTGGGCTTTTTTCCTTTGTGTGTTCTACACAAAGTAAAAAAGAAATATAAGATTTGTTTTCCCATATATAAAGAAAAATTTACATGTACACATTTATTCATTTCTAACTGCTATTATCTAATCTTCTGCCATTCCTCAATTATGCCCATAATGCATACTTGATATTTGATCAGTTTGCATTTTTTAAGTGTTATTTTTCCTCTGGCATCTCTACCCCCAGTCTCTAGTTATGACTACCTTTGGCTCATGATATGTACAAGATGCAGCAGTGTTGTTCACCATTATGCAGGCTATTGCAGTAATATCCCCTTTCCACACTTCACTACATGTGGCCAAAGAGAGCTTTCCAGCTCTCAAGTTCTAGCTCGTGATGTCTGTAATTGTTATTCAAAAAATTAATCTGTAAGATCACTACCAATCCTGATGATGCCTGTAATTCTCTACATGTCTTTGAGGATGTCAAACTAAAACCACATCTTCCTTTGCCCTCCAGTCTCTGCTTCTCCTTTGTGTTATAGCATTATTTGTCTTAGAACTTGTTCTCTTTTACAGATCATCTTCATGATAATAGGTAGTATTTACTTTGCCAATGTTGGTAATTAGAGTTCATTGCTTTTGAAAGCATTCCAAAACAGCAATTTTTTGTATATATTTAAATATCTCATCCTGCTTAAAGTTATTTTAGAATGCTACTCAATGAAAGAGCCTCGTGAACACAATGGTGAAAAGCTAAGGCGCATGGTGGTATTTCTTATTACAGTATATAGTCATTTAGTCCCTGCAGGTAAAAATCTCCTCAATTTCCCTTTAATGAAAGCACCTAAAAAAGTTAAAATTGCTCAAAGAGCACTTTCTTCATGCTGGCAAGGAATTTGGAAGTTTCTAAAAGCTAAGAGAGCCTAAAATCCTTTCTAAAAAATTTGTATCTTCTCTCACAGAGAAATGATTCTCTAAGCTCTCAGGGGTTTTTATTTTATAGTTCTGTTTTTACTTTCTTCGAAGGTAAAAGTCGGAGTATTGTATGTGATAGGACAATAATACTGCCATCTTAATGAGACTCCACCACCTTAAGGTATCAAGTTTCCATTTCTCAAAACTATCTGTTGCCATTTGACCAAAATGCAAAAGTCAGCCCCACCTGTATCTTCAACAGAGCATAACAACCCTAACCAAGCTTATCAGAGTCCCCAGCAGTCCCAACCAGCCAGCACTCCCCTAACGCCTCCCCAACAGGAACTTCTCTCAGAACATACTTCCCCCATCATGCCCTTTGAAAAAGCCTCAGGCTCTAAGAGAGGTTTGCTCCTGACCCTGCCAGTCAGAAGCCCTTCTCAGGTTTGCTCTCAATAAACTTGTCTCAACTATTGAACCAATCTCTCATTTAGTGTTCCTTCTCATCTCTCTCTCCGCTCTAACAGTATATATCTATATTAAAGGACTCCAAGAAGAGAAATCTGTAAAACTGTTGCATTATATACAGAATAGTTAATTATTCATTCTTACTAAGTAATTGTTCACATGCATGCTTTAACAGCAGTTTTTCCCACTATAACATAACTTAATATTCACTTTATTAATTTTTAATGTATCAAATGGCCTTTAGGTGAATGGAAAGATAAAATAACTTAAATGATGAACTTTTGTACTGTAACCAGGATGCCTTGGTGTATATGTATTTTCTGTCTATTCTGGTGTATATATATTCTCTCTCTATTCTGTCAGTCTTTTTCTCTCTCTCTCTGTTCATCTGTTACTCTGTATAGTATCCCTGAAATGTCCATGTCCTCAACTCTATAACTTGTGAGTATGTTACTTTACATGGCCAAAACCTTTGTAGATGTAAATAATTTAAAGATCTTGATTATCCTGGCTTTTGTGGATTATCTGGACCCACGGCAATCACAAGAGTCCTTATATAAGGAATAGTTAATCAGAGAAGGTATGATAAGGAATGCAGAGTTGAACAGAGTTTTAAAGATGTTATGCTGCTGGCTTTGAAGATGGAAGAGAGGCCACGCACAAGAGATGCAAGTGGCCTCTAGAAGCTAATAAATGCAACAAAATGGATTTTCTTCTATAGCCTTCAGGGAAAGCATATCCTTGAAGACTCATTTTAGATTTCTGACCTGAAGAAATATATGATAATAAATTTGTATCATTCTAATCCACTGAGTTTGTCATAATTTGTTAAAGAAGCAATAGAATATTATATATATCTATGTGTATGTATGTGTGTGTGTGTGTATGTGTGTGTGTATATATATGTATAAAATAAATTGTATATATACACACAGAGATATTTGTGAAATGGGAGAATTCCCTGGCCCCACATCTCAGGATATATGACAGGTGTGTGGCTCGTTGTTTGGTTAATGTGAGCTGAAACCCCTTACAAGTGGGGAGTATAAAGACAGGCAGCTGCAGGTGACGGGGCAAGCACTTTGGGCTCTGGCCCCAAGCTAGTGTCTAGGAGTGGGTGTCTGTGACTCCCACAGCCCAAGTAGATGTTACAGTGTGCTCTTTTAGCTTTGCCACTTGCAGATGGCTTAAGTGTTAACCAGCTCAGTGCCCTCTTGGCACCCAAGTTTTTGTCCAGAATCTGGGAGGTATCAGGTTACACACGGACTTCAAGAGTGAATGCAGGGATTTTATTAAGTGGTGGAGGTGGCTCTCAGTGGGATGGATGGGGAGCTGGAAAAGGGATGGAGTGGGAAGATGATCTTCCTCTGGAGTTTGGCCGTACAGTGGCCAATCTTCTCTTTGATCGTCCCAAACTCTCCTCAGCATTCAGATGCTCCTTCTCTTCTCTCCTTCTCTGCCACACTTTTCTGCCACTCGTCTGCTCATCTCTTTCTGGAGCCTGGGATTTGGTGTTATAGGGTTCAGGACAGGGGGGCATGATGGGACAAAAGGCAACTTTTGGGGCATAAAAACAAAAATGCCTGTTCTCACTAAGGGTCATGGGTTTCTAAGCTTGAGAGTGGGACCTTTGCAGGGGAATCACCCTCTTCTATGCAGTATTTTCCTGTCTTCTGTCTGTATCATATGTAGTGTTTTCTGAAGCAAGAATTGGAGTATTGCATATATGCACACATATATACAGATATCTATGTGTGTGTATATGTATGTGTGTATATATACACACATATATGTATATATAATATGTATATCTTTATAGTGTGTATATATTTGTCTATGTACATGCATATATACATATATCTATGTCTGTATATATGTGTATATATAGTTGTGTATATGTAAAGTGCATATATGTGTGTATATATAAGCGTGTAATATATCTATGCATGTAAATATACACATATACATATACACTATATATGTATGTATATATGTATCAATGTATGTATATATTATGTGCATATATATGTGTATATACACACACGTATATACATATATCTATGTATCATTATACTCCTATATATATTGGCAACCAATCATGAATTATTGGTCTCATATATATATACACACATACACACACCATATACAGTTTATATATAATTGTATACACTATATGTATATATACACACACTATATACATACATAAAGTACATGTATTTGTATACATGTATACACATACACACAGATATACATATATATGTGTATATATAGTGTGTTTATATGTGTGTGTGTCTTCATGGAATATGAGTGCAAAGACAAATCAAGTAGCCCTTGCAAGGATTTGCATCCTGCCTTCTTGTCATTAAATTATGTGAGTGGCCCAGGAACTCACAAATGTTATATTTGGTTTAAAGGAGCAAAGAATGGTAACAACATATTGCACCAAACGAAACTGTCTGAAGGAAGATTTTATTAAAACAATCATTTAATTATTCCCAAAAGTATTTTGTTCTAAGCATAAAGTCTAACAGACAGTGATAATCAAAAACATAAGGAAACATTACCCTTGAATTAAGTGTCAACATAAAACCAAGAGAAAAAAGAAATGAATTCTTCTTGCCTTTGAAAATCATTTTGATCTTGTGTCATTATATAACTACATTCACAATAACTATTTATTTATAAAAGCATAATTTCAATGTTTTATTTTCCATAATTTTTTCTTAATACATTTTCTATTCTTTAGCTCTCTCATAAGAATAAATCTATTTTCTTCAGTACATGTTTGGTATTTTTTAAAAATATATTTAAATATGATAATTTCTGAATTCCAGCATTAGCATAAAATGACTTTCAGGTATTGTCAAACAGGAGTCACTTACTTGACTCAGTTAGAATTTTGCCTCAAATGTCCTCCTCTAGACTCTGTCAGTATTGTTCTGTCACTTTCTGTTGTTTGGATTTGAGAAGGGAACATCTGATATTTTGCATTACTCTTTGTTACGTACTCAGTTTTTCTGCCTGGATTTATCTAAGATTTTTGTATCTTTCCTTAACTTTAAAATCCCTCTCCATCACAACATTGTGCCTTAGCCTCAATACCGCATTCTTAAGGATATCATTCTTGACCATTTTAGTTAAAAGCGTAAACAAATCTTCTCCCCTTTCAGAGCATTTTAAACTTGTTTTACTTTTCTAGTTAGCCTTTATTATCCTCTAATACATAATTTACCAATCTATCATGCTTACTTTCACTAGAATGTAAGCCCCACAAGTGTAGGAAATTTAATCTATTTGTTAATTAACATATTTTCAGCATCTAAGATACTTGTTGAATAAATAAGTACATGAATGGATAATTTTATAAATGTCTTAATTATATTTTTCTTACATTGTGTGAACACTATTGGCCTGAAGACATAGTCTTTATGTTGGTCATAGCAGCTTTCTTCTGTTATTTTACCTTTTAAAAATATATTCAGATAATTCTCAATGGCCTTTTCATCTGAAGTATTATATACATACACATTTTAGATAGAGTTGGTAAATAGTCTCCACCCATCTATATGTAGTGCAGTATGCAGATCTGGAATACATGCAGAGATTTTTGGATCCTTATTCCAATACTTCCTTTCAGTCAACGAGACTATACACACACACACACACACACACACACACACAAACACACACTAGGTTATACGTTGTTAATTCAGATATCCATTAACCCGTAGATGATCAGGGAATAAGTCAGAGTTGAAATCCGTCAGTACCTCATGTTTTACATCTTTTTATTTAATAATGAAGCAGGATATTTCCCTGACTGCTTTGTGGGACTCATGACAGGGATGCCTTGTTTTCTCAGCCCGCTGCTCTCAACTCCATACAGAAGAGAGAGCACAAGCGAATGAGGCGGGAACTGGAGTGCATGAGGGCTTGAAGGAGCCAGCCATTTTGGTGTTGGCAGGATCAAACTCCACTCATTTGGTCCAGCTTCATTCCACCACTCCAGAGAGGGAGCGTGCAGGAGAGCGGGTGCAGGAACTGGAGCGAGTGCTTTTGGGCATAGGCAGGAGTGAACTCCTTGCAGTCTCTGCGGCAGTGTCTAGGCAGGGTGCCGGTGACTTCTGAAGCCCCAGAGGGCGTGTTACAGTGCTGTTTTAGCTCTGTCTTCTACAGAAGGCTTACATGTTAATAGCTCAGTGGGTCCGTGGCCGCCATCTGCCAGTGAGAGCAAAGGGCCTGTGTGACAGTCTTTTTTTTTTTTTTTGAGATGGAGTATTGCTCTGTCTCCCAGACTGGAGTGCAATGTCACAATCTCGGTTCACTGCAACCTCTGCCACCTGGATTCAAGTGATTCTCCTACCTCAGCCTCCCGAGTAGCTGGGATCACAGTCATGTGCCACCAAGTCCAGCTAATTGTTTTGTATTTTTAGTAGAGACAGGGTTTCGCCATGTTGGCCAGCCTCGGCCTTCCAAAGTGCTGGGATTACAGGTGTGAACTACTGCACCCAGCTGTGACAGCCTTTTGTATCTTCACTTGTGGCTCCTAATCTCCTGTCCAACGTCCAGGAAAAATGAATTTGCATGAACAAATTGAAGGATGGATAAGTGTGAGGGATTTTATTGATGATTAAAGTGGCTCTCAGAGGGAAAGAGAACTGAAAAGGGGATATGGGGGTAGGTAATCTTCCCCTGAAGTATGGCTGTTTTTGGCTGGATTCTTCTCCAAAGTTATGCCATTAAGCTGTCCCTCTGAAGTCAAGCTGCTTCTCTCCATTGTCCAGTTGTAGTTGTCCTGTTGTCCAGCTGCTGCTTCTTGCTGCTGGCTGAGTCTGGGGTCTTTATAGGCACAGAATGGGGTGGAGTGGGCATAGGTGGTTTAGAAAAAGGCAATATTCAAGCAGGAAAATAGAAATAGAAGTTCTCAGTTTGGGCCACGGTTTCTGGCTTTTAGGTTTGGGGGTGAGGTTTCACTGGGGATCTACCCTTTTCTGCCTAGAATTTCTCTGTGTCATGCCTCTATCATTGTGTCAATAGCATCTACCGATTAGGTGAAACAATGATACTCATTTGCCTTTCTCAGTTGTCCTAATTCAAAACGAGCTACAGCTGTGCTCCAATTCATTCTTGTGTAACTACTCAAGTGAACACGAAGCTTAGGGTAAATTTCTCCTGGCTTCACCATTTTGAGTAGCCTTTGAGCACTGATGAGATTCTTAAATATCATATTGAAATACATGTATGTTCTAAAATCACTTTATGACCTGTGCAATTGGCTTTCTCAAGAGGGGTCTAGAGCTTACATTTTAGACTTTTGTTTCAAACATAGGTTTTTGCATGGAGCTTACATGTGATTTTTTTTTTTTTTTGTTAAATGATAAACATCTCAAAGTTTGTGACATGTGGTTTCCCAGCATTTTCTAGCTAGTATGGTAATTTTTCTTGTTTGTTTTTTAAGCTCTAATCATAATTACAGTAACATCCTGTAACTGCATGTGCTCATGTTAGAGGTAATGAGAAGCAAACGGGAATTTCATTTTATCAAGAACATGAGTGGATGAAATTGTCTAGTTCAGCTTAAGTGCTTTAAAGACACAATCCCAGTCTGGAAAATTATGTCAAACCTTGTCTACATAGGATGACATCCAGGTTTTATGGAATCAATTCTGTAATAGATCTTCAAAACTATTTTCAATTGACTTTCCAAAACAAGTTATTTTTTTAGAATCTGGTAACACCCAACCACATCCTCAATTTTATAAAATATTTTTAGCCTTCTACTACAACCTAGCGGTAAAATATACTTGCTTTTCTTATCTGCAGACAAGCAATCTTTTTATTTATATATGTTTTCTTAAGTTTGTAAAATATGATTTTCTAAATTCTATCTCTAATATTTCCTTCTAACCCTGATAGAGATACAAACATAACATTGTTTTGATCAGAAATAACATTGACTGTTGAATCAAAATAGCTGAGCATAAAAATCCACAGGCTACCTATGTGATTTTATGAAAGGCACTTAACCTCTCTAAACTTTTGTCTGATATGTAAAATCTACATATTCAACTAGATAATATCAAAGCTTCATTCAAACACTAACAAATCGTATAGCTTCCCTGTTTCTTATCAATTATTTTTGTATTGGAAGGAATTAAATTAAAAGTGAAAGTTTTTTTACTCAATCACTAAAGAGATATGAAAGATTTTTTTTTTTAAATTAAACTTGACAGCATAGGCAGATGAGAAACAAAAGAAAGAGGGGTTTTTAGATAAGCATGCATTTTTAAAAGAGACTTACAAAAGAAAATATTCATAAACATGGACAAATGAAAAGACATACAAATATTTATACAAACTTCAGAAAATAATGATAAGAAGGACAAAGAAAACAATGAATTGGAATTTGCAAAAAATATGAACAAAAATGGCTAAGTATGTGTTTGTTTTTATTTGATGATTGAAGAAGTTGGTGTTCCTAGATGTTGTTTTATTAACAGATGACTGAGAAAGTAGACCTATGAAAAATAATCTTCAAGCTGGAGGTTTAAATTTTAATAACAAAACAAAAAGGACCTTAAGGCCAGTCGCAGTGTCTCTCACTTATAATCCCAACACTTTGGGAGGCCGAGGTGAGTGGATCACCTGAGGTCAGGAATTTGAAACCAGCCTGGCCAACACGGTGAAATTCCATCTCTACTAAAAATACAAAAATTAGCTGTTCTTGGTGGTGGGCACCTGTAATCTCAGCTACTTGAGGGGCTGAGCAGGAGAATCGTTTGAACTCAGGTGGCGGCAGTTGCAGTGAGCCGAGATCGCGCCATTGCACTCCATCCTGGGAGACAGAGCAAAATTACGCCTCAAAAATAAATAAATAAATAAATAAATAAATAAATAAATGAAATAAAAACAGGACCTTAAATAACACAACTACATGCATGGAAATCCAGTGACAAAACAATTGTAAAAACAAATGGGTAACAAAATAACCTGGCTGGCTCCATACCCCAACAAACTTTCAATCTTGAAGCTGAGATAAAAACAAAATAAAACATAATGAAACGAAAAACTCCCACCCACTAACTTGACCTCTGGGCCAGGCCCTGTAATCAATCCATTTTCCAGGATTTCATTTGCCCTAGGACAATATTTTGGTGGCTAAATAGAAAGGCCTCCTTGTGACTGATTCCATTCTCATCTTTAATCCTTATTCATAAAATCATGTGTTGTGAATACACTGCTGTTATTATGATCTGTCAAGTCAGCAAACACCTATTTGATGTGAATAAAAGTCATAAAACTAAAAATATATATACTTGCCTTAAAAGAAAAAAATATATTATTTCTAGAAACTTCTGATCTTTCCTCATTGTGAATTTATATGAAATGAGTAATTAAAGAAGAATATCACAATATTTAGGGTGCCATAAGTTTCATTCTTGAAGTATCTTTTATGATTGGGGAATTATTGTTGTATAGTGACATTGCAACTTTAAATGGTGTGTTTTGCCCAGGTTAAAATCTGAATTCACAGTAATAGTCACATGTTCTGTCTTTAACGCTTATTTATTATATTCTGTCCTTTGTGACATATTTAAATGAACATTGGAATTTCCCAGTTAGATTTCTATTTCATTCACACAAAATATTCTAAATCATTAATAGTAAAACAGAAACTGATGTATTTTCCATCATACTTAGTTAATATGATTAGTACCCATCCACCTGTGAAGACTTAGAAAAAATACAGGTTTTTCTCTGATTTTTTTGGATGAGACAAAGGGGAAATTTGTCACTCCAATTAGTGGTATTTATTGGGTGAAATCGAGGGTAGCTAAACATTTTACAAAATGTGCAGAAAGTCATTCATAAAGAAGAACTGTTTCCCCAATTTCTTTAAAAGTTTTGAAATTTTGAAGTTTAACAAATAGGGGAACATAGAACATAGGCATGACTCGTATTTTGAAATAGAAAATGTGAAGAGCAACCATGTTCTTTTAAACCCTCCTATTCGGAGATCTATCACTGTGTTACATAGCTCTTGAATCTGACTGGGTTGGGCAAATCTTTTGTTCTGAAGCACTTATTCTTTAATGAGCTTGCAAGCAGGAAAAAGGTTCAGTTATGCCTTATAAATTGAGGAGGTTGGACCTGCAAGATCTAATATCTCTGTCAATTCTGTGATCCTATGGTGTTAATTTTACATAGCCGTGGTCAGGAGTGAAATTTTATTTTTTAACAGAAGAGAGGATAATATTAATAAATGCCTCCTAAAGAGGAAAAGGAAAGACAAGAGAAATTTAAAGGTCATAAAGTAAATATTTAATCTTCTTTTTGGTATGAAGTCATTAATGGTTTTGTTTGTCTTCCTCTATAACCACTATATTATAATTAAATTGTAAGTTCATTGAGAGTAATGTCTATAAATGTTAGTTTTTCTCTTCTTCATTACAATCAGTTAGGGCGTTCAGTAAATGTTTGTTAAAATAACTGAACTCTAATTATAAAATAGTTAACTCAGTATGTTTTTACTTTGAGAGAAAGATCTTTCAAAATATTTCATACAATACCCTTAACAATTTGGAATTACTGCTTCACAAAGAGCATTTTAATAACTTTAACAAGTTTTGTTTTTCTAGTTGGAATGGCATAGCTTTTTTTCAGAAATAACTTTTTAAAAGCTAAAGCCACAGCAGAAACATTATATGTATTCCTTGCCAATAGTTACTTTACTCTCATGTACTCTGTAGTATTGCAGATATTTTGGACATAAACTCCAATGCTTATTCAAAAAAATTATATTAGCAATATATGAGTTAAAGAAAACAAAAACGATTACCTGGTACAGAAGGCAGAATGGTCTCTCAAAAATGTCCATGCTTTAATCCATGAATTGAACCTATGAATCTATTACGTTACTTGGCAAAAGGGACTTTGCAGAGGTAATTTTGGTTATAGACCTTAAAATAGGGAGATTTTCCTGAATTACCTTGGTGGCTCCAATCTAATTATGTAAACCCTTAAAATCAGAGCACTTTTTCTGACAGGAGACAGAAGAGGTGGAGCAGACAAAGTGCAGATTCTAAGAATGAGAACAATTTAATCTTCCATTATTGACTCTCAGATGTGCAGTCGTAGTTTTAAGAACTAGAGACAAGCCTGTAGGGGTTAAAGGTGGTACCAATTGGCAGCCAGCAAGAAGATGGTGACCCCTAGATCTCTATCCTACATACACTAGATTTGGCCAACAACCTCAGTTAGCTGGTAAAGCCATTCATCCCCATACCTCCAGAAAGGAACAGGCCAGCTGACACCTTGAGTTTTGCCTTGTGAGACTCTAAGCATGGGACTCAGCTGAGCCACACTGTACTTGGACATCTGACCAATATAAATAATAAGATAATGCATTCATATTGTTTTAAGCTGTTAAATTTATGATAGTTTGTTATGACAGAACAGGAAACTGAGGTTCTTGGTGAAGCAATCCCATACCTTTTTCTTTTTCTTTTTCTTGGATCAAGGTATAATCTATTGAAAATGTGGTTTAATATCACTTATATGTCCAATATTGTGTTACTTTGAAATTAAAAATAAAACAATAATTTACCTACATTTTTCATTAGAAGCTCACTGTGTGGCTAGAGAATATAACTATTACACTTTAGTTGGCTTTTTTCCTTAAGTATTAAATATTGTGGTGCTGATTATAAAGTTTGTTTCCTTTTAAGACAGTTGTAAATTTTAAATGAGTTAAGAAATGTAAAATGCTTAGTACAATATCTGATCCATGATAAGTACTTTGGAAGTTTTAGTTATTATTGTAATTATGAGGCAAATATTTGATGATAAAATAATTATCATTGTAAACTTTATTATTCGTGATAAAGTCTAACTTAACTCAAGTAGGACTTGAAATGAACACTTAGAAAAATACTGAGAATTCTGCTAAGCAAGTGGAAAGAAAAAAGGGTGCTGCAGGTTTTAAAAATGCATGTGATAATGTGTGGAGAAATAAGTACCACCATGATGAGTAATCGAAAGCATGCCCAACTGAATAAGGTGACTCCCATGGAATTGGAAACTGACAGTCTCTTACATGGTGGAAACCATGATGGCCTTCACTTCGGTACATCTACTGTGCAAATCTCAACATAGGAAAAGTGTGTATCCACTGTTCTTATCCTATGTCTTATGAGGTTTAATATTTAGCTGCTCTGAGATCTAGTATGTAGTAGCTCAGACAAGTTGCAGACCTTTTTGGTTGCCTTTGTCTCCTTTGTATTAATCACAAGCAGTATTATTGTCAGCTAGGTCTAGATCATTCTGTGGGCCACAAATGACCTAACTTTCTGTACCTGTCCCACTTCCATTCAACTTTTGGCCAAGGTACCTTTGTTTGCAAGGGACAGAAATCCAATTAAATGTAACTAACATAACATCATTTACAAAATTATTGGCTTTTCTTGATTAGAAAGTTCAGAGTTCAGGCACAGGTACATCTAGATTTTGAAACAATGAACTGATGAATTTGTCTTTCCTTGTTCATCAGTTCTGCTGTCTTCTACATTTGGACACTTCTGTGTGATTTTTATATTAAGGTTGGAAAGATAGTCTCTAGCATCAGAAATTTTACATAATGTTCAAGCTTATGATCTCAGAAAGGAAGATAATTTTTTATTCATTCTATATTAATCCATATAAAAAGATTTTGATTTGTTTTTCTAGGGTCACATGTCTGACACATGGTCCCACTTTTTTCCCTCTCCCTCACCATTAGTCCATTATGTCTCATGCTTGGGTCAATCTAATTTGTTTATTGAACAAAAATTTGGATTTATTTTCCTTCAAATTATTTTCTCTTCCTCCTATATTATTATAATACTATTGTATGATTCTCATAATTAGCGGTTTTTAAAAGGGCCCTTCTATTAAGAAGACAGAATTTTAGAAAGATGTGTATGATACAGTTTGGGAGGTAATGATCAGTTTACAATGTGAATCATAATGCAAGTGAAGAGGAAATACAAAAGAGTAAATAATCCAAGAAAATATACAATGGGAATTAACAAATGGATTAATGCTTTCTCTGTGTTCTTGGTGCAAAGTCTATAATAATGAATGACTCTGCCTTCAAATTCTGTAGGAAGATAAAATCCTTGTGCAAGCAAGCCAGTGAGTATATAAAAAAGATATATAAAGCTAGAAGGGTGGGGTAGTGAGTGTCGTTAGTTACAAGTATATATTTGTATCAAATTTTTCTTAATCATAAAGGCAAATAATTGAAATTATGTTTTCTACATCTATTTACCTAGGCTGAAATTATGATTGGAAAAATCCAGTTACCTTAACCTGTATTAATTCCTAGTCTCAATTATTTGCCTTTTTTGGCCTTTAATTTTAAAGTGAAAAGGTGAATATTAAAAGAGAAAATTTTCTCTCGCCATAATAAAAGGAGTAGGAGGAACTACATTCAGACTATACCCATTTTCATTTTCTTCATTTACACTCATAGACATTTTTCTGATTTGCTCCAAAATTCCTGGATATAGTGAGTGTTAAACTATATTTGCAGAATAGAACCAAATGATTATATCTTCCATTGGCCTAATTCTAATAATAATTTCTGGCATTTGATATATCCCCAAAATGTTATATTTGTGTCCTGCTTCCATGTAAATATCCCAGTTGCAATTAATACCACTTATTGGTATACTGCTGCTGTATTATGTGAATGTAGTTCCAGAAACGCATTGCTTAGTTTGCCCTTTAATGTCAGGTAAATCACAGTATTACAGAGAAAATAGCTTAGATCAAAGAAATCCAAAACATTCAAGTCAATTAATTCATGAACTTCTATAGCCAGTGGATGGCAAGTGTCTAATTATTTTAAAATGTGACAGTTGAAGCAAAAGGACGCTGGTTTGGAAAGTAGTACGTGTGAAGCATTAGCTGAAAGAAGCACGGGTTTTGATTGAAGCACCAATTTTGGAATACTTTTTAAAACTCCATTCAGCAGTATTAGAAAGATAAATGAACAAAGAAATATAAATGAAGGGGAAGTATAAATTAAGAAAGAATCTGATAAAATAGCAGAATTATACTTCGCTATTGTAATATTTTTAGATTCTCTTTTATGTGTATTAGACAAGAAGTTGTATTATTCATCAAAAAGTGAAAGGGACTGAGTTAAAATTAATAAGCCATAATGTTTCTTATTGGGTTCATGCTTTAGAAGTTTAATGCAATAGCAACTGAATGAACACATTCTATAAATAAAGGAAAAGAGTTATTATTGAAACCCAATATGTTAAGTGCTATTTCAATGCTATAAATTCTCTACTCTGTATTATATAAGGACTTTTAAGACAAAGCTCACATTGACTTACTGATTCTTCATGTAATCTTAAGTGTCTACTCTCATATGAAATATAATTGCAAATATTGCATGGTTACATTTAGAAGTTGCATCTTTAAGATAAAGATAAATGATATCATTTGATTGTTTTCAAGTGATTACTAATTGTATGTAATATCAAAATACCTTCGGTATTTATACTGATAGGTATTCTTTGTGTTCTATTGCAGGTAAAATTTCAAAACTAGAAACATTGAATCCACTGGGTGAGATGGGAGAAGAAAAGGGTTGATGTGACTTAGGATACTGACCCATGTTAGTGGAGCTGGAGACTTTCAGGACATGATGTTCATATATGACTGATAATGAGAGAAAGGGAAGCCAGGTAACATGGTCAAACATTACCATCGGGTCTGTATAAAGTGATCTCGGTGAAGTTTCAGATTGAGAATATTGTGATCAACAATGGTCAAACTTGCTACATAAGAGTATTAAAACTGGTTAATATAGATAGGCATAAGAACATAATTGTTAGGCTCATGGGCTCTTGAACAAGACTACATAATTTCATATTCTATTAATAGTTCACCACTTACTAACACAGTGAGTATAAGCAAAATAATCAACTCCCCTGATTCTTAGTTTTCTTTTCTACAATGATAACGATAGCATTGCTTTCCACAAAGTTTCTGAAAAGCTCTAGTGACATAATATACATAAAGTCCTGGCTCATATTAAGCACTCAAAAAACATTGGCTTTATTTTTGCTATTATTATTATCACTATTATCATCCTCAAAGTTTCTTGCCAAGACATTTGGAGTTGACAAGATTTTTCTCCAGAGTAAAAATGTTTATTCTGGTATCATCTCAAATAGAGTAGAAATCTGCAACATAAAAGCACACCACCACATCAATGTTTAATGTAACAAACAGGATGTAGAGTTTCATACTTAACCTAACTATTCACATTTCCCATCCTTCTCCCCCTTTTCCATTAAATTTTGCAAAGATATTTTGGCTATGAGTGCCTAGACATGGGAAGAAAGAAAAAAAAAAAACAACATGAGGATATTTAACAGGATATTTATGAAGATGATACACATTGGCATTAGTTTTATTTTTCCTTTTCTCTACCCCAATCATGCCTCCATATTTCCTCAAAAGTAGAATAGAATTATTTTCATGTCATTACAGTTTATAGCTGAATCGAGTTGAATACCTGCTGCTAGAGAAAACAAAGCCATTTGACTAGTGAATAATCTAAGTCTGGTATTCTTTCAGGTTCAAGTGTTAAAATCAAAAATTTCCAATGTTTTTTTCTCTTTGGTTTCGAAAACCTGATAGGTACCCACAGTGGGTCCTGACTAAAGGCCATAGTGGTATTTCAGGAAAGCTTAACATTTCACATGATTTTTTAATTTTTGAGAACTTTAAAAAAAATTGTTTAAACAGTCTGCATGCAATTTACTGTGAAAGGCATGAAGTTGCAGTTTGAACATGCTTAATTTAAAACTTGAATACCTTATTGTGGTTTTGATTTGCATTTCTCTGAGGGCGAGTGACGATGAGCATTTTTTCATGTGTCAGTTGGCTGCATAAATATCTTCTTTTGAAAAGTGTCTGTTCATATCCTTGGAAAACCACAATGAGATACCATCTCACACCAGTTAGAACGGCAATCATTAAAAAGTCAGGAAACAACAGGTGCTGGAGAGGATGTGGAGAAACAGGAACACGTTTACACTGTTGGTGGGACTGTAAACTAGTTCAACCATTGTGAAAGACAGTGTGGCAATTCCTCAAGGATCTAGAACTAGAAATACCATTTGACCCAGCCATCCCATTATTGAGTATATACCCAAAGGATTATAAATCATGCTGCTATAAAGACACATGCACACATACATTTATTATGGCACTATTCACAGTAGCAAAGACTTGGAACCAACCCAAATATCCATCAAGGATAAACTGTATTAAGAAAATGTGGCACATATACACCATGGAATACTATGCAGCCATAAAAAAGGATGAGTTCATGTCCTTTGTAGGGACATGGATGAAGCTAGAAACCATCATTCTTAGCAAACTATCGCAATAACAGAAAACCAAACACCGCGTGTTCTCATTCATAGGGGGGAATTAAACAATGAGAACACTTGGACACAGGAAGAGGAACATCACACACCGGGGCCTGTCGTGGGGTGGGGGGAGGGGGGAGGGATAGCATTAGCAGATATACCTAATGTAAATGACGAGTTAATTAGTGCAGCACACCAACATGGCACATGTATACGTATGTAACCTGCACGTTGTACACATGTACCCTAGAACTTAAAGTGTAATAAATAAATAAATAAATACTTTAGTACCAACACCCAGTTCCATATTCTTTCAATTTTGTTTGAGAAAAATGACTGTAAGAACAAACTGAAACAGAGATTAATCCTACATGTGTTTATGTTTTATGGATAAATCTCCTTTTTGATGGACCTTTTAATAGGAAAAACTCCTTTATAAACCTAATTGTTTGAACACAAAATGTAAGACCATTTGCCTCGTTTCAGGTAGTTTATAGTAATACAACTTATTTATTAATATCCTCAAGGTTCTTAGCATTTTCTTTCTTCTATTTTTATTGGCAATGCCAATGTAGTGACTTAAAAAAAAATTATTTACTATTTTTTCTGCCACACAAAGAAGTTTAAAATTAACTATACAAGGGATTCTTCACGTTTTAAAAAATCTCTTAATTAAGATTATTTTAGTGTTGCATGCACCAATGTTGCCTAACCTTGTCTTCTATGTAATTTCAATACCTGTGAAGATATTGAAATGAATCTTTCTTCCTGAAAATGTAATAAAATGCACACGCACTAACACATATTTTTTTTAAAAAAATAGTAAACATCAAAATCAAAATAAAATTAAGAATTGCTCTGAAGTCTACAGTGACAAAAAAAAAAAAAAAAGAAGTTTATATTATAAACTGAAGAGTTTAAATCTTTAATCCATTTTATGTTAATTGTTGTATATGGTGAAAGGTAGGAGTTTAGCCTCAATGTTCTGCATAAAGGTAGCCAGTTATCTCAGCATCATGTATTAAATATAGTGTCCTTTCCCAATTGCTTGTTTTTGTCAGCCTTCAGGAAGATCAGATGGTTGTAGGTGTGCAGCTTTGTTTCTGAGTTTTCTATGCTATTTCATTGGTCTATGTGGCTGTTTTTGTACCAACTCCAAGCTGTTTTGGTTACTGTGACTTTACAGTATAGTTTGAAGTCAGACAGTGTGATGTCTCAGGCTTTGTTCTTTTTGCTTAGGGTCATTTGGGCTATTCGGGATCTTTTTAGGTTCGATATAAATTTTAGAAAAGTTTTTTTTTTTTTTTTTTGTCCCTAATTCTGTGAGGAGTGACACTGGGAATTTGATAGAAATAGCTTTGAATCTGCAAATTTCTGTGGGCAGTACGGCCATTTTAATGATATTCATTTTTCAATCCATGAGCATGGAATGCTTTTCTATTAATTTGTGTCATCTCTGAATTCCTTCAGCAGTGTTTTGTAACTCTCCTTACAGATATCTTTCACCTCCTTAGTTAGCTATATTCCTAGGTTTATCATTTTCTTTGTGACTATTGTAAGTGGAATTGTGTTCTTGATTTCACTCCCAGCCTGGATGTTGTTGGTATATAGAAATGCTACTGATTTTTGTACATTGATTTTGTATCCTGAAAATTTACTAAAGTTGTTTATCAGTTCTAGGAGCATTTTGGCAGAGCCTTTAGTATAGAATTATGTTATCAGTGAAGAGAGACAGTTTGACTCATTTTCCTACTCAGATGCCTTTGTTTATTTCTCTTGCCTGATTCCTCTGGCCAGGACTTCTAGTACTATGTTCATTAGGAATGGTGA